>NW_015505191.1:3130364-3191760 GCF_001515645.1 Sinocyclocheilus grahami
AACCAGAGGATCTAGAGCCTTTGAAGTGGCTGGTCCCACCCTCTGGAACAACTTACCAGTTCACATCAGAATGGCTTCCACTTTATCTGAGTTCAAGTCATATCTTAAAACACATCTTTTCTCTCTGGCTTTTAACATGTAGTAATATGTGCCTTTGAATTGTTTTAATCTGTTTTTGTTGTTGTATGGATTTTGAATTGTTTTATCTGTTTACTGATTTAAGTGATTTTCTCCTTGTTATATATTATTGTATGTTGTGCAGCACTTTGGTCGGCCTTGTTTCATGCTTAAATGTGCTCTAGAAATAAAACAGAACTTGAACTTGAACACACACACACACACACACACGAACAGCTTGATCTGTGGTTTTGTACTTAAAAGTCTGTATTGATGGCAACAAAAATGGAGTACATTACATTAAAGGGATAGTTCACCCCTGCCCCCATGTTTCATGTTTCAAACCTAACTTTCTTTCTTCTGCTGAACACAAAAGATATCTGAAGAATGCTGGCAACTAAATAATTTTGATTACCAATGGAGACACGTTCCAGATAAAAAAGTCATAAAGGTTACGAATGACATGAGGGTGGGTAAATGATGATAGAATTTGTGTGAACTGTCCCTTTAAGATGATGATCAGGTGTACCTCTACACAGGGATTTATATCCCACCCAGCAGCAGTCTGAATCTCCACAGTTGTCTCTCTTCAGCTCCCTGTGTCTGCCTTTACACCCTCCGAAACAAAGGGGGGCTGTCCCAGACCAGTAAGTGTCTGCCAGTTCATCCTCCTGTTCCACCTCTAACAGACCTGAATAACACAGTGCAGTCTTCAGAGCTCAAATTCATGCATCTTTTGCCAATTTTCAATATTTCTAACATTTTGTAAAAGCAATCATGCTGCTTTGTTGAGATATTTTGTTCATTCATAAATGAATAAAGTGCTTCTCTTACCACTTCCTAGACCTTCCTCCACAGCTGTTCTTTCAGTAAATGCAGTTATAGGCACTTGAGTGAACACCCCGTGCAAGGACCCCAGAAGCAGCAGCAGAAGAGCTCCTAGTTTCATGTCGTTTTAATGGTAGGAATTCTTCTCCAATACAGAAGTAGTCTATATCCCTTCAGTTCTCCTCTTTAATGTCTTACTCATTTTCTAATCAGCAATTCCTTGTTCCGTTGTCTCATATTGTAGAAGTCATAATTATGTAAATAATGTAGAAAAACAATTTCATTAGGAACTGTATTATTTAAAGGCTATTTTCAAGAACCTGTTTTCCTGCAGAGACCGAGCGAGACAGATGGAAAGAAAGGGGAAGTGTTGCATCTTAGCTTAAACTAAGCCCTTAACTCAAACTAATCTTTTAAATTCGGCTAACACAACAGCTAATATCACCAGAGCAGAGAGAAACAGATTACAGAGAAAGGGAAGTCATGGGAAGTCTGATTTGCAGTTGCTCTGATTGTAAATTTCACGTTTCTCACATTTAACAATGTTAGAGATTAATCTGGTCCGATTCACTTCCCTAAGCAGAGTGCCTAGTGTGCCTGAAACCTGCAGTGCGTGTAATTACTGTAACGACACAGATCTGTGAAAAGCGTTCAAACACTGACCTCTGACTGCTGCAGTAATGCATAAACTTCTGCCTAACCCAGCACAACCTGCCTGCTGACTCCTGTCCTGAGAGATTCAACCAAACAGGACTTACAAGTACTGTTCTTACAGTCACACACAGGATCACAGAACAAAGTGGATTATTCCCAGAACACACAAGCTTTAATTTTTCACACACAGAGGAATATATATAGTATATTTGCACACTAATGATTGAAGTTTGGGGTTGATAAGATTTTTTTGTGTTTTTGATTGCTCACCACCAAGGCTGCATTTATTTGATCAAAAACAGTAATATTGTGAAATAGTTACAATTTAAAAGTAACTATTTTAATATTATTTTAATAGATTTTAAAATGTAATTCATTCATCTGATGGCACAACAATCTTTCTGACTTTGAATGGCAAGAAATAATTTCCGTTTACAAGCTAAATATTTTAATTAGAGAAGAACAAAACAAAAAGGACAACAATGTACTGATATTACTGCCATTGTTTATTTAAAACAAAATTATGTCAATTTGTATAGTCAGTATGCCCTAAATTAATTCTTTCTTAATAAGATTGTTAATTATTAGGACTCAATGGCAAAAAAAGTCCTAAGGAAAAGGTGTATATTAAAAAAATTATATATTTAAAAAAACAAACAAAAAACAATTAATTTAAAAAGTACTTTTTACTTTGATACAACAGCAGTAGGAATTGGAATGGGCCTTTCTGCACAACAGAACTGATTTCAATAGAAAGTAGAAAAATAAATTAAACGGGAATGGTGGTTTAAAATTCAGAAGCACTTCCAATTCAACTTTAAAACAGAAGCACACTGTATAAAACTATACACTGTAAAGAGTTCTCCACAGAGATCTGTTCATCTTCCTTCACATTAAGTCTGAACCTGTCAAAGAAAGCGGATTAAACTGTTCAGTAGGATTAAACATTTCAGTTCCCATTACCCTCTTCTCTCTCACTCACTCACTCTCACACACACACACACAGTCAAATTTAAAGGGATAGTTCAGCCCAGAATGAAAATAGCGTCATTTTTTAAATCGTATTATTCCAACCCTGCACTGTCCTTCTTTCAAGAAACACAATAAGAGATCCTGAATGTGTGTGCTTGTGTTTTCCCTACAAGGAAACTAACTTCCAAACAGGGAAAAAAAACACTTACAACACTAATAACGTACAAGTCTACATTTAACATACTTTCTTGGTGTTTTTTGTCTGTTTTGGAGCTTGGCAGTATAAATTATCATCAATGTTTGTTGAATAGAAAAAGGCAACTCACACTGTGTTTGAAATCTCATTTTGCATTTTGTGAAAAAAAAATTATCAGTCAGAAAGACATGAGGGTGAGAAAATAAGCTCCTTTCTGAATGAACTATTAATTTAAGCACATCCTCAGAGCTAACTTGTGATTTTGTTCAGTAGAATTCTCACACACACACTCTATTCCTGTTTTGGTCCCCTGTTAGTCTCATAGTATTTTTTGTCACGGCGTTAATTGGAATGTCCTAATGTACCTTCTTATTGTCTGACATGGCAGTCTTAGGGTGTTCCAGTAATCAGAGGTGCAGTTAAACCACCTCCATGCCCAACTGTTGGGCAGTGTCCTGTAGCTGACGCATTACGGCTCCCTCACTTGTAGAGTCCGTTTCTGCAGAGGTGCCGGCTGTCAACACCAAGAACACACTTTCTGTATTTTCCTGTGTCCTACAGACATCCACTCCCTCCTTTCTTATTCCTGCCTCTGTATTTCCACTCATGGTGCGGAGGGGCCCCGTCTCCTCCAGTTCTTCACCGTTCTGCTGGCTGGACTCACTGCTGTCCCCTTCTCCCTGCCGCTCCCGCATCAGCTGCTCTGTCAGCTCCACGCTCTCATAGCGGATCAGCTGCAGGCGCATGAACCCATCTTCATGCTCTTTATACCTGAAAAAGATTGGAGAAAACCATAGTCAGGTTAGATGGGTTAGGTTTACTGTCCACTGGATACCCACATCAAAATAAATATGCCATCTACTATGGTTAGAACTATGGGTGGTCAACCTACTTAAAAGTTTTGATTCATCGTGTTTATTTTATTTATTATTTATTTATTTATTTAAAAGAAAATAATATATGTTTATTCAGTAAGGACACATTAACCTGATCAAAAGGTGACCCAACGATATTTAGATATTTATAAAAGATTTGTTTCAGATAAATTCTGTTCTTTTAAGCCTACTCATCAAAAAGTAAAGTTTTCCACACACAAAAAAATAAAATTATAATAATAAAACATTAAGCAACGCAAATGTATTCAAGCATATTAGAATAATTTTTGAAGGATCACGTGACACTGAAGAGTCCACTTTTCAGAGAAATAAAATCTATTAAATACATTTAATAATTATTAAAACAGAACAGTTGTTTTAAACTGCACATTCCAAAAATTACTGCTTTTGACTATATTTTTAAACATAAAATTTAAAAAAATAAATAAATAAAATATATATATATAGTAAAAATACAGTATTGTAGGTTTCCACATACACCATCTAATGTTTATTGCACACAAACCTAGCAAGTGCTTTCTGAAAACAAAAGCAAAGTCAAAGAGGAATACTTCAAACCTAAATCTCGGGTGTCCTGAAGGCCATTTGAACTGATGTTTCTTGCGTAAATGGGCAGTGAGGTTGTTCCCCCGGGTGAAGCACTGCTCACACACGTGACACTTATAGCGAGGAGTGTAATCTCCCTAAATGCAAAACAACACATTAACGTTTTTAGCTATTCTGAAGCTATGAGCTGAAAATGAGTGCAAATGTAATGATGCAGAATTGTATTAACTTTCTGACGAACATTAAGTTTTATTTTAATTGCTCACACTGTTCCAGACAATGAATTCTGCCTTTTTATTTTATATAAGAGATCCTGAATGTGTGTGCTTGTGTTTTCCCTACAAGGAAACTAACTTCCAAACAGGGAAAAAAAACACTTACAACACTAATAACGTACAAGTCTACATTTAACATACTTTCTTGGTGTTTTTTGTCTGTTTTGGAGCTTGGCAGTATAAATTATCATCAATGTTTGTTGAATAGAAAAAGGCAACTCACACTGTGTTTGAAATCTCATTTTGCATTTTGTGAAAAAAAAAATTATCAGTCAGAAAGACATGAAGGTGAGAAAATAAGCTCCTTTCTGAATGAACTATTAATTTAAGCACATCCTCAGAGCTAACTTGTGATTTTGTTCAGTAGAATTCTCACACACACTCTATTCCTGTTTTGGTCCCCTGTTAGTCTCATAGTATTTTTTGTCACGGCGTTAATTGGAATGTCCTAATGTACCTTCTTATTGTCTGACATGGCAGTCTTAGGGTGTTCCAGTAATCAGAGGTGCAGTTAAACCACCTCCATGCCCAACTGTTGGGCAGTGTCCTGTAGCTGACGCATTACGGCTCCCTCACTTGTAGAGTCCGTTTCTGCAGAGGTGCCGGCTGTCAACACCAAAAACACACTTTCTGTATTTTCCTGTGTCCTACAGACATCCACTCCCTCCTTTCTTATTCCTGCTTCTGTATTTCCACTCATGGTGCGGAGGGGCCCCGTCTCCTCCAGTTCTTCACCGTTCTGCTGGCTGGACTCACTGCTGTCCCCTTCTCCCTGCCGCTCCCGCATCAGCTGCTCTGTCAGCTCCACGCTCTCATAGCGGATCAGCTGCAGGCGCATGAACCCATCTTCATGCTCTTTATACCTGAAAAAGATTGGAGAAAACCATAGTCAGGTTAGATGGGTTAGGTTTACTGTCCACTGGATACCCACATCAAAATAAATATGCCATCTACTATGGTTAGAACTATGGGTGGTCAACCTACTTAAAAGTTTTGATTCATCGTGTTTATTTTATTTATTATTTATTTATTTTTTTGAAAGAAAATAATATATGTTTATTCAGTAAGGACACATTAACCTGATCAAAAGGTGACCCAACGATATTTATCATGTCACAAAAGATTTGTTTCAGATAAATTCTGTTCTTTTAAGCCTACTCATCAAAAAGTAAAGTTTTCCACACACAAAAAAATAAAATTATAATAATAAAACATTAAGCAACGCAAATGTATTCAAGCATATTAGAATAATTTTTGAAGGATCACGTGACACTGAAGAGTCCACTTTTCAGAGAAATAAAATCTATTAAATACATTTAATAATTATTAAAACAGAACAGTTGTTTTAAACTGCACATTCCAAAAATTACTGCTTTTGACTATATTTTTAAACATAAAATTTAAAAAAATAAATAAATAAAATATATATATATAGTAAAAATACAGTATTGTAGGTTTCCACATACACCATCTAATGTTTATTGCACACAAACCTAGCAAGTGCTTTCTGAAAACAAAAGCAAAGTCAAAGAGGAATACTTCAAACCTAAATCTCGGGTGTCCTGAAGGCCATTTGAACTGATGTTTCTTGCGTAAATGGGCAGTGAGGTTGTTCCCCCGGGTGAAGCACTGCTCACACACGTGACACTTATAGCGAGGAGTGTAATCTCCCTAAATGCAAAACAACACATTAACGTTTTTAGCTATTCTGAAGCTATGAGCTGAAAATGAGTGCAAATGTAATGATGCAGAATTGTATTAACTTTCTGACGAACATTAAGTTTTATTTTAATTGCTCACACTGTTCCAGACAATGTATTCTGCCTTTTTATTTTATACATTTATTGTGGATTTATTGTGTTGCTGGCAGTAATAGAGATTATCACTAGATTAGATAAATTATTTTTATAGATCAAACCTTGGACCTTATTACATTATTTCTTGTAATGATAAACAATTCTTGCATCAATTACAGGCTAAAAAAACAATCTCACAGAAATTACATTTTCCGGTTTACATTTGAAATCAGGAAAAATTGGTAAAACAACATTAACAGTCCTAAATGTAACAATGTACTTCCACATGTCTGTAGAACCACTCCGGATTATCCATAGACATCTGAATACAAATACGCTTATCAGCTGAGCACTTTATTTTGAAAGCACTGCCAAACACAATACATATAATAGAATAAAAACTCTTCCACTTATTCTTCACACCTCAATAAACTTGATTTGACAAGCCACATACAGTAACACTTGGGATTGCTTCCATACCTCACAGTGCTCCCAAAGACAAAGGAAGTTCTCTTGGACCTCAGGCACAATGTTGCGGTTATGGAGGCCGACCGAACAGGCACCCATGTCACTGTGGCCCTTGAGTATAGCAAGACCCCATTGCTTCAACTTGGTGTGGTAGCAATGAAAGAACATGTGTCTGAGAAGCTCTGCATTTCCTTCCACTGAGCAGAAGCCACAGTCTCTCCACAGACAGTTATGCTCCTCTTCTGTAAAACATGCAGGCAAGCCAAGTATTGATTATGGACCAGACCAATGGAGTCAGCGCCACAGAGACTCTGACTGCCAGAAACCTTGAGCTCAGACACCTGCTATGGCTCAAAGTCAACACTCAACAATCCTCCACATTACACATTATACCAGAACTGATAAGCTATTGTTTATATTGTCATTTACTTTGCAATGTATGGCATGTTTATTCTTAGAATTGAATCTTTACTCATTTTTACGCAATAACTTTACATCTCACAATTGCAACAAGAGGAGACTTCCAAAATAAAGTATTATTCATATTGAGAATTTTTATAAATATTTTGAATTCGCTTTTATTTTCAGTTTTCATTATACAAGTTTTTATTTACAAAATCGTTAGAAAAAGTCATTAGAACTAGTCCATATTACTCATACGCAATGTTCCAAGTCAGTGTTAGACATCCATAGTCACCTTTCATTTTCAATGCATGCAACAGATATTCTCCAAAACGTTTCCTATTGTGTTCCATAAAAAAAACTTGGAACTATATCATGTTAAATAAATGATGAGAATGTTCATTTTTGAGTGAACTATCCCTTTAAGACAAGAAAGACAAGGAAATAAATGCTTCCATTACAAGACCTGACACTTGCGAGGGTTGGACGCACCTGGTAAGTCTGTCTCACTGTCCACGGTAGCTTTATAATGTTTCTCCATGTGCTGGCAAAACTCCTGCATCCTTTCAAACGTCTCCTGACACGAGCCCCACTCACACGCCAGCTCCAGCTGCAGCTCCTCTCTGCGCAGGGCGCGTTTACCCGACGGCAGCATCCTGCAGCACTGAATGTAAAGCACAATGTGTGGTCCTCCCGTCTTCTGAAACACATGCTAAAGTCACATGCGAGATCTAACATGACTGTAAGTTTGTTCTGCACACCGCAGCTCGAGCTATCTGTCCATAGCTGCCAGTTTGTTTTTAAAGGCGATAAACACCACATTCACAATATGAACTGCGCCAAAATTATTACCTCCAACGTATTAATTACCAAATGTACAGCTAGTAGTTGTATTAATTATTATCATAGACGACGTTGATACCTAGTATGACACATAGCCGGTTAGCAAAACAAAAAGGCAAGTTAACATTCTGCCTCCATTTTGTTGACTAGTGACTTCGGTTGAGAATAACTGAATATTTCAATTCAAGTTTATTTGTACAGCGCTTTTCACGATACAAATCGTTGCAAAGCAACTTTACAGCAAATTAAGTTAATACAATATTTAGTGTTAGCTTATCAGTGGTGGCTGTCAGTTAATGTAACGTTACATATGGCAGAAATGTACGGGAAAATCAATTAAAGACGTAATCAAACAGACGATGAACACTATTTCGTGAGGGAATGCGTCTGCAGTTGTTTACAAATATTGATAAATAACTCACCTTTTGCAAATACTTCAAACATTTCCTTCCTTTTTCCCACATGAAATAACCAAACCAATCAGAATCCACCTTTGCGGGGTCGCGTTCAAATCTCAGCCAATCAAATTGCAGCCTAGCAGTACATCACAATTATCATTCCCTCCAACACCTAAACTCATTCAAGTGTTCCGCTGCTCGATTTGCACTTTGTATTCAATGGCGGTAATGCCTGTCTTCTACTAGATTAGTAGATTAAATAAACCCTAAAAAAAGTTTATTTGCTGTATGGCACTACTTTATGTAAATCTGCTTTGGAATTGCACTTAAATTATTGTGCTATATTAATACATTTTAAGAAAGCGAAACAACTGTGATATCAAGTAATTATTTTCCAGATAATATTTTAACAATTTGCTATCATTTTAGTACAATGGCAAATAAAATAAAAAACATTTAATTTTGCAAACATCATGTTAAAAGACTACACATTTACTATGGTCACAGTATAAAAGGGTTGCTATATATTAAACTGAACAGCTGCCTTTGTATTGTAGGAAAGGGACCACCACATTTGAGGGTCCTTGGCATATAATAACATGGAAAACCCTCATGCTAAATAATTGAAAAATGGGTTATTTGTATTAGTATTAATGTTTGATTTTTGGTCTGAAAACTGCATGAGAACAATATAAATATAAAACATAAAATATACAACAATTGATCTATAAAACAGTATAAATATAGAGCACTTTTTCCTTTCCGGAAGCTAGTATGGTCCATTGTCACATTGGTTTATTTAAATCAGTCAAAGGCATAATATTAGATTTGTCACACACACACACACACACACAAATACACCTGCATACATCAAGTAATCTTTCAGAAATGTTCTCAAAAATTTCAAACTCCCTAAAATATTCCTGAATGTATCTTTCAAAATAGAACCCTCTTTTCAGGTCAACCAAAATAATTAGATATCCTTACGCAGACATTGTTCATTATCTACAGAGCTCAAATGTCCCAATGACAGTTAAGGGCATATGTGTACACCGTCCCATCTCATGCAGATATATAGACAGAGAAGCTGGAATACAGTGTGTAGTATCAAGATTCCATACTTTATAGAGGACAGGCAGTAAGGTTATCATTCTTACAACAATCAGTTTTGTTTCAGTTCTGTATGTTCTTCAAATGAAAGCAGCAGGTTGTAAAGTCTCTCAGGAGCTTGAGTGGTCTAGATGTCGTAGAACAGACGCACAAGATGATACCGGATTCCAAATGCCACGGCACTCCCCGAGACCTGAGAAAGAAATATACTATTATCTCAAACCACCAAAACATCAGATTCTTTTGAAGAATTTACAGTCTTTGAAACCCTGCATTCATGAGGTAGCCTGATTTTGAAAATGTGATTTCTACACCTGGAAAAGGCATGTAAATTAATCAAATCTTGAATTTGATTAAAGCAGCACTATGTAACTTTTGGCGCTCTAGCGGTTAATAAACAGAACTGCACACATCCCGCGGAAGAACATTCTAACTGGAGCTACTTCTCTAAGTTTATGTCTATGGCGATTCACGCAGGTATGTGTTACTCCGCAGCGGTGACGACCCGACCAGGCTACAATAGTCCAGATATAAGTATTATTATAAGTACTTATTATTAAGTGTACCGTAGTGATTCGGAATAAGACAAAAACGCGGTTTGGAAGATGAATTCATGATGTACTCGCTCATTATATACATAGTGCTGCTTTAATACATTTTGCATGAATATACATTTTTGCTAGATGCCAATCTATAAAGTATTTTATCAGAGACAGAAAGTGGAGAAAGAGAAATAACTTCTAAAAAAAAACTCTTATCCTTAAAATTGGAAGAGTTGAACCCCTGAAGAAGATTCAACTAATAATTTTTTTATAGGAATTTACAGAAACTTTGAGTGCCCATATATTACAGTAAGTTTTGAAAACAACACTAGGGCTATGGAGCCTTTAAATATTGTTGTGACTAAAGGGGGCCTTATGATAATGACCAGAAAGATGTATTTCTCATACATTAGTGAGGCTGTAATGCCAAATATCACAACCTTCTTTACGGTTTCAAAGCACTTTGAATTGAAACGACCATAGTATAGCACATTGCCTCTAAACTCAGCTATAATAAATTTATGGGACTCACCTGTATTAAAAGCATGATTGCAGTCAGGTTTCTCTCATGGGTAGGTCCCAGTACTTTTAGTACCAGGTTGATAAGGGTCATGTTGTTACACTCAATAAACTCATCATCTCCTTCCTGCCCTCTACGCACATCCAGAAGCCATAACATTTCTGCCACCTGCAGGATAAAAGAGGAAATCACATTCAAAGATACAGGGAATACTGGGTTAAGCTCCTGAATCTTTTGTTGCAAAAATAACATTCTTTTAAACAAACATTCTTAAACCGATTTATAATGATAAATACTGACAGTGGCATGAGTGTGTTTACCATCAGAATAAGTTGCCCTAATTTGCCCAGGTCCTTCTGTTTGAACTTGGAATAGCTCATGCCAAGCTTTCCCGTGTCAGATTGTAACCTGCATTAATCAGTTTCAGAGGTCATGCTCTCATAACCATTTCATTTTGCCTTATCTATGGTGCAAATGTTTAGGGAACACTGTTGAAATAATAAGTAAATCATGTATAAAACTTACAAATAAATCATAAGTGAAAAAGTAATTAAAGGGGTCATATGATGCTTTTTTAAAGATCATTATTTGGTGTATTTGGTGTAACAGAATATGTTGACATGCTTTAATGTTCAAAAAACACATCCTCTCCCCCTCTCTCTCCCCCTCCCCCTCTCCCCCTTTCGCCTAGAAACACACAGCGTCTCCCTGACATGGCTGCTTCAACACTAACTGCGGTTACTGAAACCACGCCTTCTTTCTTTGCGTGCACATTTGGGCGCATTATGCAAATATTTCCACATAGTGAGGTAAATATGTGGGGGCGTGTTAGAACGAGCCGTTTTAGGGGGGCGTGGCAGAGTCTTAACTTTGATAAAGAATATCTCTTTGGTTTTGAGACTTTAGTCTTTGCAACTTCAGGGATCTTATCTATGCACAATCATCTTGTAACACTCCAAAGAGAAAGGAAAACTTGAAATCGCATCATATGACCCCTTTAAAGAGTTTAACACTTCAAATGCCCACATATTCAAATAACTTTCAATGACTGTCAAAATAAATTCTACTGTAAGTAAAAAGGAATCTATGTTATAGCTTGATTTTAAAATGTTAGTGTAATAACCTACCTAGGCAGACGATGTCTGGGACAGGGAATAATGTGAAACAGCTGAGGCAGAGAGTAAATGAAGTTGATGATTTGGGGGATGAAGAAAAGCAGCATGGTCTTACTGAAGTGGCCGAGTATCCCAACCACTGCAAACGTCATTCCAGCAAAGTAACAGAAAGTGTCTCCCACAAACACAGAGGAAGGGTACCTGATAAAAGATATTCAAAGGTTTATTATAGGTTCAAAAATAGGAGTGGTTGAGGTTAAGATTATTATCAGTGCTGATTGTCAAACAACAGTTCAGCATTTTAATGGGCTGTCTTAAACTAAAGTAAGTAAAGATGATCAAAAAGCAATATATTTAACAAACCAGTTGTGGTAGAAGAGGGCTAATGTGGTGAAAAAAAAGGGAATCATGAAGTACAAAGAGAAAACATGGTCATCCCTGTAGTCTCCTGAAAGAGAAACATTAATCAAAGATCAATTAAACAATATAAATTAGAGAATATATCTACAGACCTATTCAAATGAAAATCAAGCAATGTCAGAGAGGTTTAAACAAATTAAGTATAATGTGACACTGAAGACTGGAGTAATGACTTTTGAGAGTTGAGTTTTGCCATCACAGGAATAAATTACACTTAAAAAAAATAAAATAAATATATATATATATATATATATATTTATTTATTTATTTAAACAAATTTCACAATAGTACTGTTTTTAACTGATCAAATAAAAACACCCTTTGTGACCATAACAGACTTGTTTCAAAAACATAAAAATATTATTTAAAACTTTTGAACAGTAGTGTACATATAAATGGTATAAATTATGCATGTGGAAAGCAGGTGGAAAATTTGATCAAACAGGTTGAATAGAAACCCTCCGCTCACCATTGAGTTCCAGTATATTAAAGAGGATGATGGAGCCAGATATGAAGAGAGCTTGCCCAGACTCAATGCCATTGATACCAGCCAAGATGTTGATGGCATTTGTGCAGAATACAGCCAGCATTCCCATATACACATAATACAGAATGCCTGAAACACATTGTATAAAAATGCTGAGAATAGCGACAATCATACTGCACATATCAAACAAGAGGGCAATACAATCAAATCTAGAGCACAAGACATTTAAGCAGACTGTCAAACTCACCCAAGTCCAGATGCATCCCCAGCAGGACACGGAAAGGTTTGGGCACGACGATGAGAGTGTTGCCAAAGTTAGTGAAGTAGACCATGAGTAGAGGCAGGGAGGCTATAGTGGGCAGCAGCAGCTTGTGTCTCCATCGCAGATTCAGAACATCATCAGCAAAGCCCAGGAATATCATGCAGCAGATGGCCAACAAAGCACCAATCAGCTGCACAAACTACATGGACATATGCACAAATGCCATAGTTATGACTGATATTTTATATTACATTATTTTATATTTATATTATTTATATTGATATTTTATATATATATATATATATATTTTTTTAAAAATAAGTCTCTTATGCTAACTTTTATTGTGAATGCAATTAATCACGATTAATCATTGCCCAGCACTACTTAAAATATAATTTATTCCTGTGATCAATGACACATGATCCTTCAGAATAAAATAATATACTATAATATTCATAATATACTGATTTGCTGCTCATGAAACATTTCTTATTATCAATGTTGAAACAGTTGTGATGATTAATATTTTTTGACATGCTATTTTAAGCTTTTGTAACATAAATGTCTCTATTGTCACTTTTAATATTTAATTTCCTTAAAAGAAACTGAACCCAAACAGAGTGGTGAATTCTTGAAATGTGTTTATCGTTTTATCATTAAGGGATGATTAACTCACCTCGTTGTGAGGGAACCGTTGACACTGCTCTCCCATAAAGCACTGGAGGAAGGGGACAGGGATGAAGAGGAAGAGAATGATGAGGAAGACTGTGCCACTGATTACACCTTGCGATTCAGGCCTGGTTAATAAGGAAAAGAAAAAGAAGTTAAATTCAGCTTCCAAACATCAAATTGCAATTCATACGTTTGATGTAAAAATCAACCACTTACACCTCTTTCTTTATGGCTTTATTTAGGTCCATGCCATAGAGTCTGGCAGATATGAAATGATCCTTAAAAGCAGGAATCAGTTTGATTGTTGCAATGCACCCAAGTGCAGACATACAACAGTTGATGATAAGAGGAAGAGCAGGAACTGGAGACATCTTCTCCATGGACTAACACGACATAAAAATACAATATACTGTATCTACTGTACTATATGTCAGTTATATGTGGATAAATCTAGTTAAAAACAGCGTTCGATTCCTGTCAGCAACATTTAAAACTTTTGTGTTGCATATCCATAGTGGAGCTGTCATTGGCTTAAGTTTCTTCGAGGCTGACAAAAATTGGATTACATTTCAAATGCAGCTACAGACCACATGACTGTATGAATGAAATCGCGTGCATAATGCTTTATGATGACAGCTAGATTTTCGTAAATTACAGTCAAGCGATAAAAAGAATCCTGGCCAAATAAGCAGCGGTTCAGGTTATGAGTTACTAGTTACTCGTAAGCTTCTTTGACGTCAAAATGAGATAGATGTATCAGTTTACTGTATAGGTTTGGCTCTGATCACAAACTCCACGTCTACTTCCGTCAACATAATCCGTCCGCAGACTGGGTATATTAAACAACTTGCTTATTATACTCTCATAAGCTGTTGGTACGACAGTAAAGGCTTCGAAGCGTAATACTGCTAAACACGCGGTAGTGATCAGGTAGGTCTTTTATCAGAGAAATACGTAAATATATTCGCTATCATCTTGTTTGCAGTCAAACCTTTGCAGACGTAACACAACCGGAAACAAAATGAATAGTACGTTAAAGGTCTCGTTTTCAGTGTAGAAACCATAGACCTCAAAAGGTAGAAACATTCTGATTCTGTCGCTCAAATGAACAATTATGTTTTATGACTCTAATTTTTAGAAATACCAAATAACAACAACAACATTAAGTCGTGTTATTATTATTATTATTATTTGTATTTTTAAAAATATTCTATTTAATACATTTTAATATTTGCCTTAAAAATTGTATTAAGCTCATATATCTTAGCTAAGGATTAAAGGCTGAAAAATGCAATGCTGTAATCTTATATTTGATTAAACATGTTTTACAAGAACTCAGACAAGACGTTGGAACAGGGATATGACAGCTATGCTCACTCTCGTATAATATCATATAATAACCCTATGTTTTTTACAACAGTGAACACAAGTGATTTACCAGCATAAAGACAATACACAAAATATTATAAGATGGTTACAAAACATGAAAATTAATACATTACCATACAATTAAATAAATTAAAGCATATTAAACAACAATATATTATTATATGTGTGTATATATAATGTATTATATGATTGTAGTTATTTAAGTAAGTATTTTATAAAATTATATATTTTTTATATAATTTTATAAGTATTACATATAGAAGATTATTACAAGCTGACTTTGAATTTTTTTAAGAATACAAATATGTATCTATATATCACCATCTTTCTTGAAAATATAAATAATTGAATATATATTATATATTTATCAAATGTATTTATATTCATATTATCTTTGAAAATGGACATTATGAATATAACATTTTGCTAGAATATTAATTAAATAATTCTAAATGTAATATGAAGAGAGTAACCAAAGAACACAATTTTGGCTAATACAGAAGTTGGCTAATATAGAATTAGAACCATTAGCCCAAAACGCAAAATAAATGGATACTTGTATCCTAAAAGTGATGACAAATGGAACATAACATTCTTATGTTTATGACATTATGTGAATCCTCATAAACATCAGCGACAGCGAGTGCGCTTTGTGGCGCGCACCGCGCAGGCAGCGCATGCGCAGTTTAGGCAGCTCGCGCGGGTGTGCGTGTCTCTTTAAATACGTGCAGCGCGTACGTGGTGTGTGTTTGTGTTGCTACACTATTTGACAGCTCGACTGTTCTGTTCCTGCGCATTGCCATTACAGACCATCCGACACCGTCGGTGGGAGGGGGCACAGTTTCTCTTGAGTTGACAGCGCAGGATATTATAAATGTGTGGTTTTATGTATCACGCTAAAGATTCACGAAACGGAGGCCATGCACCGATCAACTCAGGTTTGATCGTAGAAGATGCTCGGACCTGAAGACTGGTGCTGAAATTACGAAGACATGATGTAGCCATTGAGCTGGTGATCTGTAGCTAGTCAGCGTCCAAAGACGGTGTTTCTCGTCTGATCGGTAATATTTCATTTCTGTTTTTTTTAAATACTGAATATACATTCGGCGTCATATATGCGCGTCCAGCATTTTTGTCCACCGTAGGTCAGCTGAACTGACTGATCGGAGTCAGTTGCCCAAAAATGCTGTCTATTTAGGCAGCTCACTAGGCTTTGAAACACAGCTTTTGGAATGGTGACCAGTGAGGGGGACGTAAACATGCATAATTTGATATGAACGCCATTATTGCATACAAGCTTAGATTAGCTGTCAAGAAGAAGGGAATTGAAATGAATCGCTAGATGGGTCATGATGAGCTGTTTCGACGTTGCAGTGCTGCACTGACCCAGAACACCCTGGACTGTCAGTAATGTGACAGAATCGGAACGGGTTTGTATGAGACAGGCTTCACACAGGACTAGACTCTGCAACCGATCTGACTTTTCTGGAAGAAGTTGTGTACTTCTCCGGTTTCAGGACATGCATTCAATGTCACACTTTCACCGAAATGCTTAGTCAGTTTGCTTAACTGCTTAAACTTTCAAGCACAGGTGATAATACTAACACGAAACATTATAAAGTATCTCTTTGATAAGAACACGTCTTTGCAACCTTTGCAAAAAGGTTACTATGGTAACCTTAGTTTGGGCGCAAATGGTTAAAGTAGTAACTACAGTCATTATTGTGCAATAAAATTAGACCACTGTCGTGTGAGTGTGTGTGTGTGTACATGCATACATACACATACATATACATACGTTTTTAAGTGTAGTGTTATGAAGTAAATACCATCTTTTTTAGGTAAGCTGCATGGCCGTACTTCTGAATTGTTTGGTCGGAAAACATTTGCCAAGAATATAATATATATGTAAATAGTAAAGAAACCATAGCTGATTTTCATGAATTTGACCTCTTGTTAAAAGTACAGTTCACCAAAAAAATGTACATTTTGTCATTATTTTCACCCTTGTGTTGTTCCAAACACATATGACTTTCTTTTTTCCTTGGAACATAAAAAGAGAACAGCAATCAAGAGAGGGGCTATTCACACAGAATACGTGTTTGCATTCAACTTTGCATTGTTTTTCTATTTAATCATGCACTAGATGCACATATTTGACAATAGCGAGAGGTGCTCAAGTTAAAAGTCTTTTCTTGAGACCTTGCCTTTTTTTCTTTCCACTGCTCTGTGTCTCTGCGTGAACCATCCCTGCTATCAGTTACTCCCAAACATGCTGTCTAACATCTCTTTTTGTAAAAGAAAAAAAGATCTTGGGGGCTGTTCACAAACACATTTTAGCGTTCCACTGTGTTTTCCTTTTCGGTTGTTTTTCTACATTAACATGCTAAACGTGCTCATGTCTCGTGTCTTTTTACAGTATCTCATGCATGATGGCATGATAAAAACGCATCTCTGGACCTTGTGTTTTTATTGTCTCCCCTGTCTCGCATCTCGCATTTTTTAAAAGCAAGAAGCATTCTGTATGAATGGCCCCTTACAGGTTCGGAACAACATGAAGTTGACTCAAGAATTTTCATTTTTGAGTCAACTGTCCCTTTAAGATTTCACTGTTCCTATAAGATGTTGTTAACATGTTTTGTCTTTGTTGCATGGCTGTATATCCCTTCATCCTGTCTTTTTCCACTCAACTTACTCTTTGTCTCTCTCTCCCTTTCCCCAGAGTTCCAACCTTCGTGAGTCAAGATTTTCAAGCTTTCATAAACATGAGACTTAAGTGAACAGTGATTAGGGAGATGACGACTTTCCAGGACGTGAGCTGGCTGGTTCAGGTGGCGCTCTTCTGCGCCTCGCTGCTGGTCGTATTAGCCTGGCTCATTCAGTTCTCACTGGCGTTGCTTCGCCCTAGGTGGTGCACGAGGGTCCAGGGCAAGAGGGAGACCCCGTGGCATCTGCCCTTGAGTCTCACCCACCAGACACTGACGGGCGGCGTGTGGGGTTCCCTCCTGAGGCTGAGGCTGGGGCGAGACGGGGCAGGGAGTGACACTGAAGCGGGCGTCAAAGGTCTTTTGTCCTCGCTTTTTGTGTTCAAGTCGTTCAGGGAGCACTGGCAGAGAGCCTGGGTCCGGGCGCTCAACGAACAGGCCTGCAGGCAAGGGGTGAGTACGATCTGGAGCAAAATTCAATTTGTTTTGAGACAATACGGTGTAGAAACATATGTAGGAGGGTTTGTATATACATACGCATGTGTTTTCTTTGCTCCATGCATGTTTATACATGTGTAAGAGTATTTTTAGGCTATGCGAGTGTGTGTGGGCATAATATCATGGCCTGGCTACTTGATAGTGAATGTGTGGGTGTGACAGTGTCAGGGTACGCAGGTTCTTGTGTAACAACCACACGCTTTCTCTCCTCCCAGAAAATCTGCTCTGCAGTGAGTATTACACATGACAGGCCTCAGTCTACTGTCTCCTCTGGGGTTTCTCTCATGGAAGCAAATTTGCACTTTTTTTCCCTTAGTTAATCAGTGTAAATGAGAGTATTTGTCTTAAACGCCAAGATTTTGCTGAAAATGTGACACTTATTGCCTACGTGCACTGGTTTTATATTTAAGATGCATACTTTCACATGATACCCGTTAAATTGACAGATTACTTTTTGCGGCAACTGTCTGTTATACTTACATACATTTAATATTAGCTGTATGCATGTTTTTATCCATATTGCTAACATTAAAGGGTTAGTTCACCCAAAAATGAAAATTAGCCCGTGTTTTACTCCAAGGCATCCTAGGTGTATATGACTTTCTTCTTTCAGACGAATCCAATCGAAGTTATATAAAAAATTGTCCTTGCTCTTCCAAGCTTTATAATGGCATGGGCGAGTGTTTTTGTTCAACAGTCTAAAAGTAGTTAAATAAAGCGCATCCATCCATATTAAAACATGTCTCACACGACTCCGGGCGGTGAATAAAGGCCTCTTGAAGCGTTTTTGTAATAAATAAATAAATAATAATAATCCATATAATATCCATAGAAATGCCAAAATGAAAGAGCTTCTTTGAGCAGATGAAGAACTCAGTCAAGTCCCTTGTACAAGGAAAAGACTGTCCCAATTACGTTTTGTTCAACAGTCTAAAAGTAGTTAAATAAAGCGCATCCATCCATATTAAAACATGTCTCACACGACTCCGGGCGGTGAATAAAGGCCTCTTGAAGCGAATCAATGCGTTTTTGTAATAAATAAATAAATAATAATAATCCATATAATATCCATAGAAATGCCAAAATGAAAGAGCTTCTTTGAGCAGATGAAGAACTCAGTCAAGTCCCTTGTACAAGGAAAAGACTGTCCCAATTACTTTCCACAGTATACACTAACAGGGTCAATAAGTTTAAAAAAAAAAAACTTTTATTCAGCAAAGACTAATTCAATTGATCAAGTGACATTAAAGACATTAAGAAAAATTCTATGTCAAATAAATGCTGTTCATTTAAACTTCCTATTCATAAAAGAATCCTGAAGAAGATAATCCTCAAAAATATAAAACAGAACAAATGTGTTTAACATTAATAATCGTCAACGGCAATAGCCTTGTGGTTATTGCTGTGACGCATAGCGCAACTGTACTCGCCCAAATTCGATTCCCGTCTCGAGGTCCTTTGCCGATCCCATAAAAGCCCAGAAATATAACTTTAAAAAAAATATTAATAATAATCAGGAAAATTTACAGACTCCATATTTTTAATGGTAGTGTAAATAATCACAATTTTTAATTCAACTTTTCTGGCAATATTACAACTAAATGTCAACTGGTCCTGGCCTCTGACCAAAAATATTTATATTGTTTCATTACCTAAATGATTAATTATAGTACAGCATATTTATGTTGATTATTTTTTGTGATCAGCTCATTATCTCATGGCCAATCAGATACTCTGCAGTTCCACAATCAATCCTAGATATGTATATTACTCTAATTCTAGAGAGAAAAAAACACACAGATCACACAACTAGGTTAAAGGTCTCTAACAACTGGTTCCCTCTGTAGCCCTTCGTCTGTTTAAGAGTGTGTTTGAGGACTGGTGAGTTGTGTAAAGGTCTCCACTCCTATATTTAACTCTAACTGTATTTGATCTGTGTCTGTATCAAAGCTCAGTCTGCCCGGTAGGTGTACTTAGAAAAAATGAAAGATGTCCTTCCATCCCCTCTCTAGACACTTTTCTCAGTGAGGTCAGGCTGAATTGTGAAAAAATGCTTTTACTTGAAGTCTTTGAAGATCAGTTCATCAGAGGACTCGCCATCGTTTTAAGTGATGGCTATGTGCATATTTAGACATGAGCAGAATGTAGAAATGGCATTTTCACCCAACAGGCAGTTCCAGTCGGGTTTTACAGCAAATGCGAGCCTTCAAGGGATTTAAACTTCAATACAGTGAACTTTGCTCCAACACCTGAGCTATATAGAAAGTGGGGGCAGGGGATCCTTCCATCTCATTTCCTTACCGAGGTCTCCAGCCGATAGTTGTGCCAGTTCAGCAACCTAGTTATTTTCTCAGGTTGTCAAAGTGGGGGGAGGGAAGGCTACAGAATGCAGTTATGCAATTGCTGTCCCTTTATCTTAAATTTCTTCACAGTCAGTTGGGTTCTCTGAGAAAAGAGAGGAGGCAGAGGCTAATAAATAGCCATTTATTAGTTAGCTGTTTAATTTAAGTGCATTTTGGCTGTGTGCCATAACTGCAGCACTGACTGTAATGCGGTAAGCTGATCCAAAAAGCAACTTAACGCTGCAAAGTGCAACGATTCTGCAGACTCTGTATCAGGGAGTCCTGAAGTAAGGACTTTTCCTAATGAATGTCTTTACCGTTTAGAATCCCCATGTGGGAGTGAGTCACAGGAGTTGATGTAATGTGTCACTGTGTGTGGTTTTTAGATTAAAGAATAAATTCACACCATTTTTTTCAATGGAACTGGCACAGGTTATGACTAGCATGGTTCTGTTCTTGATTTTTAAGTTTATGCAAAACGTTTATTTGAGGTTTCATGATAATGGTATGGAAGGTGCAGCCTCCATTATAAACGCTTAGGGAATTATAGTTTCATGACTGTAAACATACAGGTTATAAGTGTGGGATGATAGTTTCAGGTATGCATGTAAACATACAGGTTATATCGGTGCATTGTGTGTGGTTGTATGAATTGAGCTAATTAAAAATAGGAGTGTAATGTTTTTGTCATACAGTTCTTACCAAAGTTCATCAGACTACATCATAGATTCTTGATACTATAGGTGTGGTCACATTTACCGTTGTTCGGCTTAATTTCACAGGCTAAATCCAGTCATTTCAATAGGAATCTGTGCAGTCTGGAATTTCATGTAAGGGTGAAACATGTCCTCACACAGATTTGGAAGTCATTCACAAAAATGTACCTCGTTTACCAACAGAATGCAGCTTTGTTTTGAAGCGGTGCTTCATGCATTACTACACTACTGACAATGGAAAAGGGATCTTTTTTGCTTGCAAAATTTGTGACCTTGTGCCTTTTAATACAGAATATTTACCAGACGTCTTTCCAAACCCTCCATCTGTTTCCAAATCGCATCTGTTTTCAGTATCTGTTCATCTCCCAAAACCTTTCACACAGTAGCACAGTGTTGAGTTCAGTTCAACTCCTGTAAAGGTTCTTTTTAAATTATACAAAGCAGTAGACCGTAAAGAAAGAGCTTCAAAACGGAGCTGTATCGAAAAGACAGTCATGCTTTATTTGTTCTCCATTTTAATGATTTTACCTTTTATGAAAGGAAACCGTTTCTCTGTTCATCTGATAGTTTTAACGTCTGTGATTATAATGTTGGAAGAGAGAGGGTTGGCTAACAGAGGGGAGACAGTTAACTGGCTCCAATGAAAAGTGGTCAGGGAATGGAACAACTCTGAATTGAAAGACCTTTTGGATGATCGGACCTTGATTAGCAAGAAAAGTAACGTAGGTGTCAGTGTTCAACTAGGCATTTCAATTTAATCTGCAATAACTGGATCTTCTGTGGGAATTTATAGTGCCGTGAAATGTTAGTCGCGTGACTCTCCCTTAGAGGTGACCTCCGTGTGCTAGTTAAATATTCCTGTGTTAGATTGGGATTTGGGGAGAAGCTCCTTTTTCGGAAGCTTTGATCTAGAATCTTGTCTCCAAGCAGACCGGATATCTGCTCTTTCAGCATGCCAGGTCATTGACACCCCAATCCACTCATATCAAGTTCTTCTGACCTGAAAAACCTGCCTGTGGAGTTGTTCCAGTGCTTGCGAGGTGTTTTTTGTGTATGCTTGAGACTGGATCGAGAGCAAAAGAGATTTGCAACTTTCGCTCTGCCCCTCTGAAGCACTGAAGCCATCTGTTGACACAGCAACATGAAAACAAACACCATGGTTCCAGCCCTAGCCATGGCGACCACCTCTCAGGTTGGAGATGAAGGAGAAAAGAGAGTCAAAGTCTCTCCCTCTGTATTTCTATCTGTTAAACATTCCAACTGTTTGTGCTTATTAATCTAATAATTAATGCAGTTCATAACCAATTATTAGGTAATACTTTAGTATGGGGACCAATTCTCACTATTAACTAGTTGCTTATTAGCATGCCTATTATGAACATATTGGCTGTTTTTTAGTACTTATAAAGCACATATTATGTATAACCATATTCTACATTCCTACTCAATACCTAAACTTAACAACTACCTTACTAACTATTAATAAGCAGCAAATTAGGAGTTTATTGAGGCAAAAGTCGTAGTTTATGGTTTATTAATTGCGAGAATTGGACCTTAAAATAAAGTGTGACCAATTATAATTTATTTACTATAACAAAACTATGCTGTAATTATGTATCTAACCCTGTAGCCTGACATAAGAAATAATAATAGAAATATCTTTTTTTTTTTTTAAATGGAACCGTTTTAGCAATACATTTTTTTTTAAATCTGAAGAAAAGGCAAAAAGGTTTGGATATGTCATACTTTATGGCTAATATAGTATAAGAGAAAAATGGAGCTCATACTCAAGGTGGAAAAAAGCACCTCAGTTTTATTCAGAGTCCAAAACTATGCATTTTGGTGCAGTTGCTGATATTTGTATTGCAATAAAAAGTAAGATGAGATTTTGTAGCTAGTAATGTAATTCAGCGAGATCTTCATAAAATTATAGCAGCTGCTTAAAGAAGGGGGAAAAGTCTGGTTTGCGGCTCGGTGCATATGTGTTTGTGGTTGCCTGAGGCATTAAGAGGGAAGTGCACGAATACCACTGCACCAATGAGAGTTTTATTCATCCAGATGGAACTTTGCAACTTTTTAATTATAATCGTTAATATGAAGGTCTCCAGATAACTTCCTATTAGGAGGATTAACCAACCATTGACCACTGGTTAATCTCCTCTGCATAATTTCACGTGCGGTGGGATTTTAATCTGATTGTCGGTTCGCTGACTGTTACAGAGAGAGTGGGATTGCTGCTGGACTGTCTATAAGAGAAGGATTATAGGGAAGATGATGTATAAAGGGTTTGATCATGTTGATCAGTTCTGACACTCCACACAATGTGTGAATCTTGTGTTGAGTAATTTAACTTGGCTGTATCTGTTTCTATATGAATCAACCTAGGTGGCAGAGGCCTAAAAACAAGTAAACAAATGGATTGATATTACTCTACGAGCACCCCAGAGAAACCTTGATGTCAGTGAGATTTTGCTTACTCAGCTGCAGTGGGAATAAAGAGTTGCTTGTTGCAATTCTGGTCATATTTGGTTAGTTTCAGGCTACATTTCTGTGATGTGCGAGGACTGCTAAGAGGCTTTATCCTTCGTTCGTTCTTTACTCTTTCTTTCTCACCCAACACACACACACACACACACATAAACTCCCTCTAGTAATCCAGGGATTTGGCTGGGGAGGGGGGGGGGGCAAGCAGACCGGATATCTGCTCTTTCAGCATGCCAGGTCATTGACACCCCAATCCACTCATATCAAGTTCTTCTGACCTGAAAAACCTGCCTGTGGAGTTGTTCCAGTGCTTGCGAGGTGTTTTTTGTGTATGCTTGAGACTGGATCGAGAGCAAAAGAGATTTGCAACTTTCGCTCTGCCCCTCTGAAGCACTGAAGCCATCTGTTGACACAGCAACATGAAAACAAACACCATGGTTCCAGCCCTAGCCATGGCGACCACCTCTCAGGTTGGAGATGAAGGAGAAAAGAGAGTCAAAGTCTCTCCCTCTGTATTTCTATCTGTTAAACATTCCAACTGTTTGTGCTTATTAATCTAATAATTAATGCAGTTCATAACCAATTATTAGGTAATACTTTAGTATGGGGACCAATTCTCACTATTAACTAGTTGCTTATTAGCATGCCTATTATGAACATATTGGCAGTTTTTTAGTACTTATAAAGCACATATTATGTATAACCATATTCTACATCCCTACTCAATACCTAAACTTAACAACTACCTTACTAACTATTAATAAGCAGCAAATTAGGAGTTTATTGAGGCAAAAGTCGTAGTTTATGGTTTATTAATTGCGAGAATTGGACCTTAAAATAAAGTGTGACCAATTATAATTTATTTACTATAACAAAACTATGCTGTAATTATGTATCTAACCCTGTAGCCTGACATAAGAAATAATAATAGAAATATCTTTTTTTTTTAAAAATGGAACCGTTTTAGCAATCACATTTTTTTTTAAATCTGAAGAAAAGGCAAAAAGGTTTGGATATGTCATACTTTATGGCTAATATAGTATAAGAGAAAAATGGAGCTCATACTCAAGGTGGAAAAAAGCACCTCAGTTTTATTCAGAGTCCAAAACTATGCATTTTGGTGCAGTTGCTGATATTTGTATTGCAATAAAAAGTAAGATGAGATTTTGTAGCTAGTAATGTAATTCAGCGAGATCTTCATAAAATTATAGCAGCTGCTTAAAGAAGGGGGAAAAGTCTGGTTTGCGGCTCGGTGCATATGTGTTTGTGGTTGCCTGAGGCATTAAGAGGGAAGTGCACGAATACCACTGCACCAATGAGAGTTTTATTCATCCAGATGGAACTTTGCAACTTTTTAATTATAATCGTTAATATGAAGGTCTCCAGATAACTTCCTATTAGGAGGATTAACCAACCATTGACCACTGGTTAATCTCCTCTGCATAATTTCACGTGCGGTGGGATTTTAATCTGATTGTCGGTTCGCTGACTGTTACAGAGAGAGTGGGATTGCTGCTGGACTGTCTATAAGAGAAGGATTATAGGGAAGATGATGTATAAAGGGTTTGATCATGTTGATCAGTTCTGACACTCCACACAATGTGTGAATCTTGTGTTGAGTAATTTAACTTGGCTGTATCTGTTTCTATATGAATCAACCTAGGTGGCAGAGGCCTAAAAACAAGTAAACAAATGGATTGATATTACTCTACGAGCACCCCAGAGAAACCTTGATGTCAGTGAGATTTTGCTTACTCAGCTGCAGTGGGAATAAAGAGTTGCTTGTTGCAATTCTGGTCATATTTGGTTAGTTTCAGGCTACATTTCTGTGATGTGCGAGGACTGCTAAGAGGCTTTATCCTTCGTTCGTTCTTTACTCTTTCTTTCTCACCCAACACACACACACACACACACATAAACTCCCTCTAGTAATCCAGGGATTTGGCTGGGGGGGGGGGGGGGGGATCTGCACAGCTGGTTATATGTGGCAATAACAATAGAAGGACGTCCTCTGAGATTGTACACACATACATACACACAATTAAGTACACTACTTGCTAATAAACATAGTATAAAAAAAGCACACAGCTCTTTGATCTAGAATGACTTGGATAACTTGTCAAAGTTATCAGTTTAATTTGTTAGTTACTCTGACAGGATTTACAGAAACTCCTTGGTAGTTAGTTAGTACACTCTTGAGTGTCTGGGGAAAGTTAACTTTGCTTTGATTCCTCCAGTTGTGTGTGAATGTACGCCCTCATTGTTCCTAATTACATATTACATCTAAATGTTGTTCTCTCTGGTTGTTTTTTAAATATACAATGACTGATTTTTGTAGTATATCATCTAAGTGTATTTTCTTTTTTTCACATTAATTTGAAGTTTTATGGACATTTTTGGAAAAAAGAAATCAAAGAACAAAATTGATTTATTATTGAGAAAAATAATACATATAATAAATTCATACTTATTTATTAAAATATTGTCTTAATATAATAATATTATATATAAGACACATACAGACCAGCTACCTAAAGGCCAGAGGTCAAAGTTTGTGTCTTAATTTACAACTGTGCACTAATCCTTACACTACCGTACTAAAGTTTGGGGTCAGTAGGATTTTTCTTTTTATAGAGGGTTCAGACTATACAATTTTTTTTTGGTTATGACAGTCACTGCGTCAGATTATGTGATTTTGACTCCTCAAATCTTGTTGTGTACAATAAACAATATCAGACTACATGAACATTCACCACTTGCCGTCTTTAACGACCTGCGTGCTGTCATTGCGCCCCGTCCCATTGTCGTTGACGAATCCCCATGACACCCTAGATCAAACAGATCATGCCAAAATGGTGCTAAAGTCATGTAGTCTGAACCAGGCTTTAAAGAAATTTATTCTTTTTTTCAGCATGGATGCATTATATTGACCCAAATTGA
Organism: Sinocyclocheilus grahami; assembly: GCF_001515645.1. NCBI lineage: Eukaryota > Metazoa > Chordata > Actinopteri > Cypriniformes > Cyprinidae > Sinocyclocheilus > Sinocyclocheilus grahami. The sequence goes on from NW_015505191.1 coordinate 3,156,958, forward strand.
CAGTAAACACTTTCTATTCAGCAAAGAATCCTGAATAAATCATGATTTCAACAAAATACTAAGCAGATCATAACTGTTTTCAACATTGATAATAATATGAAATGCTTCTTGAGAACCAAATCAGCATATCAGATTTATTTCTGAAGGATCATGGTAGCACTGAAGACTGGAATAATGGGTGCTGAAAACTGAACAAAATTGTCATCACAGGAATAATTGCATTTGAAAAAATATATAAAAATGTACGTTTTAAAATATAATTGAAACAGTTATTTTAAATTATTGTAAATTATTGTAATATTTATTTATAATGCTGTTCTGCTATAAATATTGCCTTGGTAAGCATAAGAGTCTTAAAAAAATTTACAGAGCCCAAACTTTTGAACGGGTGTGTACCTGGATGCCTCCACATAGCATTGCAGTTGTCCTTTTCATTGAGTCATGTAGTTACAAAGAATGCATGTTAAACATGGTCTTCAAATGGTCATCACGTGGCCACTAAAGAAGGGCATTTGCCACGGGCACATATGGTCCATCCAGAGAGCTGCAACATATAGATCTGTCCAACAGTTCAGATCCTCTGGGTCATTGTCTTCAAGAGCAACTATTTTTTAAATGTAATTGAAATACAGAATAAGCATCTGATTAATCATGTGGTTGAGATTGAGTTTTTTCATGTCTCTTGCTCTCCCAGCTGGCCTGTCTGATATCGTCAATGTTCTGAGAGTTTAGCTCTTGCCAATATGGCACAGACCTCCAGGCATGTGTGTCAGTGTCACCATCGTCTGTGTTAAAAAGAGTGTGTGTGTGGCATCTGTGCATATGATGGAATGTATGATGGCACATTATCATGCCTGCAGTGCGCAGAATAGCACAATGTCTGCACACGAACACACAGGGCTCAAGGTCAAACTAGTCTCGCTATCATCCTTCTCTTTTCTTTTTCCTGGTGGACAGACTTGAAAATAAGCACTGAATTTAATTACCATTTGTGGTATTTCCATGACTCAGAATGAAAATAAAACAAGTGCTCTTTTTGTTTGTGCTGGTTTTCTCATTAATGCTGAAGAATGTAAGGATCAAGTAAGCCTTACCTTGCTTCATATTGGCTTACAGAGCAGCAAACCCTACATATACCAATACAATTTTATGATCGACACTAGAGGACTATTACAAGGCTTACAGCAAAGTTTGTGCATGACAGTGTCCCTCTATTGTCCTTTATTTTGAAATGGCATTGCACTGCCTTAAGTTGTTGGCAGCCAGTGATTTAGATTTGCCCCAAGGAATCTTTGGATCCTTAAGTTTTGTCATCAAGTTGCGTCATGGTGCCTTAAAGAAGGATATTTTTGGTTGGTTCAAATGGTTGTTGTGTTACATTTGAAGAGTCCAAAGGGGGATTCAAGACAGGGTGGCTCAAACTCAAAATGACATTATACTAATGTGTCTAGGAACACACTCTGTCATCCACATACAGTTGCACACATGCCCTCTTTTTGTGACAAGCACACACACCAATGAACTATTAAGGGCCTGACTGAGATTAGCACACTGCCATGTTAAAAGAACATCTTAATTTACAAGAATGAGAGGAGGAACACATACATGTAACCATGTTCTCTATAGCAGGGGTCTCAAGCTCAAATGACCTGAAGCTCACTTGCCAGGTGGTGTTCTCTATTAGAGTTGCTTGAACAGCTGAACAGTGGTTTTACGGCAATATATTTGAACTGTATACAATTACTAGCACAGTTATACTCTTGACATATGGACTTATGTCTTACTTGGATTTGCATACCACTTTATTAAGTGCAACAGTTCCAAAAGTAAAAATAAAATTTTTTAATAATTTATAATCATTGAAGTTCTCTACACCGCACATTGGATCTCTTTATTATCACCATGTCTACATTTAGTTTATTGCAATGAGAAGATTAGCAAGCATGTCAAACGTGGCACTGAACAAAAACTCTGGCGTTATGAGTGGTGAGTGGATTCTGTTTGAAGCACATCTCTGATTGGCCGTTACATTCAGGACATCAACGGATATGTCGTTATTGGCTACATTGCTCAACACTGCAAAAACACATTGCAAATAGAAACCTTTGACGCTCTCCAGAGTGCAAATACACACTGGAGAGTTTGCCAAATATTTTTCACTAATATCAGATGGGGCCCCCTGATTCCCTGGAGCCCTAAGCAGCCACTTATCTTGCATATTGTTTAGGCTGCCACAAACAGATACTCTACTTGTGTAAAAGTTATGATATTGTTGGAAGTTTTTTTTAATCATTTCCTAGATAAAATCGAACATTGCCCAGCACTCCAACCTGTCAGACCACAGTTGCACCCCTGAACACAGTTATGGCATATCAATTATTTCTCTTATGTCAGTTATCTCAAACATGCATTCTGCATGATCTATATAAGTTTGACTTATTGAAAATGCAAACTGACGTGGCCAAAGTGGAATGTGAGGTGATTTTGTTTAAATGCTTGACTGTGCCCTATGGGGGTGGACAGGTCTTGTTTTTTCTTTTCATTACGGATGCTGATTTCACTGATGGAATCTGAGCAAACTGCTGATGCACAGGACAGAACAAGCTTTCTTCCTCTGTTATGTAGTTGGATGTGAAGTTTTCCCCCTAGAAACACATTTTCAGGGGTCATGCAGTTGTGTAAAAATAAATCAAAACCTCAACCTTTTTGAAGATTTGATGGGCAAAAGAAAGGTGTATTCCCAATTTAACAGAGCACTAATATTCTTATTCTGGCCCTCCCTGGTCTCAGTGCACATGTCTGTTTGTAGTGGGTAATAGCCAGTGTCAAATGTGTAGATCACAGCATGATGTTGTGGAAGAGCACAGATGATCATGCAAATGTGTGATGTAAATGACAAGGATTTGTCTCTGTATGCAAATGACACGTATTGTGGTGATTCTTTGCTGAGGAGAGAATTAGAAAGACGTGTTGTAATGTAAAACCATCAGCTTCTACATCAGCACTCATTTGAATCAGATTGCTTTTGTGGTTCTTCTCAGTGTGTCACACTCCATAAAAACGAATCATGGTGGCCGCAATATTAAGGAAAATCAAAACTGAACTAGTAGTTGTTATAAATAAGTTATATTGCACTTACTCTCGACTATAAAATGATTATGATTATTTTATTTTTTTGTTAATAATTTTTCGCATATTTTTCTTGCATGGCAGAAACAGAAGCTCTCCTCTTCAATAATCATATAAAACAATTCACACACATACTAATTTCTAATAATTCTAATCAAGTATGATGAAGTATAATCATACTTTTCATTCATTCATAGTTTTGTCCATAGTTGGCTGACGTTAACATTGTGTCCAGTCAACCTATTGACATTTAAATGTTTTTTAACCTTCAAAGCATATTTAATCATTATTTTGAACATCACACCAACATCAAGAATTATTTAAAATCAGAGTAAGACAATTTCTTATCAAAAATATGTATAGACTTCTATTTAATATAGAAAATAAACTTAATTTGTTTTTGTTTTAAACAGTTTAGCCTATTTTTGTTGTATTGGAGACATACAAAGAATGTTATGTCAAACAACATCATGCAACTGAAGTGAACTGGTGTCTATTTTAACATGAGTTGAACCTTTCTGTTATCTTCTACACAAATGACCAAGTGTTGCCTGTATGAACACACTAACACACACATCGTCATGCTTGTGTAACTGTGTTGGATGGAAAGATGTGTATGAAAGAACATATGCCAGTACGGTAGGGGATTTGTGTTTCCTCTTCCTCCTCTCCAAGAGCTCAGGGGCTGAGCCAGTAAATGCTTCCCAGTCAACATGTCCTCTCATCCCATTGGCTGAGCTACAAAGAGAGAGAGAAAACCTAAGTCAATTATGCTGAGCTCCTCTATTTTCAAAGCTCTGCGGTACTTCAAATCTTACTCTCTGAGATATACATTTGTGTTTTACTCTGTGAGTACTATTTACACCTTGTTCATTTTGCATTGAAATGAACTGTGACCCTTTAACTCAAGGGGTTTGCCCCTATGAGAATGTACTTTCACATTAATGGTCTAAAGACAAGTAGTTACACAACTGTTACATACCAAGAGTTTGGTATGTTGTCGGACAAAATCCATTTATCCATTTAAACCCTCCAGTATTTTATGCTTTTACTTTCCATGTGTTCATTGAGTGGATTTTCATTCAAACTAACAGATTTTTGTCCTTTTTAAATAGAGGGGACATTTAAACTGCCTATTTATATATAGTTGTTTTTATTTGTTTGTTTTAACTTTGTCCCAAATCCATATCATAAATATGAAAATCCATCATATAAATATGAATAAATACTTTTTAAAATAACCTAACCCCAATTTTCATTATTTACTGAGCAAAAGTGATAAATTTTTACACCAATTACTACTAGAAAAGCTTAAGATATTAACAATGTGCTATTTTAAATCTAGAAATAATAATGTAAAATTATGCAAAATGTAGTGAATTAAATATTATATGTGTATTTTTAGGATAAATGAAATGTAAAAAATTAGCCTTCCAAAGAAGTCTGTCACCTTCATTTACACCACAAAATGCTTTTAAATACAATACTGACATGGAACTCTTCATTAAAAATGACAAACAAATCTCCAGAATTCTTCACAATTATTTATTTATTTATTTACTTACTGTGGTTAATTCTCCAAATTAAGTAAAAATGAATTGACTTTTAAAATACAATGGCAACACCATGGCCAAGTCATATTATCAGAAGGGCAATTACACATGTTTTAAGTGGTACTCCAAGATATGGTTTTATGTTAAATGTAGAGTAAGCCTCAAATCTGTTTACTTCATCTTCTAGTCAGAGCATCAGTCGTGTCAATTGTGATGATGAAAAGCATAATTATTTACACACCCTCACCTTGTCTCACAGTACATGAAATCATTTAAGAAGAAAGCTACAGCAATAGTTTCCCTTGTTATGCCCATCAATTACAGCAACAGCCGCAGCAGCATAAGTCAGTGTTCTCCACATAGTGTTGTGGTTATGCTCAGTCATTTCCATTACCACACTTCTCTCTTGCCAATCACACTTGGCCAAGGTTTCTGCCCTGCTGCAATATCCTGTCACTTGCAGAGGTTTTCTTTAAGTGTGATCAGAGGCCGTTACTCTCATCATGATCTTTATTTGGGTGTTTTACAAGCTTATATTAGATTAGTGTGTTTCTACCTGGAGTCCTGGTGTGCAATGTTTGTTGCTTGATCTCCATTTGTGAACTGTGGAAGTCTGGCTCAAATAAGTACATTGGCAGCTTGTCGTCATGGCAGTCTGCCATGTTCGCCTGGACAGAATGATGTCATATCCTGAGTATGCTATATTCGCTGACCTATTTTTGGCTAGAGATAATTGTGAATGTGTGTGCTGCTTAGATATGTATGTTTGTGTGATTGAAGAGAGACAGAATGTATGTTGTTTGTATTAATCTCTGTAATTAGTACGTAATTGCCCAAACGTGAGCAAAATAAAAGTTGAAATATTAAGGAACCTGTTTTCTTTTCAGCTCCGCTGGAATGATGAGTGTTTTATATTTCCATTTACTTTTACTGCTTATTGATTTATGGCATTTCTTAATTAAAAGTGGCGTTTTTTTCCTACGTCTTTCTTTCCTGCAGTTGCACTTTGCATAATTGCAAGAGATGGATTGTGGGGAAAGTAAAGCAGATGATATTGCAGTGCTTCCTTTGCCTGTTTATCATGCTACTTTATCCTTAGGTGGCTGGGATTTCTGTTTTGAAGCTGTGGGAAGATTTATGGATGCACTATCATCTAGCTGCTTGATATAAACATGCAAATAGACATTTAGCCCAGGAGACATATGTGAAGAGTGATTGCACCCAGAAATGCCAGAAATTTATGTGCAGATGAACTAACTGACAATCTCCATTTCTTCCCAGAGCTCCATTCAAATCACCTTTGATGACAGTCTTCAGCTCCCAACTTCTGCATCCATTGACCGTGTGACTTGCACTAATCAATCAGTACGCAGCATGGTAAGCAGTCAAAGCTTTGACACCAGAAAGATTATTAATTTGTTTGGGCAATCTAACAAAAAATAAATGTGCAAATATCCAAGTTATAATGTTGCTAAAGATGCTGTTCTTTTGGACTAAATCCTGAAGAAAATGTATCACAGTTTCCACAAAAATATAAAGCAACACAATTGTTTTTAACATTGATAATAAGGAATTTTTCTTGGGCATCAAATCAGCATATGTAAATGATTTCTGAAAGGTCATGTGACACAGGACTGGAGTAATGGCTACTAAAAAATGTCGCTTTGCTATCACAGGAATTACATGTTAAAATATTGAAAAAAGTTATTTTGATTGTAATAATGCAATATTACTGTTTTTAATGTATTTTTGATCAAATAAACCCTAGTGAAAAATAAATATACTAAAATGTATTTCATGCTAAGTACACTACGAATACATTTACATATTTATGTACTTAATAAAAATACCCTGCAATTGAACTTTTAGTATACTAAATTGGTATACTTAAAATCTGCTGAATTGGAACAACTAATTTTGTACTTAATGTACTTTAAATGTCTTGCATTTAAAGACCGATATAATTCAAATACAATCATACAATCCTCATCAATAGTGACATTGAAACACATTTTAGGCTTAATATTAAAAAATGTGCATTGTGCACTAGTACTCCAAATAAAGTTTAATTATATTTTTATATCAGTAATTCTCAAGCGATATGTAAGTAAATATGTTAAAGGGGTCATATGATGCTGCTAAAAAGAACATTATTTTGTGTAAAAAATTGAAATCGCGTCATATGACCCCTTCAATAGATTTGAACTATACTTGGTATGAAATAAATGTATTTTAAATATATATATACTTATAAATATAAATATAAAAATACTTTTTTACTAGGAAATACAGCTTTGAGACTTCTTTCAAACACGTTTAAAAATCTTACAACCCCAAACTTTTGAACAGTATATGTAAAAAATGTATATATGTATAAATAGGATTTAGTTATAATTTTGTGTTCTACATATAATTGCAAGTAATTACAATAATAAATGTTTAAATTTTTTACAATAATACATTTTTTTGGAGTGTCAGCCATTCAGCTTCATTGAGTTCATCTGCATATTCTCTCCTCTCAGTGTAAATGAATGAGAGCAGTAATAGTGCACACATCCTTGCAGTAGTATTCATTTGCACGTGCAGTTATCATATCCAAAATGATTTTCAGGCATATTTAATATATTTGCATTGACAACGCCCTTTATATTTGCATGCATATGGAGGTAAATTACATTTCCATTAAGAGAAACGTGCACCCGAGAAGCTAATTTTTGGTTCATTTGTTAGACACAATCTTCATACAACCACATTACTTAGTAGATCAACTCAAACATGTTGTGTGCATGCTCTTAATATTTTTTGGATCAATCTGTTTTAAACTCTTAAATCAGGGCTAATGTGTCCATCCTTTTGAATTGCATTCAGTATATATTTTGTCTGTTTTTTAGATACCATGTTGTGTCCAACTCAGTCATTATTTGTCAATCATACCCTCAACCTCTTCCAGGTCCTGCAGTGCAATTGTTCAGTTGGCACCGTAACATTCCACGTGACTGTCACTCAGCAGTCACCTGCAGCCGTTTCCATGGTTACCTACCAGATCACAATGAAGCCCATGCAGGCCCAGGTAAAATACAAATGAAATGGATTTGCATCTGCGAGTTTGCATCAGTCTGCATAGCTGCACACTCAACTTTCATTAGTCTGACATCTCCTGCCATTGCTCACATGAATGAGCCTCTCAGTTTGCCCATTTTTTTCCATCTCAATAGCTTAATGTAGATTGTGAGGTTTAGTGGCTATGAATATTGCATGCGATACTCATCTCAAACAAACGACACCACTTGATGTGCAGTGACATAGTTTAATGTTTCATCTCTAGGTGGTAAAAAAATGGAGCAGCCATCGATGAATATATTACTTTTGCAAATTCAGTGTGAAATAGAAGTTAATATGTTCTGTATGGACTTCTGTAGTTGCAGGTCTGTCTTGAGGAAGTGGAAGAAGAGGGTCTCCTTGTGTCCTGGATTTTTTCCAAGCAACCTCATCTCTCTTTAACCGTAACACCATGCCAAAGAGTCCAGAAAGAGGTAAGGGAGTAGTTTTGGTCAAGTAGGTCTTGTTCCTTTCAGCTTGTCAAGTCAAGTCAAGTCACCTTTATTTATATAGCGCTTTTAACAATACAGATTGTGACAAAGCAACTGAACAGCATTAATTAGGAAAATAGTGTCAATAATGCAAAATGACAATAGTAAACACTCATTTTTCAGTTAAAGACAGTTCATCATTGAATTCAGTGAGGTCAACATCCAGCTCAGTTTAAATAATATCTTTGCAATCAAGTCAACGATATCGCTAATTTAGTGGGTACAGGATCTAACAGGCATGTTGTTGGTTTAGATGCAGTGATAAGTTTATTTAGCTCTTCCTGTCCTATAGCTGTAAAGCACTGCAGTTTATCTTTTGGTGCGATGAATGAAGCTGAAGTATTATACGCTGTAGAATCTACATTTGTTATTGTATTTCTGATGTTATCTATTTTATCAGTGAAGCAATTCATAAAGTCATTACTATTAAACTGTGAGGGAATATTTGGATCGGGTGGCGTCTGGTTATTTGTTAATCTAGCCACTGTGCTAAATAAAAACCTAGGATTGTTTTGGTTATTTTTTTTGAGTTTGTGGATATGCTCGGCCCTGGCAGCTTTTAGAGCCTGTCTATAGCTGGACATACTGTTTTTCCACGCAATTCTAAAAACTTCCAAGTTAGTTTTTCTCCATTTGCGCTCAAGACTACGAGTTTTTTTCTTGAGAGAATGGGTATTACTGTTGTACCATGGCGCAGTACGTTTTTCTCTAACCTTTTTCAATTTGATGGGGGCAACAGCTTCTAATGTATTAGAGAAGATAGCTTGTGATGTATTACAAATTGTAAACGGTATAAAAAGAAACTGCTTTCGCAACTGTGCATATAATCTGAAATCTTTGTTTGTTTTTGTCTTTAGGGCTCTGATGTGGAAGTGGACAGTGAAATGATTGCGGCACTGGTGGAGGACACACTGTACACAACACACCCTGCCATGATCCTCAACCTGAGAGCCTGTGTATCAAGCCCTGCGGTAAAAAATACCAGTATCGATTGCTATATCGCACAGTAGGGGTTATGACCGTGTAATGGGTCAGTGTGATGACCAAGGTTTCTGCAGGCCTTAAAAAGGTCTTATACGTCTGAATTCACCCTTTCACAAATTAAGGCCTTAGAAAGGTCTTAAATCAGAGCAGAAGGTCATGGTATAAATAAAGATATGTAGTCTTGTTTTCTGAGAAATTGAACAGAATTGAGTGAGTTTGTTTGGAACAAGAACAAATATGTGTCATCCTAGGTCCACTGGCAGATATTTATTCTTTTTAATCATGAACTCATTATTAATTTCACAGAAAAGAAGATTCATGTCATTTTTCTTTTCAAGTAAGTGTATCTCGATTTAAGAATTTTTAGACGTAGGTACTGGGAAACAAGGCAAATATATTGAGGAATAACATAGCTTTTTTTCAATGTTGTTAAAGGTATTTACATATTCTAGTGGCTGGGAGCAAAATCATTTTTGAGCCTTTTAAGTCTTATTTTTTGTCAAATTAATTAAGAATTAATGGAGATTGGTGAGAAATTGTATTTTCAAGTGTTTCTAATGCTACATATTGACATATTACGTAATTATTTGTTACATTTTCTTTACTTGGTATTAAAAAGGCCATTAAAAAGTCTTTAAAAATCCTGCAGAAACCATGTGTGACAGATCTATGTGTATATTTTGGTTGAGAGTATTTGAGGTATGACAAATCTGTACTAAACATACAAGACATGTAATTAAAGTCAACAACAACGAGGAAGGAAATCTCAAAACATGTTACTTTCATGTTATAAAACATGTACATTCTCTATTGTTACAGTTTCCCAGGGAGAAGCAGATAGGTGGTCTGAACTCTCCATCTCAGAGCAGGCGGATTTTGGTGCACCAACTCAAAGCAACCAATGTCAAAAAAGGTATAAAATTATCATGATTCTTAAAAACTTTGTGTTAGAATTAAAAATTTGCCTACATATTTACACAATCAGCTACTCCCTGATTTGCTTGAATGGCTAGTTTACTGTTTTGTAAGGAAGTCTGATTAGGCTGGTTTCACTTTCATTTGACCCCAATTGGATGTATTTTTAGGGCACTTTACATAACAAGAGTTATTCAATTTTGCAGTGGGTAATATTTTTTAAGTTTTTGAATTATCTTATGTTAACTCAGAAACTCTGGATGTGAGCAGTTTATAATGCAGGTTATGTTAAAGGGCTCATATGATGCGATTTCAAGTTTTCGTTTCTCTTTGGAGTGTTACAAGCTGATTGTGTATAGATAAGATCCCTGAAGTTGCAAAGACTAAAGTCTCAAAACCAAAGAGATATTCTTTATCAAAGTTAAGACTCTGCCACGCCCCCTAAAACTGCTCGTTCTAACACGCCCCCACATATCTACCTCACTATGTGGAAATATTAGCATAATGCCTCCCAAATGTTCACGCAAAGAAAGAAGGTGTGGTTTCAGTAACCGCAGGTAGTTTTGAAGCAGCCATGTCAGGGAGACGCTGTGTGTTTCTAGGCGAAAGCAAAAGCACTTTATTTGGCCTTTCCGAAAGTAGATGCATTTAGAAATCTTTAAGATTACTTACAACAGAACAGCAATGCATTTTATGGACGACCGTTTCGTGAACCTAGGAGAGGAGGTAATTCTGACTTTGCTATGACAATCTGCCGCTTCTGAATCAGCTACTGTTTTGTTATTAGTTTAAGTATTTGCTATTGACTGTTCAAATGCGGAGTTTTGCATCGTGTGTGTGTGCGCGAGCGAGCGAGAGAGAGAGCGCAAGAGAGAGATATAGAGAGAGAGACGGGGTCACATCACAGTGGAGTCAGCTGTCTTAACCGTGGCTTGTGTAATGCAAACACATACCAGCTTCATCACTGTGTCTGTCACGCGACTCTGTTCCCCTTTCGGGCTCTGTCTTTACATTTATTTTGAAAGATGAAGCTCGCGATTATGGTAAGGGGCGTTACATTTCCGATGCGTGCTTGCGGTGTTCAGCCAATCACAATGCACTGGGTCAGCTAGCCAATCAGAGCAGACTGCGCTTGTCGGGAGGAGGGACTTTGTAGAAACGAAGCGTTTGAGAGAGGCGGGGCATAGAGGATCTACAATAATGTACAGTATTTGAAAAAGAATGTGTTTTTTGAACATTAAAGCATGTCAACATATTCTGTTACACCAAATACACCAAATAATGATCTTTAAAAAAGCATCATATGACCCCTTTAATTACTTTTCCAGGATGTCAGACTCATGTAGGAGAACTTTGTTGTGTGCTGAGTCTGGACACTCCTTCCATTGAATGGAGAAGCGGATTCCGTACTCCATCCCCCAGTCCTGGAGCTGCCCTGCACTGGACTGACGACTTCAAACTGTAAGCACACTATTCTGCCATCATTATTGTAAAGCAGAAATAGATCAACATAAAGACATGAAACTAGATTAATGGAGTGGGTTGAAACTTTCTGAGTGAGGTGTTGACATGTCTGACTCCTAGGAAATGTTTCTTATAATGTCATATTCTATTAGACAGGGTCCTTTTTGTTCATGTAAGTAATTTAACTCTGTGCTGCAGGACTAGACTGATAATCCAGTGGGATTTTCGAACACCTTCCATTTAAAGGTCAACTTCACCAATTCAGTTTGACACAATGGAGTGTTTTCATCAAAGCCCGTTTTATAATGGCAGCCCTTCTGTCATGAATGAAGGTGTGAAGCTGTGAGCAGCTCCACCAATGGCTCTGTGAATATATGCAGCAGCCAACTCCCATAGAAACAAAGAGCTGTTTAGCACATTTAATTACAGCCATTCCCAACACCTCGCTACTTCCTGTGATGCCAATTACCAGAATGGCCAATTTAATTCTCATAGCCAGTATACAGATTGCTGCTGTGTGGCCAAAGGGGATATTTAGTCTACCACAATACCGATAGTATACAACAGTTATAAAATTGTATGCAAAATTGTATACAAAAGTTATAACAGTTGAAACCTAAAATCCAGTTTCAACTGTTAAAGTCAATTCAGTCTTTTAATAATACAAAAAGTCACTTCATCTCTAATGTTCAGTATTACAAAATTAAAGTTTTCTGTGTGTGCATTTTATATGATAAATCAAAGTCTGTTTTTATCAATTAGGGAAGTAGGACCAGAAACCAAAGAACTCAAAGTAAGACTTGTGGAGAAGAACAGCAAAGGAGAACGTGAGTCACTTTTCAGTGCCTGTCATTCAATAGTTCATCCAGCACTATAAGAAATGTATTGATTTCAGATGATCTGGTGAATGATTAAAGACGGATATTCTCCATTCTGTCTGTCTGCTGATTAATTGGTTTTCTTTTTCCTGTTTGACAGAGTTTCTGCCTGGTTGTGCTTCCTTACAACTGGATCTCTCTAAGAGAATTCCTAATGGACATCATAAACTGTCCATCGCACCAGGTCATGGTCTGGCTCCAACTGCAATTGTAACATTAGAAGTAAGGACAGCATAAAGTAGAATTCAGATTTTATATTTTATATGCACTAACTTTCAAAAGTTTGGGGATGGTAAGACTAATCTTTTGGTAAGAAGTATTTTATGCTCACCAAAGTTGCATCTATTTGACAAAAATAGAGTAAAACAGTAATATTGTGAAATATTATTACAATTTAAAATAAATATTTTCTATTTAATATATTTTAAAATGTAATTTACTCATGTGATGGTATAGCTGAATTTTTAGCCAGAAGCCATTAGCCAGTCATCAGTGTCACATGATTCTTCAGAAATCATTCTGTATATTTATATTCATTATAAATGTCTTTTAGTATAAATGTAACTTCTGATCAATTTAGTGTGTCCTTGCTAAATAAAAGTAATATATTTAAAAAATCTATTTACCCGAAATGAGATCATTCCCATAATTCCCATGTATAAAGTATGCATATGGATGGCATTATTTCCATAACACGGCAGTCAGAACTTTTAAGGCTTCCGCCAACCTTGTGTTCACTTTCTGAACACTCTGATAAGTCCCTTCTAAATGTCAATGTGAATTATTTAATAGAAAACATATCTTATTACAGTGGTCTGCCTTGTGAATTGAATGCTCACCTTATCTCTGATTAACTCGATAACGGAATTATTTCTTTATTTAACCCAGTACTTCAGTTCACACTGTACTTGTTACACACATGTGCTTACAGGTACACACTTAAACGCTCTGAATAATAGTTGTGTTTGTGAACAACACATAGGCAAAGACAGCTCAAAATGATTTAGGAAGATATCAGTGGCTGTATTAACCCTATTTCTAATTTCTTTTAAAAAATGAACATACATGAATTATGTTTAAGGTAATGATCTTATGTTTCTGCCTCCATAGCTGTTGTATTTGGAGTCCAGTGATTTGCGTGCATGTCAGAATGCCACTCCTCTGCGATCCTCGGTCACCCCCTCAAAGAAGGTGGACGTGGATCGGACCATCATGCCCGATGGCACCATAGTCACCACAGTAACCACCATCCAGTCACGACTAAAACTGGACCGCAAACTAGGTAAAGCTCACTCAGGAACACTGAGAACACGCATACCATTCTGTCTGCATCGTCCAGTACCATCGAAGTGACTTGGCGGTTTTACCCTATCCTATTTCTTCCTCTGTAACTGCAGGAGACTCTCCGTCTAGGTCTCCCTCAAAGGTGGAGGTGACTGAAAAGACTCCCACCGTGCTCACAAATAGCTTGCAGAGCACCAGTGCCAGTCCTACCCCCAGCAGTGAGCTCCACATTAACATTTTTTTTTTTATGCATGAAATTGATTAAAAGTAAGAGTAAAGACATTTAGAATGTTTACAAAAGATTTCTATTTCAAACTTAATGTGCTTTGAACTTTTTATTAATCAAAGAATCCTGAAAACAAATGTATCATGGTTCCTACTAAAATATTGAGCAGCACAACTGTTTTCAACACTGATAAACACCAAACCAGCATATTAGAATGATTTCTGAGGGATCATGTGACACTGAAGACTGGAGTAATGGCGGTTGAAAATTCAGCTTTACCATTACAGAAATAAATTACATTCTAAAATCTATTAAAATAAAATAAAAAAAAAACTGTTATTTTAAATTGTAATACCATTTCACATTGTAACTGTTTAAATGTATTTTTGATCAAATTAATGCCGTTTTGGTAAGCATAAGAGACGTCTTTCAAAAACTTTAATAAATCTTACAGACTCCAAACATTTAAATGGTAATTTACATCTTCATCATCTTTATAATTAAATTATTGAAAACGTTTTTAATAATTGAAATCTTCATAATTGAAATGTGTAAATATGTTCTAGATTTAAAGTTATAAGTTCACAAAATTAGTACCACAAATGTATAATAAATTATTTATACTGTTGTGTATATTATTTTAACAATATATTTTTGTTAATATTATTAGTATTTTTGTTAATATTTATTAAATATAAATATATGATTTATTATAAACTGATTTTTGTTAATATTAAAATAAATTTTGTAAATATTATTTATTGTAGATAGATAAGATACTTTTTTTTACAGTATAATTTGAATGAATAACTAGGTTTGTGATCCTGTTGTGTTTGTGTCTGTGTGCTATTTCCAACCAGAAGGCACCCTCCCTAATGGGCTGGATCCCGTAGCAGAAACGGCCATTCGGCAGCTTACGGAGTCGGCGAGTAAGATACCCAAGAAGACACCTACTAAACGCAGCACTCTCATCATATCTGGCGTGTCAAAGGTCAGAGCCTGAACATCAAGTAAACAGACATTTCTAATCAGTGTCATAAAAACATCTTGGTTACAGTGATGCAAGCGTCTAGGGAAATGATCACGAGAACAGTCTCTTTAGAGCTTCCCCAGGGTAATTTGTTTTAGTCATCTCTTTCTGTCACATAATGTTGATGTAACTCTCATCAAGACAATTTTTAGCTGGGAAATTGTCTCTTTTAGGCTGTTATAACACAGAAACGTTACATTTACGTAATGTTGACTTCCTTTTAAACATTGTAATCTATAAGTTTGTAAATCTAAATTTCATCACAAGCTCAGTCGTCTCATATCACATCTCAAAAATCATCAGATCATACTGATCCGTTTGCAGTTTCAACTTCACTGTTTGACCTGACAGGGTTCACAGAAGGGCTGACAGCGGAGCCGCTTCTGCAAACACACAGCCAACATGTTGTCTTCCTCAGCTGTGCCTGCAGCACATGTACATGAGGAACACTGTTAAAGCTAATTTTCTGTCCTTCCCTCAGGTCCCCATTACTGAAGATGACTCAGCCTTATCAGTGGGCTACGCTGCAGCAATGGACGCAGCCCTACAGGGGGCGCATTCTCCCAGCGGAGCCCCAAACCACCACGGAGCATCCGCACATCAGGAAGCAGACGAGACTACGCCGTCTGACGTGTCCGAGCGACCATCCGTGGATGACGTGGAGTCAGAGACGGGATCAACCGGAGCACTGGAAACACGTAGCCTCAAAGACCACAAAGGTGTGAACTTCTTTGGAATGTATTTTTGATGGATTCATCATAAAATGTCTTTTTATGGTTTCATTTATGTGCATGAATGTTCTGTTTTAGTGGGATTCCTCCGCAGTGGCACCAAGCTTCTATTCCGCAGGAAACACAGGGAGAAAGAACCCAGTTTCAGTCAGTCCCACGAGGACGTCTCAAACCTGGGCAATGACTCCCCCACAGCCTCCTGCTCCTCCACCAGCCGTAAAAAGTCTGGAAGCTTCTCCCGTCGCCTCATCAAACGCTTTTCGTTCCGCTCGTCCAAGACAAAGGGCAAATCCAGCACAGCCAATGGAGGGTCCAGCACTACAGATAACTAAAGGAGAAACAGAGAGAAAGGACGAGTAAGAGAGACACGGTGCGGGCACCAGTCAAATGAGTGTGGAATCGGCTCCAAATTTCTCCAGAACTTGTTATTTATGTTATATACTGATTGTCCACAACCTGGTGGGGTAACGTAATACTTCAGACCACATTGCACCCAGGAAGCCAGCCTTGTTTTGGTGTTTGTTTCTTTTTGGACTGGAACATCATCATTCATCTACTATTAAGCTATTCAGGATGGAAAACACCAAAAAAAAGACTATTTCTGAATGCATCGCTTACCTAATTAATTTGACGAGACGGATAAAAGGCTGCTTTTGTGGATGATCGTGATGAGCGAACAAACTTGAGAAACTCAAAATGGACAGGTGTCATGCGGTTATTGAGCACAAGGGGGCGACATAGACCAATGACTATTGATGCCTCCAACACTGTCGCTGTGTTGTTTTTCTTATTTATTTTATTTCATCAGTTGCACTCTGGATCTTAATCTGATTGTTTACAATGCCGGGGAGCTCTTTTTCTGTCGTTTTTATCATGTTTGTGTATCGTTTAACGTACTGTTATCAGCACTGATTTATTTCTCCTGAGCTCATTAGGAGTAACGTAATTCCAGAGTGTGGTATGCTAAGACATGCTGTGAGCATTGTTCTCGTTTTGCTGTTACTATAGCATTTAGATCAAGGGATGTTATGCCCTGATTTCAAATAGTGGTGCGTTTGACTTTCATTGTGGCTTAATAATCTTTTATAATGACGTTTCTATTTGTTTAAGAAAACGGAAACGTTCATAAGTTACTTTAGGCATATCTCACTAAATTGCGTTCGTGTTTTTGGTTGTAAAGTATAAGCTCTTCATATGACAAAAGGGATACAGTACAGGGGGGGGAAATGCATTTGTGTATATTTATAAATTATACTACACATTATTGTAAATCTACAACCTCTGGAGCTACATAAATCTGAATCTGCAGCGGAGAGAAGTGCTATTTTCAGGGTCCACGTGATAACAAACCTCAGGGGATAACGTTACTATGAAAAGGTACAAATATGTTTAATCACTTTATCCATCTCGTTTTTGCTTTCAGAGATGGCTTCTTGAACAAAACAGCGTTACCCCAGTAACATGCATCCCCCTTTCCTCTTTATTCGTTTAACTTGGTTGCAATAAACGTAACTTATCCAGAGGAGCGCACGTGCTTTACTTAAGCACAGGTAGATTGTATTCTTGGTAATTCATGATAGCTTTTATGATAGTGTTGAGCAGAACATTTTAATATTTTTCTGATAAACTAGTAATTCGCGTTAAAGGTATAGTTCACAAAAAATTCTATTTAAATTCGGTTTACTTTCTGTGGACCATAGATGCATCATGCAGTGGTAACCGAGGCTGTTTATCTGCATAAAATCTCTTTGTCTATTGCACGACAGAAAGTCATAGAGGTTAGAAACAACTTCAGAGTGGGCAAATGAACACAGATCTCATTTTGGGTGAACGGTCCCTTTAAGGAATCTCTTTTGCGGTATCCCTCCCCCATCCCATATGATCGGTGCATATTTCAGCATTTGGTTCTACCAAATATTTGAAATAATCAGAACTCTGAAAAAAAGAAAACTGGTTGTCAAGTTAACAGAATCTAATTACTACAGGAAAACATCTTACCTACAAAACGTTGACTTGCAGTTCATGAATCCATGACAAAGCGCTTGTTTGCTAATAGTTAGTGTAACTCCTGGAGCATAAAGCCTGAAAATGTTATATGACCAGAATTTTATGATAACAGCGAACAATCTAAAATGAAGGCAGTGGACCTTCTAAGGTACTCGGAGCTTCATATTATTGTGGTTAATTTGATGTTTTATTTATTCTGAATAAATTATTTTTGAAAATCCATTCCTCTTCATTTTCCTTTTTTGCCTCTAAAATGTTTTAGTTACATGACTTGAAAAGGAGAAAAAGGCCAAGGGAATGTGGCAAGTTGAAAAAGTGTTCTTGTGATTTAAACCACCAACAAGATTTATTTCTTTAAACTCTTGTGCGATCTTCGGTCACTTGAATTTTTCATTTGGAATATTTAAAAATCTTAGCTTCATCGGAATGGTACGAAACTTGGTGACTTTTATGGCACTTGATATGTGAACACACACAAAAATTGAGGGCGTGATTCGAAAAAGCTAAGTGCTTGTAAAAAATAAAAAAAATCACACTCATGGTCTTCAGTCAAAAATGACCGACTATAGGAAATGGCAAAAAAATTTAAAATACAGAATTTTTTTGTGAGTACAACCTACAAATCCCCCACGATGCAGAAAAAAATTGCACAGCAATGAAGGGGTGAAACTCTAAAACATCTAGAGAGCAAAATCAACACACTCACACCCCTATGAGCTGGTGTGCCTGTAACACAGCAAATATGTCAAATAAAATCAATAATTCAACTACAATTTAGTAAAACAAAAAGTGGACAGCAAGGAAGGGGTTACACTCTAAAACATCAAGAGTGCAAAACAGACACATCCACTCACAGACACACACACATACACAATTATACACACTCAAATGAATTGGTATGGCTGTAACCATATTGCCAAAATGAGTCAGAAAACTGAAATAAGAGGTTAAAATCAGATCAGGCCCAGGAGGATTAAGCTCTGATAAAGCATTTTTGTTACATTTTTATTGAATTTTAATGTTTTGTATAACAGTACTCAGGTTTGTATTCAGGTTTGACTGTAGTAATAATAATTCAAAAACTGACGCTTCAAATCAACATTTAAAACAAAAAATATATATAAACCTTGACCAAAAGTAGTCTTTGAGAATGCCTTAATATACATTTAAATCCACAGCCTAATAAAAGTAAACAATTATGTATAAAAACAACTAGGGAATTCAAAAGCCTCTCTAAAGATTCCTTTACAGGCTTCTAGTGGTTTCACCATGACATTACATGTTTTTCTTTCTTCGCTCTCACCAGGAGGTGCTAATCTGCCTTCAAACAAATGGATTTTAAAGGCCTAGTCTCTATTTTAATCAGAGATACTGCATTGATTGAAAAATAATAGTAAACAATTAGAGAAAACATTTTTGTACTATTTTCAATGGGAAAAATTGATAATTATTGCATAAATATGAATTATTACCATACAATTATCTCAAAATAAAAAAATGTTATTGAACAAAAATATATTAGATTGATTTTACTAAAGAAAATAAAAGTTAAATTTCAGGTGTCCGGTCACTTTTGACCGCGAAGACCATGAGTGTGACTCCCAAATGAGGAGCGCACAAGTAAACTCAGTGGATTAAGTAATCTAAAAATGTATTACCGGTGTATATAAAATATTACATTACATATCACCCTAAACAAGAGAATTGTGGGGATTTAAACATAATGCGCCAAACTGTTAAAATTCAGAGGGAATGTATTCAATCGGTTTGAATTTACCGCCCAAATTTGATTGACATAGCAAAAGACCAATGGCGTCACAGACGAAGAGTACGAATCAATCAGATCGCGCACATTTAGATGCCCTCGGATTGGTTCGTTAGTTTACGCTGTTTATGCACTACAAGTTCAAGCCAATAGGAGAATACATCCGCTCTAGGGTTCGCTCTAACAGCCAATCAGGGCCGTGCTTTGCTTCGCGTATCCAATCATAACGATGGGCGGGATCATACGGCCCTAGTTCAGTCAGTCCTTAAATACTGCAGCAACTCCACAGACGATCTCACTGATTTCTTCAATAACCAGAGGAAAGAAGATTGTTAAGCAACATGTCTGGAAGAGGTAAAACCGGAGGAAAAGCCCGCGCTAAGGCTAAGACTCGCAGCTCCCGCGCTGGTCTGCAGTTCCCCGTTGGCCGTGTGCATCGTCTCCTGCGTAAAGGCAACTACGCTGAGAGGGTAGGTGCTGGTGCCCCCGTCTACCTAGCTGCCGTTCTTGAGTACCTCACCGCTGAGATCCTCGAGTTGGCGGGAAACGCTGCAAGAGACAACAAGAAGAGTCGTATCATTCCTCGCCATCTTCAGCTGGCCGTCCGTAACGATGAGGAGCTGAACAAACTGCTCGGTGGCGTGACTATCGCCCAGGGAGGAGTTCTCCCCAACATCCAGGCCGTGCTGCTGCCCAAGAAAACTGGCCAGGCTGTCCCCAGCACCGGCAAATCAGGAAAGAAGGGTTCTTCCCAGTCGCAGGAGTATTAAAAACTACGCTGAATTGAGTCAACTCATCCAAAGGCCCTTTTAAGGGCCACCCAATTATTCTGAAAAGAGCAAATTCCATTTGTTTGAATTGTAGTGGTAGTCTGTATTGAGACGTTTTGCATATTAAACGGTCTTTTTTGAAGTTTGCGTTTTTGTGGTGTGAGGATGAACAATTTTACACATGTGATCGACGGGGAGGGACAAAAAGTGTAATGATGGTATCAACATTTTTTTTTTTTTTTTTTATTACAGAAACTTTTCATATTGATATAATTGCAGAGTAGCGTTGTAGGTCAAATAATTTGCTGGTTAATTTAATCACATCTTGAAGACACATTGTGGGATCAAAACCATATAAAAATATTCTAAAACAACTTAAACGTTTTTCTTTAAATTGCCCACTTTGCCAAATCTTACATGGAGCCCAAATTCTAGTTTTGGTTTTTTTTTATTACAGAAACTTTTCATATTGATATAATTGCAGAGTAGCGTTGTAGGTCAAATAATTTGCTGGTTAATTTAATCACATCTTGAAGGCACATTATGGGATCAAAACCATATAAAAATATTCTAAAACAACTTAAACGTTTTTTAAATTGCCCACTTTGCCAAATCTTACATGGAGCCCAAATTCTAAAGAACTTGAAAGAAACTACATCTTAGCACCTCATTGTGATTAATGAATATTCTCCATTATTAAAATGCATCGTATATTAAAAACAGGATATGCTGTTAAATAAAAATGCCATATTTTGTTAGAGGTACATAACGACAAAAAAATACTCTTCTAAATTTAAAAATCATGGTCAGATATAGAAGATGGCTATTTTGACCATCTAATTTTCAAGTGGTTCATAGATGAAGGCGGCAGTCTGACATTAGAAATGGAAGACCATCAGCATGAATTCAGTGCCTGAGAAGAGACGACGGTAGTCACAACAGTAGAAATGTCTTCTGTGTGAACCAGCAGCTGAGAGAAAAACTGCTGCGGTCACATTGTTAAACTGAGGTATAGTATCTGAAGTGATTTGCTGGTTATTTATACAGCCAATCAAGGTTGTATTTAAGCTCTGGAGATTCAGCTATAGAGCATATAGTTGTGTGTAAGGTTTATCCAAGTTAACAGCATGTCAAAGGTTCCAAAACTAGGTCTAATACTCCAGTGCACAAAATGTAAAAAGCCAGCTATCGAGCATCATTTAGTTTCCTGGCTGTTGTGAGAATGTCTTTGGCCCCCTTATTAAGGAGAGCATTAGCCAGATCCATTCCCAGTTTCTCAGCAGCTTCGAGGGCCGATGATGATACACTGCTGGCAGTGACTCCAACGTGTTCACACGTCTGTGCACTCTCGCTCACCTGATAGAAACAAGTTGGAATAAAAGTTATAATACTGTAAATAATAATATATAATGCTGTAAAATTGTAAATACATTGACATTCAAGGGCTTGGGGTTGGTAAGATTTTTTTATATGTTTTTGAAAGAAACCTCATACTCACCAAGGCAGCATTTATTTAATCAAAATACAGTAAAATAGTAATACGGCTAAATATTAAATGTTCTATTTTTATATATTTAAGGAGCTGAATTTTCAGCATCATTACTCCAGTGTTACACGATCCTTCAGAAATCATTGTAATATGCTGATTTCTCATCATCAGCAATGTTGCAAACAGTGCTTCATATTTTTGTGGAAACCATGAAACATTTTTTCCATGATTCTTTGATGAATAGAAAGTTCAAAAAAAGATTTTTTTTGCAACAACGTCTTGTCACTGATCAATTTAATGCATTCTTGCTGATTTAAAAAAATCATACTGACCCCAACCTTTTGTATGTATGTATATTTAACCCTTACTTTGTTGTCAATTTCCACAACCGTCTGCATAGTGTCCTTCAAGCAATCAGCTCCATCCAAACTATAAACTGCTCCAGTCAAATACAGCTGAAACCAGAAAAAAGATCATTCAGTCTATGCTATACAAACATCAACAACACTTATTCAGATTTGCATTGTGTGAAGTAGCATAATAACATGCCACTGAATGTCTGTAAATATAGTTATATTTTGTCTCTTTACCATGGACCCTTTCACTTCTGTATGAACAGCAACAGGCACACTGCAGCCTCCTTCCTGAAAGTAGAAAAAGGGAATGAAGAGCAGTATTAAAACCATTAAACTACATAGAATACCCTCAGGTCAAACTGATATGAGCCAAATGCAATGAGAGCTGAGTTCATGTGTGCGTGTAAAGAAACCCACCAGCTGCTTGAGAAAAGCTCTCTCTGAGATGCACCGCAGCACTGTGTCTGGATGGTGCAAGACAGACACCATTTCCAGAATGTCTTTATCTTGTGCTCTAACTTCCACTGCCAGTGCTCCCTGATGATAAGACACATTTCTGTTTATTTACAGACTGACATTTACTTAGGACACACTCCTGCAGGTTAATGTTACAGCGAGTATGCATACAGAGCAGTCTGATCGCAAATGAAGCATTATGTGTTCATGTAGTGTCTTAAAAAGGTTTCAATAAGTATTAGTTTGCCTTCCACAGAGGTATTCAAGCCCTAAACTGTTTATTTAGTTAATTTGTTCAAATAAGTGAAAAAGTAATGGAGATGGAAGTAGTTTTTTCAAACTGGAGACCATATTGACGTATTTTGTTCCATTCAATGTATTTCCCAAATTGTCTTCACTTGGTCTAAAAACTCTTCAATTTACTATCATAAAACCTGCAGAAACCCTGCATGCAACATATACCATATAACTGCACTTTCATGGCTTCAACCGTTAACATAATTTGTTACACAGGTGTTTCCTTTAGTGTTTATAATGAGCATTAACAGTTGAGCTTGGCAGCTGCAGGTGCGTATTTTCTCGCATGAACAACAGCATGAACAATACAATAATAAGTACATAGCATGACGGGTATAAACATTGAAAAATATTTGCTACTAAATCTAGTGCATGAAAACCTAATGCAATTTCACAGTTCACGAATGGTTGTGCATGTTTGCACACTTACCTGGCCAACAGCATACATGCAATCTTCAGGGCCCAGAATCTGCAATTTATACAACAATACTATAAATGCATTATAAATACATCTAGAAACTCTGCTGTAGTCAACAGAGACCTCCATATTCAGAATAGTGGTTAGTACACCCATATCACGTCTCAAATTAAATATATTTTTTTGTTAGAACTGAATATGAGGTCATACTATGAGGCCAGTATGATTGATATCAACTTTATTTATTTTTTTCATATCAACGTTTTCTATTTTTTTTTATTTTTCGATACTCCATTACTCAGAAGTATGTCATTGTATATAAGAAAATATCTGCAACTACATTGTGATTTTATCATACCTGACTGATTCTGCTTTCCCAGCCCATACGTTTAAGGCCTGCTGCGGCCAGAATAATGGCAGCATAGTCATCCTTTTCATCCAGCTTCTTCAGACGGGTGTTTAGGTTCCCTCTCTATAGCAGTAAGGTCAAGGTGGAAGACTCTAGTACCGTTAAAATGCTATATACAGTATAGGGAAACTGGCTGGTGTAACAAATACCCAGGAAATATGTGCTTGCTTTGGCAGTCCATCAAAATGATGATAAAGCTCCTGCTATTTATAATATATAAACATCCACATACACAAAAAGGAAAGGAAAGGAAAGGGCAGGATACAATATTTTCAAACTCCAGTTGAGGGAATCGTTTCTTCAGCTGAGCTGCTCTGCGAAGTGAACTTGTGCCAATCACGCTGGGGGAAAAAAAAAAGAGAGAGAGAGAGAGAGGTTTCAAAATGTTTCGGACACCTTTGGTTACATAACTGCATATAGCTGTCAAAACATGACATCTATGGCAGAATGTAGATTTTGAATGAAATTCTATCACCATGAAAACCACTGATCTCCCTTGATTATTGGGTCATCAATCAAATTCTGGAGGATAGATGCTGGCACTTTTATTTGGCATGACAAGATTGTTAAAAAATACAGAGCTCACCTCTTCTCTGGCAAGCTGTCTAGGGTAAGTGCAGCATTCTTTGGATGAAGCACCACTGCATCATGGGGATTTTCCCTCCTTCACAAAAACAATACACAACAAATCACTCACCACTCAAACAGGTTCTACTCCTGTACAGTGCCTTTGGTAATAACAAGTCATAAATATGCAATTCATAAATTAACTTTATAATTAATTAAAAAGTTTAAAAACTATTCATAAGACTTAATTAGATATTTACACTACCAGTCAAAATTTTGGATTAATTCGTTTTTTTGTTTTAGTTTTTTTAAGTTTCTCATTACCATTTATTTGCATTTATTTTATATAAAAAAAACTGTGAAATATTATTACAATTTAAAGTGAATTCGTAAAGTCAATTAGTAATGCTGCTGAAAATTCAGCTTTGATATCACAGGAATAGAGTACATTTTAATAAAATATATCACAATAGTAAACAGTTATTAATTTGACATTATTATAATATGTTGCAATACTCGGATCGGGGGCACAAAAAACCTGATCGGGACATCCCTATATTTTACATTATTATAATATGTTACAATATTAGCTTTTCACTGTATTTTCCACAAAAATAAATGCAGCATTGATGAGCACAAGAGACTTCTTTCAAAAACATTTAAATGCAATAATTATTCAAGAACTTTTGACTGGTAGTGTAAATTAATAAACCAATTGATCAATTTAAATTAAATTAATAATTCATCGGAAAACAAAACAAATATTTGTTAGATGTCGAGGTTGTGGTCCTTACTGAAGAATGGCTCCAATAGTGAATCCAGGGGGTAGTGAGGTAGGTAAATCCTTAAGAGAGTGCACCACAATATCCACTCTAGTGATGAATAAACGCATATTAAAAAAAAAAAGGGAAAACCTTCATATAAGCTGACATGAGAATATACTAGCATTAGTGTCCTCAAACTTACTCATTTTTCTCGAGGGCATTCTCCAGCTCTTTGGTAAAGAGGCTCTTTTCGCCAATCTAAGAAAATACAGGTTTAAAACATGGTAAATCTGACACATTTGATAGCTGATAATGGATTTGTACATGTTGGGCAGCGCACAAAAGTTCAAGGGCATTTCTTCCTACCAAAACCTGACATAATGGCACATGAAATTGAGGAATTGACGGAATTCTACCTTTGATAATGCAGTGTCCAGGATTTTGTCCCCAATTGTAGACATGGCAACTGAAAAGCACGCAGACAAAAAGGTTAAGGGCTGAATACTTGTGCACTGGCTCCTACTCTGACATCATCACTCGTCTTTTGACACAGACAGTAGGATTCAGCAGTGAAGCGGTCGTATAGATTACACATTCTCAGCAGAACACAATCGCTCTCTGTTCTTAGACAAGCAGTGAGAGCATGAGGACAAGAAAACATGTGTGTGTGTGTGTGTGTGTGTGGACAATACAGATGCAAATATATGCATCTGATTAAAAGATACAACAAATACAATACAATTAATGTAGAGGGAATTCATGCAAATTATAGTAGGCAAAATGTCCTCACCTATTTCTAGATGAACGCCTGGATAAAGCTCTTTCAGTCTGCTGGCCACACTGTCTGTTTGAATACGAGCCAGCTGAGAGACACACACAACCTCATTATTGAAGATACAAAAAATTTATTTCATCAATGCCATAAAGTTCCAGTGCAATATATCATGCAAAAGCATGAATACATTTACTCTGAGAGTGGCTCCCTCTATTCAGATTATAGAGAATCTGAAGATTTTCTATAACAAAACTTTTATGATTAAATGTTAGCAGTCACTCCCAGCAATCATCATGGCAACACTTAGGGGCAGTTTCTATCTGATTAAAGCACACGAGTTTCACACCCATTTCCATTGTGTTATCTACCCACACTTTATAACGGTTCCCTAGAGCAAAAAATCTAATTCTATATACTCTTAATTCAATTTAAACAGCATGTTTTCTCTATTTTTGACTTAACTGACTCCGTTTATCATTTCATTTGAGCTTGCAATAAGGAAAACCTAAAATAATGGTCCATGCCAAGGGTTGTCAGCCTGTACAGACTGTGGGACCCTCAGCCATCCAAGTGACCCACAAAAAAAAACAAAAAAAAAAACTCAATTTTCTTAGGAGCGCTTTATAATACATGTCATTAAAAATGCATATTTTATTAAACTAAAATTACTTATATAATGCGTATCAGATTATTAGGTAATGTACTATATAAATTAAAATGTATATATACATTTTATATCTAACATTTTTCACACAGTTTATGTTGTTTTCAAAGTGGAAAAAAATGGTTATAGCTCATTATAATCTATTTAAACAATACATGTTAAATATTAAGTACAGTACTAAAGTTAAGTGTAGAAAATACTCTCATTGGAAGATGAAATAATGTATAAATAAATTACAAAACAGCATAGCTGAATGCCTCAAGAAACATTACCTGGCTCTTCCTTGTTCCCATGCGAATAACTCGACTGAATTTTCCTTCCTGCAAGAGAGAGAATATCACTCAATTTCATAATAATGCTCACCTCAACTCTTCTAAATAGCAAAAGAGGTTTCATCTCTCACTCTAATATACTTGAATGGCCCTTCCATATTATTTGCACACTTTTACAGCTCAGGCTCCAGAAGAAGATGTGTCAGGTCCAAGGCCTAATGACTGACTGAATGAATGAGCAACTGGTGGAGGGTTATACAGTGTCCTTGCATTCCCCACTCAATTTTCTTAGGAGCGCTTTATAATACATGTCATTAAAAATTCATATTTTATTAAACTAAAATTACTTATATAATGCGTATCAGATTATTAGGTAATGTACTATATAAATTAAAATGTATATATACATTTTATATCTAACATTTTTCACACAGTTTATGTTGTTTTCAAAGTGGAAAAAAATGGTTATAGCTCATTATAATCTATTTAAACAATACATGTTAAATATTAAGTACAGTACTAAAGTTAAGTGTAGAAAATACTCTCATTGGAAGATGAAATAATGTATAAATAAATTACAAAACAGCATAGCTGAATGCCTCAAGAAACATTACCTGGCTCTTCCTTGTTCCCATGCGAATAACTCGACTGAATTTTCCTTCCTGCAAGAGAGAGAATATCACTCAATTTCATAATAATGCTCACCTCAACTCTTCTAAATAGCAAAAGAGGTTTCATCTCTCACTCTAATATACTTGAATGGCCCTTCCATATTATTTGCACACTTTTACAGCTCAGGCTCCAGAAGAAGATGTGTCAGGTCCAAGGCCTAATGACTGACTGAATGAATGAGCAACTGGTGGAGGGTTATACAGTGTCCTTGCATTCCCCACACCCTGTGTTTCTGGCCAGTGCTGATCAACTAAAAGCTCCATGCAATGCATGTAGTTGCGGTCAGATATACGTTGACCGCAGTTTGACCAGTTGTTTCACAACACTGCTATTGTTTATTCGGACGTTCATGTTTGTATGACAAAAGAGGCTAGAACAGACAAGTGGTATAGGCTGCTTAAGCCATGCTTCTAATAAAAATGTCATTTTTATTACATCATGTGAAATCTCAATTTCTCTTTTTAAAAGGCATGGCTATTTGACCTGTTCATTAAGAGACCTTTATGCTTATTAAGACTAACGTTACACTGAAGAAAATAAGAGATAATCTTGTTTAAGATATCGTTCATTTATGCTTAATCAATCGCTACATCATCGACGCACTTGTCGACTTTTAAAGTAGGACTCCCTAAAATAAAGTGGATTTACAAAATATATAAATGTCAAATACATTCACCGTTTTTACATAGTCCTAAATGCAAAATTCCATATTTGCTCCTTGGATCCACATGGTTTCAACACCCGCCTATTTCTCTTTCCATCCACCAATAGAAAGACAGAACGTTTAAAATGGCAGTTCACCGAGCCAATAAAATATCACTATATGCCAGTCGCGTTACATCAGGTAGTTGCTGCACTTACTTGAGAAACACTACCGTTCCCAGACATCTCCGCTGTGAAAGTGGAACGATGTGTTCCCCGAACTGTATCGTCAAGATTTTTCACTCATTTGCACAGTTGCTTTGGTTAAATGGCTGGTTTCGAGAATTCCCAACTGCTACCTCAAACTCGTGACCCGAGTTCTGCGTGACCTAGACGGGAACGATACTTCCGTCTGCCAGAAGTCATGCTCCTCATGCAGCGCCACACAGCGCATGCTTAAACCCAACAACACTCATGTCTCCAAATATTGTTTTAAACTGAGTTATAATGACTTAAAATAAAATGTATAAACCAGTTTAATGCAAGACAGACAGACAAACGTAGACAGATAGATAGACAGACAGAGACAGATATGTCTTTTTATTGTTGTTAGCATAACTGTTGCAAATAAACATACATTTTATACCATGCTCACTCCAAAGTCCCCACTCCAAGGGCTCTGCCCTTCAAAGGCATGGGGATGATCACTTCCATTTTTGTGCCGTGAACCATACTGTACGAATACGTGTACCGTTACACCCCTAATAGATAGATAGGCCAAGATACTGGTAGCACTTTTCTTTAAGATGAGTAGCCTGTTGTTTTTCTCGTTTGGATAAAAGCGTCTGCTAAATGTATAATGTAAAAACAAGGAAACAATGTATGAAACAGAGCAGTTCATAAGGGTAAATAAAAAGATAAAAATGATTTAATTAAGTTAAATTATATTGCATAGAATAGGCTATAGCAATATACTATTTTTCAAGAGTGACAAATAAACAAAATTATGAACAAAATTCACAATGAACTGAGATCCTGCTGGCCACAGTTATTTGTGTCATCATATTATAGTATAACACATAAAACAACTCATCACAACCACGTATAAATAGGCTACATGACATAGTATGTTAATTTATTTATAATTTATACTGTAACTAAAATTTCTAATATTTTAATAATATATTATATAATATCATATAATATAATATCATATATTATCATGTCATATAATATAATAGTGATGGATACGATGAACAGAAAGCTGTAGTGTTGTGTGAGGGAGGCTTGGGCAGTGCTGCTGATGTTGGATCCTCCACACATGCCGCGCTGCCCTTTTACCCCGCTGACGAGCCGCTTCCGGTTGGAGACGTGGCTTACACTTCTGCCATATTGAATCGCGGAGCAGCGCACTGCACACAAATAACAGTTTTATTTTTCTCCACATAGCATTTATACAGACACACAGACGGCGTTTATAAGATTAAACGCAGAAAACATATCAGACACTGAAAATGGTAAGTATCTATTCGTTTTTGTACAAACAACATATTTTGACGTGTTCCGGTTTTTCCTTGAGCGATTGCTGCTAGCTAACTAAATTAACCGCAGACTGATTTATTGCTCGATATGCTTATTAAATCAAGAGAAACTTCAAAATTAGCGTAATGTGAAATTGTAAATTAGCTCAGTGATAATGTCTGTGTATAATGTCGCTTCTTGAGCTGTTAAAACTCGCTAGTATGGTATGTTGTCAGTATGAAGAGTAGTGAGCTACATCAGTGTCAAATACTCGCTATACTGCAGGCCTGTAACTTTGGTTATCAACTTCTCATTAAACGTGTCTGTGATAACAAATCAGTTATGTAAGTCTGTGATTAATAACAGTGTGGCTAAATGACTACATCTTGCCCATTTGTAACATCTGTTGACGAATGTAACAGATTGTGTTACCCTTGAAGCTGCTGGCTTAATTAAAGTGAAAAGATATTGCAATCATTTATCATGAAAATATCAACCATTTAGATCAATTCAAACGTTGTGTCTTATTTTTGTCTAAATTGGTAAAGCTGCAACGAGTAGCGTATGTGTGTTTATGCAGCTTCATTCAATTGTTGCTTCATTTCTGTCAAATCATTTGGAACAGGATGGATTGTTTCAAAGCTTTTGTGTAAAATTTAAGTGAACTGGAATATTTTATTTTCCCAAGAATAGAGAGCATCAGAAATAAAGAAACCACTTAGGCTTTCATGCAGAAAATAAGAGTAGATGGATAGAAGCTGCATTGTGTGAGTCATCATATTTTCATTTATTATCTGAGTTTTTGTACAGTTGTTTTATGGAAATGTTAGGTTGATATCTTAATTGCATGATCTTTACTGTACTTTCCATATGGACATCACCTTGCCATAGTCATCACTGATAAACTACTCGTAGATGTAATGTAGAAACTTTCATTTTCTGTGAAACTGCTTTGCAGCAATGTGTATTGTGAAAAGCGCTATACAAATAAACGTGAATTGAATTAATTCTATACAAAGTCTTGACTCAGTGTTTTGTAATGGGTGCTAGCTTGTCTCATAGAGTGTTGCATTTCAGTTTGTAGCAGCTATTCAGAAATGTAGTCAATGAATGCATCAAAGTTTGTGCAATTTAATATCTTGCTAAACAGACCACAAAATTCTTCATCCCATCAATTTCTTGGTAATGATAAATGGAACCCATTCATTCGGTCACTTATTTTGACCAGTTTTGCTGTCTCATGTTGATTTCAAAAAGTGTTATTTCCAGACCTGAAAAGTCATTGAAATAAATTAAATTAGTAAAAGTCATGGCAATTTCTGTAGTCAATATCTTTTTTTTTTCTAATGCTCAACACCAACCTAATTATTTGGCTAGAGATAACACCTTGTGTATAATGTGTTGTTGGTTTTTCTAGTTCATATTTATTTATAAGAAATGACTGGGAAAATCCAATGAGAAACCAATGGAAATCCATTGGTCAGAATGTGTGGGAAGCCTGCATGATATGTAATCACATTGTTGGTTTTATTAGGCGTTTCTTCGATTTGCTTCAGATTGCTTTCGTTACATACAATAGTCAGTCTGTTCTGACAGTTGATTACGTGAAACTAAACAACTTTCTCTTGGGAGACTGGTTCCATCTTTGCTGTTATGAAGGGCTTTATCCTCAAGTTAAACACAGTATGAATGAAATACCGCAAACATGAGAGCCAAGTAAAGTTGTGTCAGTTTTGCTCTTGGAAGGAATGTTAATATTGAATCTTAATGGCCTCTTTCCATCAATACATCCAAGTAGTGTGCTGCATTCTGCATGTTCCTCTCTGAAGATTACTTCTGCATGTTTGTAATCGCTCCTTAAAATTCTTGTTGAATAACTCTTCTCCAGGTGCTGTTGGCAGCAGCAGTCTGCACCAAGGCGGGTAAGGCCCTGGTGTCGCGGCAGTTTGTGGAGATGACAAGGACGCGAGTGGAAGGTCTGCTGGCTGCTTTCCCAAAGCTGATGAACACCGGCAAACAACACACATTTGTGGAGACTGAGAGTGTGCGCTATGTCTACCAGCCTCTGGAGAAGCTCTACATGGTGCTGGTCACCACCAAGAACAGTAACATACTGGAGGACCTGGAGACACTGCGTCTCTTCTCACGCGTGGTATGATACAAACAGCATACATGATGGAATAACAGGGATGCAAACTTGTCGCCTTTCGGCGAAATTCGCCCTTTTGAATTAAAAAGGGGTCATTTGTGTGAGTCGTGTAGATCCGGTGAGTTTTTCAATTTTTTTTTAGGGGGGGTCCTTTCTCATCTCAATTCTGTACCCGCTTGAACTCGCCCGCTATCAAACGGTCCTGCTTGTTTTTTTATTTGTGTGTGTGCGCACTCTGGCTTTGCAAGTTTACGTAGTTCTACACATTCGCAGATCTTCCCATTATAATAAAATTAAAAGAAAGCATACACGATGTACTGTGACGCAATATTGGAAATATTTCTGTTTTAAACCATGAAGGCGAGCCAATGGATATCACACAAGCAACGTGCAAACTTTGCGTAAGTGTTACGCCGGTGAACGTCTTAACCTCAGTCAATTCACTATAGAGAAAGTGAAAGTAAAAAATTCTGATGGAGCTTAACGCTGCATTAACGGCGCATATTCTCTCAGAGACAACGAGAGACAAATCTACTTCAACATATATTACGATTAGATAACGGTATATAACTGTCTTGAATTATTCCCTTAATATTTCTCTTGTGGCTTGTATAGTGAAAAACATGAGAAGAAACATTTTGCGTTAAACAGGTTGTTTTTGAAAATCGTTGCATGAAAATAAAGCTGCTCTTAAATTTCATGTATGACAGCAGTGTTAATCATTTTAATTGTTAATTAAATGTTAATCGCATCTTTGCCATCTTTTTCAACCATAATGAGTTTGCATCCCTGGAATAAAATCCTTTTTATGGACAGTTTAATTATGTTTTCGTTATTTCTTGATGCATCTCAGTGTTCACGTTTTGGGAAGAAAATTATTTAATAATTATATATAATAATATAATAATTATAATTATATGTGATGTCATACAGGGACATCTGAAAATGTGTTCCGTAAATAGTAAGAAAAGTAAAATATTTTTATGTAGGTCAAATGTTTGTTTTTTTTTGTAAAATAGAAACTTGTCCGTGTTCATTGTAGGTTGTTCTGTTAATATCAGAGTTCTGAAAGGAAGCTGACTGATGTTTTAATTTTTCGTATATATTTTGGTAGATTCCTGAATATTGTCGTGTCCTGGAGGAGAGCGAGATTTCTGAGCACTGCTTTGACCTCATCTTCGCCTTCGATGAGATTGTTGCCCTTGGTTATAGAGAAAATGTCAACTTGGCCCAGATCCGGACATTTACAGAGATGGACTCTCATGAGGAAAAGGTGTTCCGTGCCGTCAGAGAGGTAGGAAAGACATTTCTTAAGGAATAGCAATGCACATTTTTGATTGTTATTGTGCTTTTAAAGGCTAAAAGTATGCTGCCATCTTTTCTAATCAACAAATCTGGCAATTCCCCAGAAGTCTGCAGCATATAATAACATTCTAGAAAATTCTCCAGTCTGCTAGACTTGTTTAGCTCAGGTATATGCACTGATGCAAAGGAGGAGGATCAATAACTTCCTAGAGTGTGAAACAAGGTGCTGAGTGTGTGGACTTCATAATTAAACATCCCTGATCACAGCCATGTGTTTGCAGTTTATAAATAACATGCTGGCCAGGGCTCTCAGATGACACTTGATCAATTAAATGCTTTATTTGCAATGTAATTTACTATCAATCATCTTTTCTTCACTCTAAACTGCTCAATTAATCGTTCATCAGACTCAGGAGCGTGAGGCTAAGGCAGAGATGAGACGGAAGGCTAAAGAGCTTCAGCAGATAAGGCGTGATGCTGAGCGTGGAAAGAAGGGACCAGGCTTTGGTGGTTTTGGCAACTCGGGCATGAGCAGCAGCAACACAGCCATCATCACAGACACACTAATCGAGCCTGAGAAACCCAAACCCACCCCTGTACATGTCAGGTACTGCCATACTCTTAATAGACTACAGCAATATGTAAAAAAAAAAAAAAAAAAACAGCGGCAGGCTGCAATTTAATGCCTTTTTGTTTTAGGTCCAGTGGTCCAAGTAAAGCGCTTAAACTGGTTGGCAAAGGAAAGGAGGTGGATGACTTTGTGGACAAACTAAAGTCAGAGGGAGAGAATATCATCTTGCCCAGCACAGGCAAAAGACCATCAGAGGCATCCAAATCTCTGCCTCCTCCAACCCACACAGAGAGGTAATGATATCTCAATGTTTTTATGCAAGAATCATACTGAATATAGTCAGTAGGACATTAGTGGCGTCTGTGATCTTATTCAATTAAAATATTTTGAAGTGCTGTTCATTAATGCACTAAAAATCTATTTTTGTGTTTGTAAATGATATGCCTCTTTGTGAGGCTTTTCAAATAGACAGATTTAAAATCTTTGTTTACTACTTGCTTAAATTGGTTTCAGATTAAGACCTCTCACATCTCACGTTAA
Organism: Sinocyclocheilus grahami; assembly: GCF_001515645.1. Taxonomy (NCBI): domain Eukaryota; kingdom Metazoa; phylum Chordata; class Actinopteri; order Cypriniformes; family Cyprinidae; genus Sinocyclocheilus; species Sinocyclocheilus grahami. Next base: position 3,191,151 of record NW_015505191.1, read on the forward strand.
CAGCATGTAAGCAGTACATATTATTTTCATTGCCCATGTTAACAGTAGCAGCATTCATGCTATGCGTGTGAGCAGCGTGTCAAGTACAGTTTCAGCACTGAGCCTATTTTTGCTGTATCTTGCACGCTGAACTCAGCAGACCATATGGTGAAAATTTACTTATTCATCAACACAATGAAGACACATAAGCACCACTTTCTAAGTCTAACTGAATCTGGGTTTAAGCAGTGGTCCTCTTCTCATGTTAATCAGATTGCAAGTTTGACAATCAAATAGTTCGCAATGACCCACTCTTGATCTTTTTTTCTTTTATTACAGGATATAGTGTGATAATCCCGAAATCACTTTATTTTTCTGTATAGACCCACAACTCTGTTATGCATTATTAGGCACCATCTAAGATTTAGCTTAGGATAGGATAATTTTACAACACTTAGCTAAATCTTAAAATAAAAATTCTGTCTAATTTTCAGTGTGCATATGCGAGTGGAGGAGAAGATCACCCTCACGTGTGGCCGTGATGGTGGCCTTCAAAACATGGAAGTGCTTGGTATGATTACGCTCAGAGTGTCTGATGAAAAGAATGGGCGAATTAGGCTGAAAGTCAACA
>NW_015505191.1:3191973-3228166 GCF_001515645.1 Sinocyclocheilus grahami
AAAAAAAAAAAAACTATAATAAACCTTTAGAAAATGGGTTCTATGTTTGTAACGCACTTCTAACCTCTTCCTTGTAGACCCATCCAAATGTGGATAAAAAACTTTTCACAGCGGAGTCCGTGATTGGTCTGAAAAACCCAGACAAATCCTTCCCTCTGAAAAGTGACGTGGGTGTGCTGAAGTGGAGGCTACAGACCACAGATGACTCTCTCATTCCACTAACAAGTCAGTCCTAAACATCTGGTTTAGTGTTACCAGCAAATTTAACAGCTTACGTCTCCCCAGTAGTCACATGACTTATGCTCATTTAATTTCTGTTTGTGCAGTAAACTGCTGGCCCTCTGAGAGTGGTACTGGCTGTGATGTAAACATTGAGTATGAGCTGCAGGATGAATCTCTGGAACTCAGTGATGTAGTAATTTCTATCCCTGTACCGTGAGTACAAATTCATAGGCTTTAGTTCAGGCCCTAATTCACACATATTATACACATTTATTGGCATATTAAAGCACCTTGTTTCCCCGTGTGTAATGAAGCTTCTTGGAATTGTTAGGCTTGTTAGTGACTTTTGTCTATTGTAACAATTTCATCACAGGTCAGGGGTAGGGGCTCCTGTGATTGGTGATCTAGATGGAGAATATCGCCATGACAGCAGACGGAATGTCCTGGAGTGGTGTCTGCCCGTGATTGATGTGAAGAATAAGACTGGTAGCCTGGAATTCAGCATACCTGGTCAGCCCAATGACTTTTTCCCTGTCAGTGTCTCCTTTGTCTCTAAGGGCAGCTACTGTGACATTCAGGTAAGAAACAAGGTTAATTATAGATTAGGGCAGAACTGGGGTTCTTAAGGGAACTGCGGGGAGTTCAGGAGTTGATGAAGAGTTAAAGGTTTAGTTGACCCAAAAATTTTAATTCTGTCATTCATTACTTATCCTCATGTCGTTCCAAACCCATAAGACCTTCGTTCATCTTCGGAACACAAATTAAGATATTTTTGATGAAATCCGAGAGCTTTCTGACCCTCCATAGACAGCAACACAACAGACACTTTTATGGCTAAGAAAGGAAATAAGGACTTAGTTAAAATAGTCCATGTGACATCGGTGGTTCAACCTTAATTTTATGAAGCTACGAGAATAGTTTTTGTGTGCAAAGAAAAGAAAAAAAAACTTTATTCAACAATTTCTTATCTTCCGTGTCACGGAAGTATGTGGTGCTGCTGACGCAGGAGCCAGCGTACACTGACAGGTCCAGATATTTAGCATGCCAAATATTTCACGATCACAATCGTGTCTTTGATAATTCACACTGCGTGAATGAACACCGATTTGCCTTAAACGATTTCGCAAAACCAGTCGGCGAGTGAAAATCGGGGCTAAAATCGTGCGGTGTGAACTCAGCATGATTTCAACCAGAATATACAGACCATGAACTAAGAGAGATGGACATTCTAGGTCAGAACGCCAGCTCCTGCATCAGCAGCACCACACGCATGCGTCGTGGTACACTTGTGAATGTGCGTCAAAGACCGACACCGAAGAAAAGAAATTGTTGAATAAAGTCATGATTTTTGTTTTCTTTGCGTACAAAAAGTATTCTCGTAGCTTCAAAAAAGCGGTTGAGCCACTGATGTCACATGGACTATTTTACCAAAGTCCTTACTACCCTTCTGGGCCTTGAACATGGTAGTTGCATTGCTGTCTATGGAGGGTCAGAAATCTTTTGGATTTCATCAAAAATATCTTAATTTGTCTTCTGAAGATGAACGAAGGTCTTACAGGTTTGGAACGACATGAGGGTGTGTAATTAATGACTTTTCATTTTTGGGTGAACTAACCCTTTAATAATCATTTAAATAATAAAAATACCTAGAAAAATCTCAAAGCTGACAAAAGTCGTTAATTCCTGGGTTAAGGTATTGGTCGATACAGAGTACTGAAATTAGTTCATAGATTAGGATGTCATGTGGATAATAGATTCTACATTCTGTTCATGTTCTCTCCTGCCAGGTCACTAAGGTGTCTCAGGTGGATGGGGACAGCCCGGTTCGGTTCTCCACAGAAACGTCATTTGTGGTCGACAAATATGAAATATTGTAAAAGGAAACATCACTAACAAAATTACACCCAACTTGACAGAGGAGCAGATAAATGGACTGAAAACATTCATATAAATAAAAGAAAGGATAGACATATAAATTGAGTGACGATGCAATCTTTATCATCTTCAGCAGTATATTAACAGGATTCCCCTTTTTTAAAGTTTTTTTTTTTGCCCCCTGCAAAAAACAAAAAACAAAGTCGGTTTAGTCTTCGCTGGGAATATTGGCTCCAATTGTACCCAATTTGGTTCACAAAGCAACCCTCTTTTTAATGGCCAAACCAGTCAGTGAGGGTTAGGGCTAAAATGGAGACTGTATCAGGAAGGAGTGGGCTGGTGTAGCTTTATTTATTTGAAGCCATCATGGCAGTATATTTTTGAATTGATGGTTTATATACCTCCTCAGTAAGGGTAAAGTCATGTTGCTTGTGTCTTTTCTCTCAGTTTGTGTTGTTCTAGACATTTATTTTGAGTGTGCTAACTTTTTTGAAACACTAGAACATTCTTGTACCTTGCTTGTTAATAGCCATTTCTTCCATTCCGTAGTCATTGTTTTGTCTTTTTCTTTGTCACTCAGACTCCTTGTTTTGTCTAAACTATATATATTATATCTCCTGTTTCCATCTGCTGTTAAACATCTGACATGTTTAAGAAGTTTGTGCTTGGATCTTTGTCTAACTCTTGACTGCCTCTCTGTTCTCCTGTTTTACATTGTTTTGGTGTAGTAATGCCAGCCTTTAAGGAGTCTGTAGTACATTTTTAAACTGTTTTCAGTTTATCATGGACATCTTGAGTGCAATTTGACCACCAATTCAAATGGATAAACATTTAAAGCCATTAACAAATGTGTATTACAGAGAGATGATTTCATTCAAGATGACACTGCAGTCAGAAAAACTTATTGCTTCAAAAATGAGTGCTCACTCTGTCTGCTTTATATCATGTTTTCTATTGAAAGCAAAATCTTCAGGCTTGGACTTTCTTACTACTAAAAGGCAACCTGTTCGCCATCTGAAATGAGTTGTTAGAGCCCTTCAGTGGAGGATCGAGATCATGTCTGTCTTGACTGTCAGTGATTGTGAGTAGGTTTTTCAGGGAGGGACCTCTGGTCTCCTATCAGCATTATGAGTGGTGCCCAGCCTGCTGAGCCATCATCCCAAACTTCAGTCTCAACCCCACATGGCCCCCACTGAAGAAAATAGGTTTCCCTTGCTGTCTTGGTTCCCAGTAATGCCTTGAATGTCTCTGCATATTTTGATGAGGAGAAGGGCGTATTAAAATGTTTTTGTAAATCTTTTTCCATTGTTTTTTGTTTGGTTTTCATGGAATCATAATGTGGATTGGGAAATGGTATATGGAAATATATCTTTTTTTTTTTAATCTTGTAAAATAATGAATTAGTGATTCATGATGAAGAACATTCCAGTGTAAACTTATAAAAAAAAAAATTAAAGAGTTTAAAAAGTAAAAGATCTATTGTTATCTGTCCTTCTTTTCGGCAATGGTCATCACCATGTAAACAATGGGAAGGGCATATTAAAATGTTTTTGTAAATCTTTTTCCATTGTTTTTTGTTTGGTTTTCATGGAATCATAATGTGGATTGGGAAATGGTATATGGAAATATATCTTTTTTTTTTTTAATCTTGTAAAATAATGAATTAGTGATTCATGATGAAGAACATTCCAGTGTAAACTTATAAAAAAAAAAATTAAAGAGTTTAAAAAGTAAAAGATCTATTGTTATCTGTCCTTCTTTTCGGCAATGGTCATCACCATGTAAACAATGGTTACAGTTTAAATCATATGGTCTGGAATACGTGTTTAAGGTCACCTGATTTTAAAATAACACAACTATAAAGGAGGAGGAGGGGGGGGGGGATTCTTCTTTTTTCCACCATACAACCAGGGGTAGAGAGTTGATGAAACCGATATATTGGATGTGCTCCTCTCATATGTGATGCAAGAGTTAGAAGGACGAAGTGAACTGAGGGCCTGTATATGATCAAGAGATTATTATTATTATCTGGATATCTATATGTTCATTTGGAAAATGAACAATCAATTGGAGAAGAAAATTTTGATCTGTCATGTTCAGGAATTAGTTATTTTTCATCCCTCCTTTTTTTGGATTAAATACAATGGATCCAGTTTCTGAAAGAGCTGCAGAGCTCTTCATCTTGTTCAGTCTGTACTAATCCCACTTTAAGACCATTTCCAAGAATTTTCCTTTTGTTTACAAACCAAGGACCACAATGGCCCCTAAAAGGGTTCACTTTCAAGTAAGTTTCCTTTTGCTGCTTTTGATGTGTAATTGAGGACAAGTCCTTATTCTTTAAGGCATATCAATTTAAATTGAGATAAAAAGCTGTATATATGAAAAGCCTATAGACTATTTAATTTTAGGTTTCATTGTGACAACTTATGTGTTCAAATGCATGCTAAATTATATATTTTCTAATAACTGGGGGGAAACAAGCCACGTTGTCACCTATTACCAGAGCTTGGTTAAAAGTTACAAGGTTTACGGTATTTAGATTTAAACGAATACATTTGCACAACCACCAGGGGTCATCATTTGTTCCATTTCAACTTCTCTGCGTGATGGTTTGTGTTGTGTCTTGTGAATGGAAATTGGAAACAGTCACCCCAACTGGACACCACCGTGCATCTTTGAAAGTAAAATGTTTTTTTCTGCAATGATTTATATCCTGTTTACTGTACCTCAGGTCATATGATTTGTCACAGGTCACATTTGATTTAATGTCTGAATTTGGTTGTGGGTTTCAGGTAAATAACGGGAGGAGATCCTTGAGATAGAAAGATGAAAAACGAGGCAAATGGTCGGATTTACATTCCGTGGCTATTCTAAATATTGATACCTCAGACAACACAGTAATGTATGGAAAAAAAAGTATTATTTTAGCAATATTTAAACTTGAAAAAGCAAATATCTGATAACCCTCAATGAGTATATTCCTATCCTGCCTTCATACACTTACCTAGTGTTTTCAAATTATCCCAATGAATGACCCTGATAGGCTGCTTTAGGCAGCAGCCTTGTATTCACAGTTGTTTCATGGCTTGTTCAATCATATGCCATCTCAGTCAGTATTTTGTAGACAGATTTGTTAGTTGGCATTTTGAGTCCACAAGCTGTTCTTTGCAACTTTACAGCCTTGCAAACTTCCCCAAAGTTTCCTACCCTCTTACATCCCACACAATGTCCTCTCCAGACATGCGTTGGTGGAATGTCTCATGGGCTGGGTTGTGTTGGATTGGGTTGAGGGGAGAGCCACTATTGCGTATGTATATGTATTTAGGATGTTAAACATTTGAACACTGAATTAAGACATGTATTACAACAGCCATTTCTCTTCTTAAAAGAGGAAATGTAATCTTACCGTATCCACAAACCCTTCCAGTGTCTATTCTTGCCTTTTAATTATTTGCAATTTTTTTTCCCCCGTTTGTTGTCATAAGACATTTTACAGAGGGCAATTTAATGTATTTAGAGGGCAGCTTTATTGGCTTATTGTAATTTAATTTAATTTCACATTTTGCTTATCTGGCTTGGCCAGAGTTCAACTATGCTGTGGGAATTAGATTTCTGTATACAGAGAATTAAATGGATCAGTGGCATGAGGGAGAGAGAACCAAAAAAAAAAAAGACTTGCTTCCATATACCAATATGCTGATATTACAAATCTAATTTTACAAGACACCATTTCTGAAATCTCTACATCCGTATTTGGCGATAAGTCACCCCTATTGTACTCCTGCCTATCTATCTCTCTCTCTCTCTCTCGGCTCAGGGTGGGTGTCTCGTTCCAGAGGCTGAACAAGTGAGGAGCTCTTCAGCTGTGAGAATGAAAGACTGCCTTGTGGCAGTAGAATGAAAAAAGAAGGAAGGGAAGAAGTGTGTGAGAGACTATAAGGGCTGGAAAAAGAGAAAGGGGTGGAGAGAGCGAACATGTAGGTGGGGGAATAGTGCAGGACAGAGAGAGTGAGGGAAGATATTTCTAGTTCTGAATGTGATTTGTCCATCCTGCTCTGGTGCTCCACAGAGTTTAAGGTGTCTTAAAGTGAGCATGAGTTAGAAAGACACCTGTTTTCAGCACTCAGGATTACACATGGGACTGGCAGAGCCACAGTTAGGATCTGAACTCATAGGTAAGGCTTTGATTGACAGCTGGGTTTGTGTGATGAAGTTTTCTGAAAACATTTAGAATAATGCTGCACTCTCAGAAAAAATGGTAAAACACTTGGTATTGAGGTACTATTGAGGTACTATTTAGGTACTAATATGTATATTTAGGTAATAATGTGTACCTTTAAGGTACTAAAATGTACCTAGGGGTAAATAAGGTACACAGAACCAGAGGTTTATTATTATTATTATTATTATTGTTGTTATTATTTGTAAAAGTTTTTATGTACTTGTGTTAAACCAATTTCATTTTATATATATATATATATATATATACCACATGTCTGTTTGTGTCTGTCAACAATTTTAAAACAACATGAACATTTTTGCAATCTTCATTAGAATCAGTTTATGAATCATTTAAAGGGGAACTGAAAGAGACAAAGAGATTTTCCGATGAAAAATGCAAACTTTAGTAAATGACGCCTGACAAAACATCATGGGGAATCTGTCTTTAAAAAGTAACAGTGCAAATGTCACTATGGACACTATGATGTTATATTATGAGTTATGAATGACCTCATACATGAATGCATTTCTTCATTTTAGTTACGGTATGTGTGAGTAATGGAGAACTCTGGTCTTACTGTGGCAAATATGATTGAGAATGAAAATCGGCTGCACTGGACCAGCATGGGGATAATGGCCCTGACCTAAAGCATGGACAATGAGACTATTGTCCCAGTGGAGACAGCACTGTGCACACCAGTGTATGAGAAGCCTGTGTTTGCAGGAGGGCTGTGCTGGGTCTGCTGGTCTGCTGACACATTTTTGCACTCTTTCACTAAAAGAGGCTGACTAACAGGTGGTTAGACAAATGACTCACCTGTCTAATTAATCTGGTGCAGAGATGAGGAAACACATTCAGTACTTCTTCTGGACACCTGTGTTCTGTATTACACCTGCAATGCAGCAGATTGAACATTTACATGATACAGCTAAAGTATCATATGTGGTATATTTTATAGGCTACGACAGATTCAGTTCCGATCCACAAATTTGATTGGCTGAGTGACATTCCAGACATGTTGTCAATCTATGCAGTGTTTGCAGGGATTGTTCAGGGACTCTTTCTACAGGATACATATTATGTAAACAAGTGGCTACAAGTGAGTGACTGCATCTGAATATGCATATTTACTTATACAGTAAGCAAAAACAGTATGTAAAAAATGTGTAGTATGCCAGAATTCACAGTAGCCTATTTATAAAACAGTAGGCAAAAAGTACCCAGATGACCAACAACAACATTCTAAAGTGAGCATTAATCTGACACTTTACTATCACATGAAGCCACGGGAGAGGCATAGAACCTACTTTTTAACACTGCTGAAGTAGTTACTGCATTGCTTTGCTGGAATTATGAAAGATAAAAGCATTAGTAAAAATGAGTAACTTAGAAAGTTGTTGAGAGTTTGATACTGTATATTCATGTATGCAAGATCGCAGGAAGTGTATAAAAGTTAACTTGAACATTGAGCATGTTGGAAGGAGAAAAAGAAACAGGGAGTGGATGAAAACAACAAAAAGAAGAAATTGAACACCAGCACAGACTTGGTGAAACAGTGCCAAACAGGATTCAGTGCTCTAGCTTTTCTCATAATGCTCAGACCTTCATTCAGTCAGCCTGGGTCTCACCAGCTCTAGACAGCATGCCCACAGACACGCCACTGACCGATTTATGTCAATAATCAAGTCTGGCTCTGCGAGTCTCAATCAGCTCCAGATCCAGGTATTGCTTACCTTCTCAGTCTTTTAACTCTTTTAACTCTCTCTATCTGCTTGAACCATAATTCCAGTCTCTTTTTCTGGAGTGACCCATTAATTTGTCCATTTGATCATCATATATGAGTCCATATCTTCATCTCTTTAAGGAAATACAAATACCATGATGGAACACTAATGCAGGACTGCAAATTGAAAAGATCTTAATTTTTTTTTCAAACCAGTTGCGATGGCGGTTTAAATTCTTTAAGACAGTTCACTCAAATATAAAAAATCTGTTATCATTTGTTCATTATGTCATCTGCTTCATTCCAAATCATAATGTTAAATTGGTCCGAAACACAAAAGGATTTAGCAGAATGCAAGAAATAATGTCACATTTGAAGGATGGTCAGAATTCCCATTTTTGGATGAACTATCCCTTTGTTATTCTTAAAACTGAGATAAAATGGAAATAGGGTGTGATGTAGGCTTACATATGAGCATAACAAATTTTTGAAAAAGAAAAAAAATGTAGGATGAGGGTTCCATCTATTGGTTGTTAATTGGATTTTGATGAATGAATGGTTTTTAGCCATCTAAATGATTGGAGAAGTCTGGCATACGTCGCCAGAGAGAAGTCTATCATTTTCACCAGAAGCTCGAGTTAAGACATTTGGATTAAACATTACAATGTCTAAATAAAAAAATATCTAGCATAGCGTTAGTTCTGGCAGGTCACGTTAGTCAAGCTCGCATCAGCTGACTCTCAGCTGATCCCCATCAGCCTATGGGAATACGAGACCTATCTAAGCATTCATATATAAGGTCCCTCAGTATTATCAGCAGTTTTCGCATTGCTCAATAGCTAATTACCCTCCTCCATCCCCAACTCCTCCTCTGTCAGTCAGGATTCAGCCTTCTGATTTCTGATCTGATTCCTTTGAATCAGACTAATTCTAAAATGTGTACATAACATTATTGAACTTAAACGATATCTGCAATACATTTATGTTGGTTCTGTTCTGTTTACCCTGGGGGGGTTATCGCTGCTCTCCCTGCTCTCATCCATGCTAGGCTACATGGATGCGCAGGGAGTTCTTGCCCAGAACAGAACCATACCGCCAATCCAAACTGTATGCTAATTGTAAATCATCGTTGACGATAGTGGTCCTGACAGAAATTAAATGCATACATAGATGAAGCATTCACAATAGGATTCATAACATGCATTTACAAAATAGACAGGGTCCATTTTCATTTTATACTGACTTTAATTAGTGGTATGAGTGCAGGTGCTGTGGAGAATGTGGATGTCATGCTCCGTTCTGATATATCTGTGTGGTGTGCAGGAAAGTGTGAAATATTTGACAGAATTAGGCAGGCTAAGACGGGAAATGCTTGCTTGAATGTGGATTTTTAAAGTCCAGTGGTTGCTAATGGAACAAAAAAAAGTGCATAATGCAAGAACTTTGTACTCCCTCTTGGACAGCTCTGAAGAACATGAAGAATTTTTTTCATACTACTGTGCCAATGAAACAAACCCAGTCTTTCTTCTCATTTTCCCACAAACACATTCTGATTTAAACAGTATTCTGATCTCAAGCATTTCTGCCACGCAAGCACTGTGACTGTTTTCTGGGGTGAGATCTGTGGTCAATCTTTCTGACGCCTTGTTGCTTTACTCTGATACTATAATAAGTAACTAGACTGTTGCAAAATGCTGCAAGAGATTAATGCCGCATGTTCCTGCCGTCAAAGAATTTATGAGTGAGACCAAAATGATTAGCTTTGATATCACATGTGTTATTCCAAGATAGCAGTCCAGCATGGAAATATGGAAAGCTATCTAGCAGCTATCTAGAAACTTGTGTGCATGCCATGTGTTGACCATGTGAGCCACTCTGGACATCTGAATTGAGTGCCTCTCATATAAATGTTGGAAGTTATTTGGTGGAATAATCATTTTCTCACATAAAGTCATTGGAATTTTCACTCCCAGAGGACAACAAACACATAAATAACTTAAATTTGGCTCTATAATAAGGCACTCATGGCTCAAAACATAGGACTGCTTTAGATTATCAGGCCTGTTGTCATTTTTTCTCAGTTGTGGGTGAGAAGGGGGCAGCTGGAGACTGTTTATTCCCAGAGAGTAGCTAGATCATAGGGTCAACCGACAGGAAGAATCCCGCTTAGGAGCCCACACCGGAAGAGTCCGCTCTTCTTCCAGCTGTGGTTGCCTAGTTGTTGCTCAGATTTGTTTGTGTTCATTTTTTTATGTGTTTGGACACTTTTCACATCTGGCAGTGGCCGTGGAAAAAAAAAGCCTTTCTTTCTCATTCTCCACCTCCACCAGACAGATATTTTCCTCTCTAGCGCTCTGATTCATGGCTTTCCCATGTTTTTTTTTTAGGATTGTTACCAATCAGTCTGGCTCAGTGTATGATGGATTGCTCGGTTGTATGTTCACTAAGAGACAAATGCTTGCTTAGGAGTTCCATGACAACTTCATTGACTATTTTTGTTTTTTGTTCCCAGTATCTTGTTTCCACAAATGAATCTAATTATGTAACAAATACTCTTAAAGTGACTCATATCAGCAGTTTTGCAGCTGTTAAACATCAAATGGAAAACACCATTTTTGTTTTGCCTCTGTGGAGGAGGGAAGAACAGGAAGTGAGTAGGGGACTCCACCTGGAATATCAAGGTCTTTTCCGTCCTCCACAACAGCATGTAAACACACATCTGTTCGAAATAAGTCCATCTGCTGCACTGATGGTGATTTGACCAATTTTTATACCATTCCAGAAAATCTTGAACAATAGAAACTAAAGATGCATCACATGTTTCTTACTACCTAACCATCTTCTAAAGGCTTTAAAATAAAAACATGGTATTAACATCTTAATGTATTTCTTAAAGGGATAGTTCAGCGTTTCAAAAATATCTTCTTTTATGTTCCACAGAAGATGAAACTCATATAAGTTTGGAACTGCATGAGGGTTAGAAAATGCTAATAGAATTTTCATTCTTGGACTGAATATCCTTTTAATAATTCAGTTATTTTTAGTAATACGTTTAGCATGTTTTTGAGCAGTAAGCTGAGCAAGTAGTAAACAGGTGAGCCAAGTTTACAGATGGTGATTTCTGTGTGACGTTGTAGATATATGTCCCTCGTGATTCAGCCTTCTAAATTTAGACATAAACTTGACGATTATTCATGGTTGCTTGGAAAGACGGACCGCACACCTGGATTCTGACAGAGACTTTTTTATGTGGATTCCTCTGCTAGTGCTTTCTCTCTCTCTCTCTCTCGCTCTCTCACTCTGTCCCAGCTGTGGTGGTACTATGCAATTCTGTCCTCCAGAACTTCAGAGCATTCAGTAAGAGACATGAGCGAGCAGCAGAGACAAACAAACAGTGAGAGCTGGACTGTAGACGGTCAGCCAAAGGCTCAAAGGTGTAAACACAGGACATAGCACTGAGATTGTGAGTAAACAAGGCCATGCAGCAACAGAGTGGATCTTTCTTGGGCTAAAAAAGATGGTGAGTGAGCTTGAAATTGCTTATGGGTTTTTAAGAACTTGGTATTTGGTATATCTAAACACTCTAAATAGGAATTTTGGATAATTTTATTACTTCGATTTGGGCTGCTGTATAAGTGAATGAAGAAATGCATAATGCTGCACTAAATCAATGTATATTGCATAGTATTTATCAGATTTATGCAGAGAACATGAGTGCTCAAATGAATTCAAATATATAATGCAAAATACTTAGTATATATGTTTTTATTTTTATTTTTAATATAGTTCAATAAATTAATTTTATAGTTTAATATTAGAATATATTTTTAATTGCCATTATAAGTATTTATATATTCATTTTAAGCATAGATTTATTTTTATTTATTTATGTTTTAATGTGTTTTTTGTTGTATTTATTTAACTGCTGCCTGTCTAGGTTGTGATTTTTTCATAAAAAACATTTTAAATCTCAGTTTGATTTAACATTGTCATGGTTTTAACATAGGGAAAAAAACATCAGACCTTCATGTTTCCAGTCTTTGGTTTCTATTTACCAGATTCACCTACTGTTCGTGCTACATTTAGCTGTATGTTCCTCTTGTGGTTTCCTCACTTCTCCCTGTAACTCTTACATACTGCCATGTGTCTATATAAGTGTGTGTGTGTGTGTTTGTATGTGTGGCCTGTATGATTATAGCCCCTGTAAGAGGAGCTTTGTGGTTTGTGCTATGTGGTTGAGTCTATTTTCTGCTGCAGAGGGCAGGACACAGTGGCATAACTGCAGACTTTATGACACGTTTCAGAGGCAAGCCACTTACCAGCATAAAAAACTCCAGTTGAACTGCTATTAGGTGTATTTGTTTGTGTACAAGTATCTTTGAATCAAGGCGTCAGTATATGTCTGTTTGTGCATTAATGTCAGTGTCTCTGTATTGTCCGGCTGTGTGTGTATGTGTGACAGTGAGAGCAGTGACCATATTCAGTATAGTGACAGAGGCTTTCTGTTCTCTCTTCCCTCTGTGTCATTCACTGGACGTGATTGTGAGAGGCGGCCTGCAGGAACTGCCAGCTGCACTTGCAAACATGACATCAGGAATGAAGGGAGGGAGAGGCTAGCTAGGGGAAGGAGCAAAAGAAGAGGAAGTTTGGTTTTGAACCAGCTGAGTTAAATGTCCGTCATCATCCTAATCAATATTCATTCACTGTACCTAACCTGTCTTTGCTTGTTTGGAGAAGCAAAGCATCTCATTCCAGTCATTTCCCTGACTGGACATGCCAGCAGAGGAAAGAGATTTCCTTGCATTAATCTCACAAGGCTTTGGCTTTCAAACCTCTGTACAATTTAGGATGTCCTTTTAGATACATTTCAAGGAAACAGTTGACTCATTGGAAAACTGGCAGATTAAGGTAATCTTTTATATATGTTATATTATACTATGTTATAATTGTCACGGTCAACAGGAAGGGACCCAAATGCAGAGTGAGTGAAACAAGATTTATTGAAGACACAAGTTCACAGCACAGGGGTGGACAATCTTGGGACAGCTCCAACCAACAGGGAGAGATCAATGCCCTGAGAGGTAGACAGTCTGGGGTACAGTCTCAGTCGTTGGTCAAATCGGGACGGAAGGATGGGGAGAAAACCAGAGCAGAGAACAGCAGAGCATGCAAGCAGAGTGAAGGGGCTCAAAGCAGGCAGCATCAGAGATTCGGTTCTCAGCACCAGGCTTTGTTGGCAGGCCGCCTTGGGGAACCAACAGGCAGGGAGTCTCAGGCTGGTAGAGCAGGACTGGAGGGAACAGCACGAACACACAAATACACAAAGCACCACACAACAACACTACTCAGCGCAACATGTACAAAAGGGGGAAAAATTAAATAAAAAGTAAAGCAAAACGTAATGGAAATATCCAAGTTTAGACAAAAAAACAACAACTAAAGTATAAAATCTAAACAGTTCAAGAGTAGAAACAAGACCGATGAACAACTAAATATGATATTACAAGTAAATATAAGCAAGATTATTAAACAAAACCAAAATCAGATGGGGGAGAGGTGAGGGAAGGAGGTAGAGGGGGATTTCAGGTTAGGGATGTTCCAAAATGACTGATCTGCTGTGATGTGTGTACTGACCTGAGGTCTACTCCAGTTTGTTCACACTAATGTGCCTGTGTCTGTACCATAGATACTTGGCTGCATCTGTTCACTGTGAGTCTGGGTGTGCATTTGTTTGTGTGCAAGATGAGTCACACTGACTCATGCTGTGTATTTCAACTAAGATGCAGACTCCGGTCTGTTCACGACAGTTGGTTAATCACAGTATGCATTTGTTAGATCATTGCATGACTGTATTTTGTCTATAATAAGGAAACACCTGATGTGTTTTATAGTTCACTGTTAAGATCAAAGACACAAGCTTTAAATATTGTAACTGTGCCAGATCCACATATTTATTCTAATAGTCTGTTAATGTTGTATAAATAAAACAAATATGAGTTGTGATTTTGACTCATTACATGTAAGTTCAATCACATTTTATGAGATATAACCTAATCACCCCTTCAACTAAGGCCATTTTTGGACTTTTAAAACATCTTGCTGTTTATCTTTATGTAATTCCAGGATCTTAACGAATGTCATGAAGTGATCGATAACGCCATAGACATGGACAGGCTGAATCGGAATGTTCCAGAACACAGCCGTCAGACTCATCAGGTCTTACGGGTGAGTGTGTGAGCTGAGAGGGTGAATCTTACATTTCAGAATTTCACACACACACACACACACACACACACACAAATGTTGGGTTTCTATGTTTTATGGGGACATTCCATAGGTGTAATTATTATTTTGAATAAGGTACAAACTGTATTTTCTATCACCCTACACCTAAACCTACCCCTTCCAGGAAACATTTAGCATTTTTAGATTTTCATAAAACTTAATTCTGTATTATTTATAAGCTTTTTCCTCATGGGGATCAAAAAAGGTCCCCACAAGGACAAGGATTTTGGATATTGCCATCTTTGTGGAGATATTTTGTCACCATAATGCAGGGTGTAACCCCCCCCTCACACACACACGCACACACACAAATCAACAGCTTGATCTATATAAAGATTCAAAAGTTATTTTTAAAGAGTTGGTTACTGTTGGTTATCTGCTTAATCTTCAATAGAATCTTACAAAAACAGAATATAATATAAGGTGTTAAACTGTCTATATCAGCAAATCTGGGGGTAAAAAACTAAACAATAGACAAAGAATTCTGAAAAAATCCTAGGTTTTGTCACCTAGGATGAACTGATCCCTAATTATAGGGTTAATCTTAATCACTGTTGCTTCGAGAGGCTGAGTTCAGCCTTTCTGTCTGCATTTAATCTTGCTCCAACACTGCACTGTATTCAACCAATCAAACATTACAGGGTCTCATAAACATCAAGCCGTTAGTTCAGCGCACCTGTTAAAACTTCACTAGTAAAGTTGAGTACACACACTCACAGAAACAAACAACTGAGCCGTATGTGGAAAAAATGTCAGAGGACAATGGAAACTGAGCAGCTTTATATGTAGCCCTATTATCCGGAGATGACAGGATAAGATATGAAAGCTAAAGCAAACTACAGTGACATTTAATCACTTTAGAAAGAATTCATATATTGTTATTAGAAGCCTTATTGCTGTTCAGTTTTAAAGGTTATTTTTTTGGACACTGGTCCTAGACTCCTACAAAAAAGATGATGTGAAGACACTTTAAAGAAGTGTAAAATCTTTATTTAACTGGTGAATGGTGTGAACGTTAGTGGGGTAAAGTCCATTCATACCACGAATATGGGACTAAAAACAGTCAAGCACAAAAGCAGCTATCACAATCACAACCCATGTAATAGATAATTCCCCACTATATGTATAACATGCTTTCAATGCAAATTTTGCCTGATGTATTGTTGATTAAACTATATTTTACTTCGTGAAGTAGCTGTTTTCACATTGCGGCTACTGTAACTTAACCTGGGCCATCCTTGTGATGTCAGAACATTCTCCCTTTTTTCCAAACGAAAACAAACTTCCTCGATTTTTTTGTATGTTTATTTTGTATGCAAATTTGTTTTCGCCCCGGCCCACTGGATAATCCCAATGGTCTGTCCATTCCTAGTAAATTCAGAGTTTTACATCCCAGAAGGGGAAAAGAGACTGATGTGAAATTTCCACTGGTTGCTCTTCAGTTACCAAAATCCTTTCTAGTGCATTAAAGACTGTGTAATTTCTAACATCATTTAAGACACAAAATAAATGAAATATGCCAATTCCTTATTAAAAACATTAATTATACCATTTGTTTCTATGTAGAACAGCACTCCCTCAAACATCAAAGTGCGACTTACCAAGCAAATAATCCCCATGCTGCCCTTGAGAACCTCCATCTGTGATATGCTGAGGCCAAATATGTTCCTCCTTTGGTCATTTATTGGTCTTGTCCCTTGTCTTTCATCTAACAGCTAAATCCTGTTAGCCTCTTAGCCTGCATGGTGGTACCTGATGGAGCTAAACCCGTTTAGTCTAGTTAGCCTCTTACCCTGTCACTGCAGTACGCAATGGCCCTAACTGAATTACACTAATCCTGTTTTAGGAACCCTGAGCAGTACAGGTCACTTTAACGGTGATCAAAGGTTGTAAAATATGATCCGTTGTATTGCCCTCATATGTTCACAGAGCACACCACTGGACCTGATTGAAACAGGCAAGACTCTCAAAGTCCAGGCAGAACGACCCCATCTTGTCAGCTTGGGAAGTGGCCGTCTGAGTACGGCTATAACCCTGCTGCCCTTGCCAGAGGGTAAGTGTAGTCACCTTACTATAAAGTAACTGAATGTAATACACATCCTCATGAAGTATCCACGGCAGATTCTGTCTACCAAATTAGATGCAAACACTGTCGTTTGTGCTTAGTGGCAATGCTTTCAAATTCTGAGACCTAATTATATGATCGTACAAGCAGAAGGGATGTCAACTGAAAAACTGGAGACTACAAATAAAGATTAGTATTTGTGCGTGTTTGTGCGGTGATGGGCAGGAAGTTCATGAGAGAGGACAAACCTCACTGTACTGTCCTCATAACTTGGCTATGCTTCGTCTCATGAAGAATGACAAATAGAGGACTTCTCCTCCCCTGACATTGAGGAAGAATGAGAGCAAGCATGCAAGTATAAATCCCAGAGGAAGTGAATGTAGTGCACTATTCATCAGTGAATTGTTTCATAGTGGATTGAATACAATTTCCTGTGCTCATGTCAATAGATACATAGAGAATTCATTATAATTAATAAATTAAATATATATATTGGTGGGATCCACCCATATGACAGATCTAGTATTGATTGAGGTTTCAATTTAGGACTGAGTATTGAGGTTTCAGCTGTTTCTTGTAAATTGCATTCACAATGGAAGTGGCTTTAGAACAAGAGACAGAATTATGAGGCTATGACCTGACTTTGACACAACCCCCTGTTGCTTCACAGTGTGACTGAGCTTGCTGGAGTGAGAGCACATTTGTCTTGGGGAATGTGTATTACTGCCTAGAAATGTCTTCTTTTAAAGAATGAATTATGTTCATCTTCAATCTTAAGTGCAGCATGCACCCACCCCTGTCACTTGCTTCCTACCACTGTCTCTATCGCATCTGCTCTCACAATAGGCTTGGGTTATGGCTCTTTTACTCACATCTGCTTCATAGACACTTTGAATGAAATAACTCAGACAGGGCCGGTCACTTTAAGGGGGAGTGGGGGTTTGTCTGTCTTCTCTTTGTTAAAGAAGCAAACATTAACCTGTTCTTTTGCTGCAAACCTTGTGCTGCAGCATTTCATATATTATTGCAACATTTTCAAGTCTTGTAACAATTTAAAATGAGTAATTAATTAAGTGTTATCTTTCCAATACATCCTTTTTAAACCTTTTATTGTTACACCTTATGTCTAATCAGTGTAGTTTTAATGTAGCAATAATAAACTGAATCTCCATCACATGTTGCAGGGAAGACTACTCTCGGGCATGGGAACACAGATATTAATATTCAGGGTCCGGGTGTCACAGCTCAACATTGCTACATTGAAAATGTGGGGGGAGCCATCACCCTGTACCCCTGTGGAAATCAGTGCTCAATGGATGGCTTAGCTGTTACCAAACCTGTCAGACTCACACAAGGTAAGCAATGGCTCATTTCCAGTTGGTCTAGATTTTTAAAGTTGTTCTTATTCTCATTCAACTAGTTTTAGTTCAATATATGTTGAATAGGTTACAAAATTAGCATTATTCTAAAGTGAAATTTGAAATGGAAACAAACGGCACATTGTGTCTTGCTAATGGTTTATTAATGTTAGCATTTCTTTTGAATTTTTGCTTTTATTTTCACCTGGTTGCCTTGAACATTTTTGACAGTTAATCAATAGATTCAGCCTGCACATCAGTAACATGCATTTCTGAATACCATTCCACTTATCAAGAGAATTAGTCATCGAGTGGCTCCAGTGGACAAATGTTTCAGCTATTATCAGACTGGATGGACTGCTAGGTTCTAAAGTTAGAAGAAGGCATATATAGTAAGTAATAGCTAAGGCCTTTGCTTAAATTCAGAATGACTCTGCGTCAGATATATATACCATTTCACAGATAAGATTGCATTTCAAAAACTAAAATAACCGTGTAACCATTTTGTGTTAACAATTATAAAGGTTTGTTTGAACATCCCTTTAAAAAACTTGACCTTACACTACTCTTGAGCTATTTAAGGCTGTCCACTTTGGAATCACATCAGTGTATATTTGTGTTATACATGGGGTCCGGAAATTGCACGATGATAATGATGAGGGCTTGCTTGAACTTCCATATGAAGAACTTGACCTTGCCCTGCTCTGTTGGACTATTTCAGGCACTCCAGAATCGCATTGCTCTTTATTAGTTGTATACATTGGGAACATGTGATGCTACAGAAATGTGATGGTTTGTTGGATTCTCTTATTTTATCTTATTAACAGCAGCTGTAACTATTTAAAAAAAAATTGTTAAAGATAGCAGATTTCAAGCCTGGTGCACCTAAGCATATATTTTGACGTTTAGCTATGAGTAATTTGTTTAATATCAATTCGAGTAGGCTATTAAGGGATAGTGATCATGTTGATCCAGATGAGCTGATTTGCAGTCCACTCCCCTGTTCGCAATCTGTGCATGACAGGGCTGTACAGTGCGACATATATCCCGTGCGAATAGGGCTTAATACTGTCAAAAACACACAAGGTTTATATTTAACAGTTGGTTGTCTAAATGAAAGTAAACAGTTGAGAGAGAAAGGGATGCGTGCAGCTCTTAAAGCGACAGTACTAAACATGCTGACGCTTGTCATTAAAGGAATAGTTCACCCAAAAATTTAATTTCTGTCATTATTTGCTCACTCACGTTGTCCCTAACCTGTATTAATTTCTTTCTTGTGCTGAATGAAAAAAAAACAATGTTTGGAAGAATATGGGTTACCAAACGGTCTTATTTTTTTAATAGACCCTTTCACATTTCCGGGTTTCTCAGCAGCGGAAGTCATCATAGATGGGTAAATCTGTAGTGGTGAATGGGAGACTACCACAAATATATATATATATATATATATATATTGCATTCCCATTTGTTCAAATAGCAAAAGAAAAACTCCATGATAATGTTTTCATGACTTAAAAAATAAATAAATAAATAAATAAAGAGAGACTGGTAATGACAGTCAGAAGAGAGAGCAATGTCAAATTTACCGTCACTCCCATAGACAGTATTAGAAACACCCTCACATTAGCGTTAATTAGTTTTTTTGTAATTTGATGCAGAGGTAGCCTAATATAATACAAAATATAGTGTTATAAATGTACATAAATTAAAAAAAAAATGAAAATGTTAAAAACTTTGGAGGATTTATGATGCTGATGACCACTGAAATGCGTCATCACAGTCTTGTGAAAAGGGTCCATAACAAAGATAAAATAATGACAAGGATCTTTATCTTCGCCCACTTTTGCCTAAATGTCTGCCATTCTTTTTTATTTTATATTTTGTATTTTATTATGTTTCTGCACTCTTCCATTTTTAGCAAATAAAGGAAAATGTAGCTTGTACATAACAAATTGTTTTGTTTAAAACATGTTTTACGATGGTTTGTATTTTTTGTGCAAGTTGGAACATCAGTGTTTGTGATGAACTCCATTACTTGTGTTTGTTTTCAGACATGATAGCAGACGTTTTGTACTTGTGCTACAACTTTTTGGCCTGTGCTACAAAATTCTCTGTAGCACCAGTGCTATGTGCAAAAAATGTTAATGTACTGCATGACAATAACATGAGACAGCCAGCGAGAGGACAGCTGTCCAACGTGCCACCCATGCGACTTTCAATACATTTGTCTTAATGAGGCGTCATTAGTCCTCAACAGACTTAATGCCCGTAAAGTATGCCTTTTTAAACTCAATTTAACTAAAACATTCGAGTTGCATTCAAATAAAAGCAACTTGTAGCTTCTGAACATCCCCGAAATCCAGAGTTTCACTGTGAAGAAAATGATGTTTCTATTTTAAATTCCCCGGATGTCTTATTAAGCAGTATTAACTGCTTCTTTTTTGTCTTGTCCGTTTTCTTTGGACTGGCGATGACAGTCGGGCAGGTGACAGCTGTGCTGTTTTGTGTTGTAGCAGAAGTCAGTGAGTGGACGCGTTGTCGTAGCGCTTGACATTTACATCACAAAAGCTGCGGACAGACACACGCGCGCAGCGCTCTTTACTCCACGCGACACGCGAGAGCTCCACACAAACACAGTGTCCGTCGTGTCCCAGCGTTTCCAATCGATTGGATATAAGTTTGAGTTTTATTTTCCAAACCTGGTAGGTGAAACTGCTTTATCTTCAATATTTTACCAATGATTCGCCTGTTACGCTGTAGACTTGCGGTTTTGTACTCCAAAGAAGGTTATTGATTAACCGTTGAACGCCGTTTACTAATTCCGTTGTGCTGGTTAATGTGTTTGAAGAAAAATGATAAATTCATGTTAGAATAAAGTGATTTGATTTATTATCTCAAAAATCTAAACTATAGCTGACTATATTAAACATAATATAGCCAAACTTTACTGTAATTGAGCCCTGTTGTAAATGTTTGTAAGTTAGTATCTTAAGATACAGGTATTAACATGCTTTTTTTCGTTTATTTCATTAACGGATGTAGTAAATAGAGAGTTATTAAACGAATAACTTAAATACTATTTAATGTTCTTCACATACTAAAATGTAAAGTACTGTTAATGCTCTCATGAACGCTCTCAAAACACATTAAGGCTTAATGGAATAAAATAGCACTGGAATATATTTTCTCAGATCTTTGACCTTTGTAAACCCTTTTCTGACCTCATCATGTCCAGCCTGACCCCTCTGATGCCCCCTTGTGCCATATGCCTTTTTGATTGTTTAGTCTTTAGTTGTGTAAATAGAGGTTATAGTCTGTCATCAGTGATTTGACCTTATTCATTCTGTCTGTACCACATTTTTTAGGAAGTGTACAAACTGAATGTTTTGTTTTATTTGTTTTTCTGAGTGAATTCTTTGACTGGCCCATAACCATTACAGATATAGAGATTGTCCCCTTTAGATTATTTCTGAAATGAAGAATGTGTTTGATTTGTAAATTATTACAGTCTTTTCCTTATTCAGTCTCAAATATGTGGCTACATCCATGCTCTTGGTTGTGTTTATAATGTAGGTTTACCACATACAGTGGTGTGAAAAGGTTTTTGCCCCCTTCCTGTTTTTTTTAATTTTGTGCATATTTGTCACACTTAAAAGATTCAGATCATCAAACAAATTTTAATATTACACAAAGATAATGCAAGTAAATACAAAATGCAGTTTTTAAATGATGATTTATAGTACATGGACACTTTATGAGGTTCAGCTTTGACATGGTCATAATAGATAAAGTGTTTTAATTTAGGAAAGACCGCAACAAAGACACGGTGATATATGTACAGAGGTGAACCAGTGTTAAAAAGAGGGATTTTTATATTTTAGTGTCATATCCTGTCCTCTACTGTGCTGTAAGTCAGCAATGAGTCATACTGATCTTATATTCTCTCAGTGCTTTCTGTGCCAATGTTCATTATGAAATTGAAGTCTGGGTCATAATTCTCTGGCATTTTGACAGACTCTGCATTGATCCCCCTCTGCCCCACTAATCACAGCACTTTCATAAGGGCAGCGGGACAAAGTGTTATGAATGTATAGGAGGTATGTGTGCATTTCCTACTAATAGACAATCTTAGTTTAATCTCATTGTTTGAACTCTGATATGGCAAGATAAGCCATGATACGAGTTGCAATAAAGCATGTAAACAAGGACACAGATTCAGGCCAGACAAATGCTGTGTGACTTGCACTGATTGCTTTTGTTTGGCTTTATTATGTTTGATCCACACCCCTGTTTTGTTTCATTCAGATGCTCTAAAAGATGACCTTGAATGAATAAAGTCAAGTTTATGAAGATTTAATTACTCTTTCAACAGATGACTTTTCTTGAAGTAAACCTCTGCTTCATTCAGGGTTGCTGAGTATAGCGCTGGCAACTCCACCCGATAAAACTGTTGAAAAAGGTCACAGAAAATGTCAGCTGCCTTATAAACACTGTATATTTCACAAATCCTATGAGTTTAAATTTTTTTACCCCTTATTCTGGTAAAAAATGGCTTTACTGATGTAAATTAATGTAGTAAGGTGCGGTCTTGAATTCAGTCTTTTATGAATAATATTGTTTACTTAAAATAATTTCATTTAGAAGTTTCATAATAAAGCACTGTATAATTTCTCATTTTTTATTATAATACAGTGAACTTTCTTTTCTTTTGGAATTTTAATGCTGTTTTTCTGCTTGCGTGTGCTTTTTTCTCAGGGTGTATGCTGTGTTTTGGTCAGTCATCCTTTTTCCGCTTTAACCACCCAGAGGAGGCCCTCAGGATGAAGAGTTTGATGCCAGGTGGAAGCCCTGGATTTACCAGTACCTACAAGAACCACTCAGGTATATATGCAGAAGCAAAATTACACTGACCTGGAATCTGGTAGTGTAAGACAGCTGCTCTGGATGCAATGGGGAGTTAAAGTTGCTGAAGGCACTCAGAAAAAGAGAGAGAGAGAGCACTACATTTGCGAATAATGGTGCACATTCCGTTGATTTAATTACTAAACGTTATAGCAAATGGGGCACAGAGAGGCATTGTACCCTAGATAATTATAACAAGTTCCAGACACTGCTCAGGTGACACAAATCTGCCTAAAATAACTCGGCCTAATCCTCCCTCTTTAATATCCATGTTATTGGAGAAAACTCCAGCTGTATCTTTGCCCATTTTAAACACTGCTCTCACTCATTCAGCACTGACTCGTTTCAAAGAGTCTAGAATCCAGGAAGTGAGATCCTTGAGAAATCGCTTTGAAAAGAATGGGAATTTGAATGGCCACAACAAGCACTCTGTCAACTGCTGGAAGTCCCCTGTTGGGTGACCTTGGCTTTGACCCTGTTAGTTTAGAATCCTTGAACACCAGATTGGACATTTTAAGGCAACATGGCACCATGACAGTGATGAATATAACATTGTTGTTATGCCAGTGTGGGTGTTAACTGCCGAGTGCATCACTGTTTTTCTGATGACCCTATAGGTTTTTCATTCATTAATTAAAAAAAAAAAGTTTGAAATGGCTCTTTGGTCTGATTATATTGTCTGTACTTGGAAAATAAACCTCAACTTACTGTGCATTTTGATAATAAAAAAATGCATTATATTTAACAATATGGAACACACTTGCAATTTGCAAATTGGTTGTACAAATAAAATTATTTTTCGCCTCACAAGCTATGAGCAAACAGCAAACGAGCTGTTCCTTATGAAGCAGTGTGACAAAAAAAATTTCATTACAGAAAGGTCATTAAATGTATTTTTCGGTTCAGTGAACATACCAAATGTTTCCAGTCATTTTGTTTATTAAAAGTTCTTTTTTTTTTGTTCTACCACATCTACAGGTATCTTTAAATCCATCTTTCAGGCACCGTCCCACAGTTTCAGTTGCTCATTTCTTCATTTGACTTAATCTTAAAATTCTACATTTTTAAATTCTTGTGAATTCTTAGCCACTTTTTTCAATGGATTCAAGAAAATAACAACTTTGGATGGCTGTGGTGCAGCTTCTGCTCTGACTGCTGCACAGTATAAACATAGTATTCCAGAAATCTCAAGAACTACTTGTTTGTTTGGTAAAATGACAGTAACTTTTTTAATATGTTTATTTCAAAATAAAACAATATTTGTGGGGTCACTTCCCTTATGTGTTGTGAGCTCATGTTCTCCCCACTGTGCCACAGCTCTGACTAAAATAGCATGTTTATTGCGTGGTTACTGCACCGGTGGCCCTGGCTGTAGAGAGCGAGCAGAACTGAGTGCATTCAGCTGGTCTTGAGTGTGCAGAATGAGTCATGCCATAATTCAAGCTCCATTCTCTTTTGTCCGCTCTGACCTTTGGGCTGAGGGTGGGATTCTTGCCATCCACAGTCTGTAGGCTGAGAGACACACCCAGAGTGTGTAAAAGAGGGGGAGGTGTGTGTTTGTATGCATTTTACCCAGCCCTGTCCTGCATGGGTTTATAGCACATGTGGTATGAGGGAAATATGGTCCTGACAGTTTTAAATATAGAATTTCAAATCCATGTGATTGCCAGATTTGAGAGATAGATGTCTGATTTAGGTTTTGATGTTGTTCAGTTAAAAATAGCTTGTATGTAGTCAATTATTTTTTATATAATGGGTTGTAACAAGTTCAATATAAAAAGTATGGTTCTGGATAAAATAAAAAAAGGATAAAATTCATACGTTAAAGAAATTTGAAAGGAAATTAAAATTAAAATGTTTTAAAGTCTGTTTTAACCTTCATAAAAAATATATTGAATGTATTTTTTTATGCATGTATGAAGAAGCCCTCACATATGTTTGGGGTCTGAAGAAGTCTTTTATTTTCACCAAGGCTGCATTCATTTGATTAAGAATGCAGTAAAACAGTTATATTGTGAAAAAATTCTTATTTAAAATAAAAATTTTCTTCATTAATATATTTTAAAATGTATTTTTTTTTCCTGAAATAGCAAAGCTAAATATTAATCAGCCATTACTCCAGTCTTCAGTGTCACATGATGCTTCAGAAATCATTCTAATATGCTGATTTGGTGCTAATATGTAACATTTCTTATTATTATCAATGTTGAAAACAGTTGTGTTTCTTAATTATAGAAACTGATATTTTTTCAGTATACTTTATCCTTTGTAACATTTTGTAACGTGTCCATATAATGTCTTTGCGGTTTCTTTTGATCAAACGAATGCATCCTTGCTGAATAAAACTTTTGATCCTTTTGAAAAAATTTTTTTGCTAAACCCAAACTTTTAGATGATAGTGTATATATTTTTTAAAAATCACAAATTTTGTTAACCTGGTACATATGTTGTATGAGTCTGCTACATTTGATATCAATTAAAATTTAGGATCATCAAGTGATGTTGTTTATTCTTCACAGAAACCCATGGGCAGCTCAATGGAAACCCCCTTCCTTTGCATGAGCGACCTCGTCCTGGACACGGCACTCTTGTGCGCTCTATTGAGAAGGATCTTCAGGACATTATGAATTCTCTGAATATGGATGAAGGCCAGACTTCCTCATCTCAGCAATGTAAAAAAGCCCGCCACCCCATTCCACAGTCTGCCATGCTCAACGGGAGCGGCCACAGTCTTGTCTCCCATCCAACCAGTCCTGGTATTTTGTCCGTAAGCTCCAGCTATGAAAATACCAGTCCTCCTTTCTCCCCCCTCTCCACCCCTTCTGTGGTTAGCAGTCCAGGGGCTTGTTTGGACTCCACTAATACCCGTTCCACCAGCTACACCCACACCGTCCAGGCCCCGGTGCCACAGCCACGCACTTTTGCATCCAAAGCCAGCAGTTCCAACGGAGGGCTAAAGGATCAAGAAAGTTCCAGGCTTCAAAAAGCCTTGACTGAAACCCCCTCAAGCCCAGCGACAAACCGTAGAGGTGAGAGTCCACACCTGACCCATGGTTCATCTTCTAGCCCTAGATCCAGTGTTGGCTCATCAGTCCAAGAAACTTCTTCCAGTCTTCAGCCCCATTCACGTGCACTCCTTCCTCCAGACAGTCCCCAGTCAACCCGTCGTGGTGTAGAACCATCCAGCATGCGTGAACTTCCTCCTCTCAGCCCGTCCACAGCACGCAGAGGTGTCCTTGGGGTGCCAGTTCTCCCTGGAGCTCTGCCCGGCATTCCTTTGACCTCTCGTGGCCGGACTGTACCAGAGAGTCCTCGTCTTCAACGACGAACCACGGCTGAGGAAGAAGTAGGAAGTACGAAATTGCATGCCAGAAGTCCATCTCCTGTATCTGCTCTTTTGAAGGACCAGTCTTGCGGTAAGCAGAAGGGGGGTCTCTCCCCAGCTCTAGGCTCTCAGACAGGTGTCTCTCCCCTCACTAGTCCCCGTAACCAGAGAAAGAACTCCAGGGAGCCTCGGCAGGTTCAGCCGCGCACACGGGAACGCAAGAACAGCATTTCAGAGGTCAGCGACAAAGAAGAAGACCTGCTGGAGTACCATCGCTGGCAAAGAGAGGAAAGGATGCGTGAGCAGGAAATGGAGAGGCTGGTATGTCTGAGCATGTGTATATTTACAGTATTTGTCAAAGGTTTGGACACACTTACTCATTAAGTACTAGTTTTACTATCAAACTATGAAATAACAAAATGGAGGTAAAATACCATTTAAAAGTGTGGGGTCAGGAATTTTATTAAAAATAAATTAATACATTGATTTAGCAAGAATGCATTTAATTTATCAAATGTGACAGTGAATTTATAATGCTACAAAAGATTTCTATTTAAAATAAATGATGTTCTTTTGAACTTCCCATTCATCACAGAATCCTAAAAAAAATGCATTATGGTTTACATAAAAATATTAATACTAAAGTAATGACTTCTGAAAATTCCGCTTCGCCATCACAGGAATGAATTACATTTAAAAATTATATTAAAATGGATTTAAAAGTTATATAAAATTGTAATAATACTTGACAATAACACTGTTTTACTTTATTTTGATCAATTAATGCAGGTTATTCCATGTTAAATCAAAATTATATTTTGCCATTTTATTTTAAGGTTTTTACTTTTTTTCTGTTAAAACTCATTTAAATCTTAGTTTTGTAAATTTCTCTTCAAAACAAATTTAAATCATTTAAGCAAAATGCTTTAGATCAAAAGGTTTTCAAGATCATGAGACATAAATTGAGTCATAAATTGAGTCAACTCTTAACTAGTTTTCAATAAGAATAATTTGATCCAGATGCCCAAATGCTGTTGTGGGATATGCTGAAGTGTTTTTTCACTTTTCTAATTAAATCTAAATATGAGTTCTGGCACTAATAAAGTCATAGTTTGTCTAAGCGAATGCAGTAGAGTGCACATAGATTGCTGTAGAGGACTAATGAGAGTATTTGTTTGATGAGGCTTTGAATGTCATTGGCTTTTGGTGTGGACTTAAGAGTTCAGCGGGTGGAGTTTATATGGAGACAGTTTTCTGGTAAAGACATAGAGCAGTCAGGAATAACACGCGGATGTAAATTCCTGAGGCCTTTTTAAAAGCTCATGTGCAGAACGTGTGGCTGCCCAAAGACTATATTTACCCGACACAATCTCAGTGCTTTGAGCTGCCCTCCTCCTCATATGCACACACACATACTGTCCTCCTTTAACAGTCTAAACACTCGTCTATCATGATGTGGAAAGATTTGCATTACGCCGCCCAAATGTTCACGCAGAGAAAGAAGGCGTAACTTTTATTCTCGCTGTAGTATTGTTGTTACACCACATTATGGACGAGAAGCTGCAAAAGACACATGCGCAAGTGGAATGAACAAAACATGGTGACATTAATTTTGAAGTAAATGTAATGGGCGATATATTGTGTCACCAAAAATTATTGCGGTCATGTACATATATTGCGTGATAATTCGATATATTGATTATTGCGACAGGCCTACTCGTCGCTCCGGCCGGACAGGGCATCAAAATATGATAAGGAGTGTAACATTTCCGTCACACGCTTGAGGTATTCGGCCAATCACAATGCACTGGATAGCTGGCCAATCAGAGCACACCTCGCTTTTCAGACTGACGAGCTTTGTAAAAATCGACGCTTTTCAGAAAGGCGGGGCATAGAGGAGAAACAATAATGTACAGTATGTGGAAAATAATGTTTTTTCTGAACCTTAAACCGCATAAACACATTTCATTACACCAAATACACCAAATAATGTTCTTTTTAGCAACCCTTTAAAAATAATCCAGAACACCATAAAACTGTTATACTTTCAAATAGATAGTTAAATAAATAAATAAAACTGAATGCACCAATATTATAATTCTGGCTCATACCACAAGCTGATATTACAATTCTTTGCTATTTTGTCTAAATAAATAAAAAATAAGTTTTAAGTTGTTTTAAATGCGAAGGTTATTTATATATTTAAACTAATATTTAAATATGAATTCACAATATGGAAATTGATATAAAATGTAAAAATTACATGTACTAAATTATTAAATGATTGTGTTTGCAAGGGTAATCCAAATATAAAGGAATTGAATATCAATATCTATATATAAAAAAATCTCTAATGTTGTGCGAAAACATATATGATACTAATATATTGTCCACCTCTAAATAAAAGCAAAGCAAATAGCAAAAAATCAATTAATAAGATATTAACAAATAAGATTGATGTATTTACTCTTATTTAACCACATTTGTACACAAGATACTAGGGTTGGAATGGTTCAACTTACTCAAGGTTCGGTTTGTATCACGGTTTTAGAGTCACAGTTTCGGTATTGTTCGGTATGTGTTATGTTTAGGCAAAAATTATACTGTCAAATAAAAAAAATAATAAAATGATCTATCTTAACTACAAGCAAATAACAACACAAATAAATGCAATAGGGTAAAGATACAAATAAAATAAACAGTGATTTTCAGTTTTTTTTTTTGGTAAGTCTAACATTAGTTTTCAGGTACAGAAATTGAATAAAGTAATGAAATGTAAAACAGC
The DNA here is from genome assembly GCF_001515645.1 of Sinocyclocheilus grahami. Taxonomy (NCBI): domain Eukaryota; kingdom Metazoa; phylum Chordata; class Actinopteri; order Cypriniformes; family Cyprinidae; genus Sinocyclocheilus; species Sinocyclocheilus grahami. The sequence goes on from NW_015505191.1 coordinate 3,220,736, forward strand.
ATTGCATATTTGACTGTATGAATTAAAGATTAACCTTTATTAAAGTTACAAAAGCTATTCAATCAAGAGAAGTGAGTGATTTCTTTGTTGTTGCTGTTTGATTAATATTAAGAAAGTGCTGTCACTTTAAGAGAATGCACTGATACAGTATGTTCAGCCAGCTATGTCTGCCATAGGATACTTACCAAGACGGGCATTTTTACATAATTTTTGTGTGAATTTGTCCATTTAAACACAATACTTAAGAGAAAGCTTAAAGGGGTCATATGATGCTATTTTAAAGATCATTATTTTGTGTATTTGGTGTAACAGAATATGTTGACATGCTTTAATGTTCAAAAACCACATTCTTTTTCAAATACTGTACATTATTGTAGGTCCTCTATGCCCCGCCTCTCTCAAACGCGTAATTTTTCAACAAAGCCCCCTCCTTTGACAAGCGCAGTCTGCTCTGATTGGCCAGCTGACCCAGTGCATTGTGATTGGCCAGACACCACAAGCACGCGTCGGAAATGTAACGCCCCTTACCATAATCGCGAGCGTCAGCTTTCAAAGTAAATATCAAGTTTTACCTAAATAGTTAGTTTTACCATCAGTTCAAGCCCGAAAGGGCAACAGTTTCTGTCATGCGACTGACAGACACAGTGATGATGCAGTACACAAGCCGCGGTTAAGACGTGCTATGATTTCTGACAGGCAGTTCACTCTCCTGTGATGTGACCCTGTTCCCCTCACACACACACACACAACGCGTTACTCTATGCTGCGCAAAACTCCGCATTTGAACAGTCAATAGCAAATACTTAAACTAATAACAAAACATACTTACAGTCGCTGATTTAGAAGCGCCAGATTGTCATAGCAAAGTCAGAATTTACCCTTTTTTGTTTTTTTTATAAATATCCTTTGTGCACAGCCAGCCTTGTACTCTTCTAGGTTAAAACAACTGTTGTCCATAAAATGCGTTGCACAAATTCGAACATCTGGGTTGTGCTGTTCTGTTGTAAATAAATCTTAACCAATGATTCCTAATTGCATCTACTTCCGGAAGGCCAAATAAAGTGCTTTTGCTTTAGCACTGAAACACAGCGTCTCCCTGACATGGCTGCATCAACACTACTGCTGTTCCTGAAACCATGCCTTCTTTCTTTGCGTGCACATTTGGGTGGCATTATGCTAATATTTCCACATAGTGACGTAGATATGTGGGGGCGTGTTAGAACGAGCCGTTTTAGGTAGGTGTGGCTGACTCTTACATTTTATAATGAAAATATATCTTTGGATTTGAGACTTTAGTCTTTGCAACTTTACAGATCTTCTTTATGCACCAAGAGCTTGTAACACTCCAAAGAGAAAGGAAAACTTGAAATCGCATCATATGACCCCGTTAATATTTGCGGGTGTTCTGAGGCGCGGGTTTGCGCGCTTCGGATGAGCGCACGCACAAATCTTCTCATTGCGCGCGCAAGCTCGTGTCCTCTGGCTCTTAAATGTTTAAACTGGCCAAGCTTAAATGAGTTTAGCTTAAACACATATATCAACGTGTGCTGTTCAGGTCTCACCTGTGCGCGTGCGCTATCAGCACCCGGGTGATGACGGAATAAATGCTCATATTCCAGCATACGGCAGTCGCATTGAACAAGAATGAATGGTTTGTCTACGTTTTTTTTTTTTCATCGCTGTTGTAATGCATTGGGAAGCCAGAATGCGCATCCATCAACAGAAAAATATTAGCCGACCCCTGTTTGTTTTACGTGTTATTTATAGCAAACCATATCACAGATGCTTTGTCAGATTTAAGTTGAACCGCGATCCTAGCACGTGCGTGGAGAACCTTACGGTTCGTTTTTTTTCTTCAGCAAACCGTTCCACCCCTACAAGATACACTATGAAAATAACTATTCACCTTCCAGTATCACCAGAAATTAATGGGCAAAACACATGACGTGATATAACAGCCTTAACTGGACAGCTTGTTAGAATCTGGATCGGTACACAAACTGCACAAATATCCTATGGCTGTGTGTCTGCGCTCCCTCTCGAGCCACAATATGCTCATGGCAATAAAGGGTTTACACACTTACTGAACAACCATGATCATTATGATGCACCTCTGCTCCTAGGCAATTAAAATGCATGGAATTCATTTATTTGTATGTCTGTCTTTTGCTTTCTACTCTTGCTTAAGTGCTTTTTTACTAAATCTCCTCACTAATTCACTGATATGGTAATGAACTGAGCGAATCGCCTCATTGTTTTGTATCTTTGTACACTTTATAACCAATAAGCACCAAACAGAGGATGTGTATGAAATGTTTTTTCAGGAGATGCATTGAAAAAAAGTGTGTTCCATACAGCAAACATTGTTTGGCAGACGGAGTGATCTTCTTCGGCATGTCATTGAGGAACATTTGTCTGTCTGCTTGTTTGTTTCCCCCATCTGTTCGTCTGCCTCTGTCTTTCCCTCTCCGTCTCTGTCCATCTGTGCATGTGTGTGTCTATAGAAGGTGGAGGCACTGGAGTCGGCCACTAAGCGCTTTGAGGATTTGGAGTTCCGCCAGTTGGAGCGAGAGAGTGGTTTTTTTGACTTTGTAATGTTTCAATCAAAATGTCAGTCTTCCTGTGAAATGACAGACTTCTTTCTGGTGAAGTATGCTGGACAATCTCCAATTCTTTAGTCCACTTATGATGCAACTTCAGTTTTAGCTTTAAAGCAGCTATAGTGTCAATAGTGTCATTTAGCTCATGTAGATTAAATTTTTTCTAGTTATATCCAATTTTACAACTTCATTGCCATGACAAAGTAACTCCATACACACCATAACACTAAAATGAACCTGGTGTATATACATATATGTATGTATATATATATATATATATATATATTTTTTTTTTTGTTGTTGTTGTTGTTGTTGAACCTGGGATATTCCTTTAATGGTAAATTTTACCCTGTATACTTCTTTCTCTTTAAGGAAAAGGAGAGACTGTCTGCCCTGGAGAAGAGATACCAGAGCCTGACCGGTGAAAATACTTTCTCCAAGCCTGCCAACTCGAAGGAGGTAAGAGCATTCAATTCAACAGCCATGACTTTAATTCACCAATGGGTAATTGACCCGTTTTTGGTTGGCAAACAAACTACTTTGTAACTCTAAGCTGGTAAACAGACGGTATAGAGAAGCCTTGTGATCTAAACTCATAGAATCATTATAATTCATGAGATATCTGTGCTGTTTCTCAGTATTTAGTGCATTGGTTTGAAATAAACGTATTGTTGTGTACATCTGGATGGTGGTGGTGTCCGTGGGGATAGACTCATCTCCTGCTTAGCAGTGATGAGCACGTTTTTTCTGGGTTATCACCATCGGCGATAAGCTTCATGTCGATGCCTCTTTGATCAGCCATAAAATATGTAGAGGGAATCTGAAGAAGTTTGATAAGACAAATAATGGTATAAAAATGTTCTTTGGCATGGTTTGTGCAACACTGTCTGTTCGGTGCTGTCTGACTTCGGTGTTTATATTCAAAACAGGAAGCGCTTTACATCAGTGAACCTGACCTTTTAGATGAACTCCCAACCCAGAATGATCTGCTCCCCTCATCTTGTTGTCAAAGATTTACCCCTCAAATATATTCTAACAGGCCACAGGAGGTAAAAGCATGACCCCAGGACAGCTGTGAGGGATTTACAAACTAACAATACCATTATGTCATTTGCACTTATGTGCTTGTGCAGTTCAGTCATTTCACCCTTCATAAAGAACATGTGTCTGTGTGGCTGATGAGTAGAGATGGGAATTGTAAAGAATTTAATGATTATGGTTCCTTAATGGTTCCACTAACGATTTTGTTAGTACTAAAAGAAATGCAATTTCATTATCAAATGATAAGATGGTTTCAGTAATAACAACAACAACAGTACTGAACAAATTTCATTCATTTATTTTTATGGAATACTACTGACAAAACGCACAGTCATATAAAAACCAGTCAGTCACTACACTGATTTGTAATGTGCTTGACTTCATTAAAATGAATGACTTGGAGTCCTATATTTGGTGCTTTTTCAGATAAGTAGTAGTGTTGTGGAATAATTAAATAAATATTGCAGTAAATGTATTCCACCCACATGCATGTGTAAGAACCATCTGTAGAACTTAATGACTTTTTTTTTTATATCAAACCCGCTCTAAGTAAGAATCGTTTTTTGGTTCCCAACCCTACTGATGTGTATAGACATTATAACCTACAGTACCATACATTACCAAACGTTTGGGGTCAGTAAGAATATTTTAATGTTTTTGAAAGAAGTCTTTTGTGCTCACCAAGGTGCTGCATTTATTGTTCAAAGATACAATATACAATAATAGTAATATCGTGAAATAGTATTATAATTCAAAATAGCTTTATTTCTCCCATCTTTAGTGTCACATTATCTTTCAGAAATATTACCAATATGCTAATTTGGTTCTCAGATTTCTTATCAATGTTGCAAACAGTTGTTCAAAAGAACAGTATTTATTTGAAATATACATTTTTATAGTAATGTAAATGTCTTGACTGCCACTTTGGATAAATTTAATGCATCCTTGCTGAATAAAAGTTAATTTCTTTCTTTCAATCAATCAGTCATTAAGATAAATAAATACTGACCCTAAACTTTTGAATGGTAGTGTAAATATGAGTTGTGTAGTGTCAAGACCTGGAGTTGATGGGTATTTGTGATGTTCATTTTGTGGTTTTCATTTTGTGTGAGACTTTAATATGCACATTGTGAGTGTTGTTTGCCTCAATCTAGAATATTGTCTGTTATTTTCAGGCCATTTATGAATGGTATGGTCACATATCATAGTACTGGGATATGGTGGACATTGACATTCTGTGTCACACATGCTGTATGTGTACATTGGAGATGTTGAAATGCGTGGCATGTTTGTAATGTGTTGGGCACAAGTATGCTTTTTCCAGTGGGTGCATGAATATTTCTAGTGCAGTTCAAGTTTCATTTGAGATATGAACTGATATCCTTTGTGGATGTGTGTACGGATGGATGAATGTGTGTGCTCAGGAGTACCTCAGACTCTCTGATGTATATAAGATGTATGGGAACGGATGTATCCCCGCCCAGACTGCCTTCCATAACGCTCTTTGTCTACCGCTGGCTGTAACATCAGACACACATCGTGAGGTATGACTCCTCCACTCACTTTTTCATCCATGACAGAACCTTTTTCTTTGCCTCACCACCTCCTGTTTCCCTTTCCAATACCATTTCATTCCTAGTTTGTGGCTTTTCTTTTTATGATGCTGTCAGGATAACCCACTGGCTGTCTTCTCTTGGAACTCTTATTTTTCATTTCTTCCTGTCTCTTTCTCTTTCCAGCTGTCTTTGTCGTTGTTATATCCTCTGCCTTTGCTATGCCGGCTTAATGCTTTTGTATACATAAAGTGCCCTCATTACATTTTGTGTTTGTGTGTGATGGTTTGATTGTATAAAGGAGTATGTGACAGTCAGTCAGTTAAACCAGCTGTTCGGGATGCCCAAAGTTGACCCCTCCCCCACATCTTCAGTCCAATCATTCCAAGCTATTGTCGCTGACCCTGTCCACTCCAGCCACACATCCCAGTGTGGCTCCTCCCAGTCACTTCCTGTTGAGGTGTGTGTTATTTCCTGGTGTTGATGTGTTTGTAGTTTTATTTACGATAGCTTGTGTCAATCTGGCTTGTTCTTGTTGAATAGAGAGAGATGAATGAATGGTTCTGTGGTTTTATGAGACATACTTTTAATTTACGACTCCATACTTTCAATGCATGTATCTCTTCTTTCCTTGCTGTATCAATTTTTCCTCTTTTTCCCATCCATCCTCCCTTTACCTGGACTGCACTTCAGACCCAGCCTGCATGGAGTAGGCCCTCAGTCCCCAGGCTAGATTCAGAGCGCTGGTATCAGGAGATTATGGCAGCTGGGGAGCCCAGTCATGCCTGTCCTCCCCCTCTGCCAGCTAAGTGTATCTCCTCACGTAAACCTATGCAGGTAAACTCTCTTCATTTGTCTGTCTTCTCTTCTGCTTGCATCCTTATTCTTTTTCTGTCCTTAAGTTATCTGTTTTTGGTGTACCTTTCGTTTTGAATCTCGCCAGATATAACTGCCAAATTAATTTCAGTACTTTTATGTAAAGTGCTTGAGGTTCGGTCTTTGTTGCTGGGTTTGGTTGCTTTGGTGTGGTCTTCTTCCTTGCTGTGGGGGCAAGTTGCCATAGTTGTCATTTTGGACGGAAAATACGAATAAATGAGTGATGAATAACACGGAGATATTTTGTTGTCAGATCTATAATCAGGAAAGTGAGCTGGGACAGACCAACGGCACCTTTACACCCCCGCCTTTCAGTATGACCACATCAGGCAGAAACACACCCACCAAAGTAAGACGGTTTAAATCATAACCTCTGACTGTTGTAAAGAGGCCACAATATACGGTCTGCATTTTTGAAAAAAACTTTTAGGGATAGTTCACCCAAAAATTTACATTTTGTCATTAATTACTCACCCTCATGTCGTTCCAAACCCGTAAGACCTTTGTTAAGCTTCGGAACACAAATTAAGATATTTTTTATGAAATCCAAGAGCTTTCTGACCCTGAATAGACAGCAACGGCACTACCACATTCAAGGTCCAGAAAGGTAGTAAGAAAATCAATAAAATAGTTCATGTGACATCAGTTGTTCAACCATAATTTTATAAAGCTACGGGAATCCGGGTCAGTACGACGACTGATGCTTGTGCTTTCCTCTGCTTGTAAACAAGGCACAGCGCATGCATGTTATACATAAGAATGTATGCGTTGTAGTACTCGTGGCCTCATGAATGGCGGCGCAAACTGACCCGGAAGAGAAGAAATCATTTAATAAAGTTGTTATTTTTCTTTGTGCACAAAAAGTATTCTCGTAGCTTCATAAAATTAGGGTTGAACCACTGATGTCACATGGACTATTTTAACCATGTCCTTACAACCTTTCTGGGCCTTGAACGTGTCAGTTGCACTGCTCTCTATTAGGGATATAATGATTAACCGTGAGCCGGTTGAAAATCGATTTAAATATGTGATGATTAAAATCGGTTGAGATGCTAAACAAATCGCGATTCAGTTAGGGGAACTTACTGTCTTTAGAAAAGTTTAGATGGTATTTTTTCTTTTCATCTTGCCTCTGTATAAAGCATATTAAAGTTCATAAGTGCAGCACTGTTTTGTTTACAGCAGAAACCAAGGAAACACTTTTAGCGCCACCTGCTGGCAGAGAGTGAATCTGCGTCTCATTCATCTCGTTCGCTGTTTCTGTTTCATACAGATATTATTTTATGTATAGTTTCACAAAACTGAAGTCAAACCATTCTGTTTTTGCTTCAAATTTCGAAATTATACAATCTAATTTAGAT
>NW_015505191.1:3228763-3231802 GCF_001515645.1 Sinocyclocheilus grahami
TGAGTGTGGTGAACTGAAGAGGAGAAGCACCGTCATGGAGCTGGGAATCTGAAGGATCTGGAGTGATTCTGGATGAAGGAATTGTCTCTGATCTCTTGTCAGATGCTCGCTAACCTCATCAGGCATTATAGGAGAAAACTCAGAGCTGTTATTATGCCAAATGGAGGTTTCAAAAGCATTGAATAAAAGGGTGCCGTTAATTGTGTCCAATGTGTATTAGAGAAAAACATTTGTCATAATGATATTTCCCCCCCCCATTTTAAATTCTTATTCTCCAATGAAAGGTTAGATTTATGTGAATTTTTTAAAATAAAATATCAAAATGATTAACAATGCGGATTTATTTTCACAGCCGTCTTTGATCATATTTACCAATGGTGCCAATAATTCTGACCACGACTGTATTTATTTGATTTGGGGCTTGTTTTAAAATTTCAATTTAGTTTTGTTATTTACATTTACATTATATTTAAATTTGGTCATTTACCAGATGCTTTTATCCAAAGCGACATACAAATGAGGACAATAGAAGCAATCAACACCAACAAAAGAGCAATAATATGCAAGTGCTATATTAGTATATTATTATAGTGTTATATTTCAATTTCACAAAGAAATGTGCAGCATTTTGTCCAAGCAATAATAAAAGGACACATTTAATTTATAATTTGCCTTAAATCTAATTTTGTTAAAAAAATCGTGAATCGAATCGTAAAATCAAAATCGTGAATTGTGAGTTGAGTGAATCGTTACATACCTATTCTCTATGGAGGGTCTGAAAGCTCTCGGATTTCATCAAAAATATCTTAATTTGTGTTCTAAAGATGAACAAAGGTCTTACGGGTTTGGAACGACATGACATTTTCATTTTTGTGAACGAACCCTTTTGCATGGCTGAAGTATAGAGTGCAAGAGTATTGAGTATTTTTCCCCCTTAGAATGAACCAGTTATTAGTTATGAACCAATCTAACTAGCAATGGGGTGAATTACAAAATTATAGACTTTGATTTGAGGCAAAAAAAAAGTATTTGAAAACTGGACAAAACAGAACGGTACAAGACAGTAATTAACAGATTTTATGAGAGAAAGAACTTGATAGATAGATAGATAGATAGATAGATAGATAGATAGATACATACATTTATCTTATGGAGAAAATGAATGGGATTTTTACTTCAGAATCTGACTGTTGTACTCTATTCCTACTTATTACAGGTATTACTCTTTTATGTTTACCCTTAGATCAGTAGGTTTCTATTAACTTTAAAAGTTTGATTTCAGTTGGACTAAAACAATAATTCTTCTTACTTCAAAGACAAAGCTGACGCGTAATGTGTATTTAATCCTTCAAATATTAGACTGAGCAATGTCTTGTACGTAGACAGACGGATGAAGGCTGTGGTTTGACTACAAAACCCCCCACTGTTGCTCCATTATAACTGTAGAAATATTTTCAAATGTCACTTTCTATTTATCTCTTTTTTTTTTTTATCTTCAGAGTCTCCCAGATCTGTCTCTTGCTTATTTAGACTTAGACTCCAAGAGACAATTGGATCTACAAGGCAGAGGTAGCCATCACTCATATTAGTTTGTAAACAGTGTGTGTTGAATAATTTAAGTTGCTGTGCCATATAACATAAAGGTGGTTGTAGACATACTTCTCTGGATGTATTTTTCTAGGGCTCTATACCTGTGATGATTCCAGAATCAGGCCTACGGATCCTAAACAGGGCCACTGGGGGGCACCACAGGGCTCTCACTCCCCTTTCCTACCTTCAGGTGTTCCCATGGTACACCACTCCATTCTGCACCACCAAGCACCCCCAGCTGGAGAGTCAACGTATGACACTCTGAGTTTGGAGAGCTCTGACAGCGTGGAGACCAGCGTATCTACTGGCAACAACTCCGCCTGTTCACCTGAAAGGTGAGACACAGTTGTCAAGGGAACCCTTCGTTCTGCCTCCATTCCCCTGACAACGGGTCACGCTGCCCAATTTCCCCATAAATGTTTTTTTTTCATCCTTTTCCCAGAATAGTTCCTGGGTTGTTTCCATGACAACACATACATCGACACAAAGAGACACGCTATTCTTCTCGTCTTCAAAGTTTGGTCTTGTCCCGAGGCAGAACGAGCACAGAATGTCATTTTAAAGTATGTGCTCCTTGGAGCCAGGGAGGCTTCAGGTGTTTCGTCAGATGTTGAAGTCATGAAAAAACATTCTCTTGATGTTGCCCTACTTTTCAGCATCGATAGTCTGGACGAGAATCTTTGACCATGCATTCTTACATTTCGGTTAGATGTTTCAGCAGTTTTAAACTCCTGCAGCCCTGCTCACCCTCGATCAACCTTTTCCTTTGAGCTGGTAAACGAGGTCCATTTAAAAAGCATGTAGGTCCTTACTTAAAAGTGAAATAGGAAAAAATCACATACTCCTGACCCAGCAGGAAGGAGCATGATGCACATGATTTTTAATTTTTTAACCTGTGGCAAAAACGTGGTTGCCTAGGGCTTAGGAAAGATGTAGCCTGTAATATTCAGTAGAATTTGAATGAAGGCTGTTGTGATCTGTCTTGAGTGAGCACTCAGGCCCGCAGTGTCGTCTTCTGCCACTGGAAGCACCGCAGCAACAGTAACCGCGTGTTTCTCCCTTAGCAGCAATGGGCTGGCAGGACTGAGGCTGGAGGAGATGGAGAAGATGTTGAAGGAGGCCCAGCAGGAGAAAGCCAGACTGGTAGAGAGTCGAGTGAGTACCATTAATCTTTAATTGTCTGTGAAATATAATCTATCCCTCTCCCTGTCTCTCATATAAAAGAGATATTTTTCATGAATTTAAAAAGGAAGCCCCTGGTCCCTTTGGCATTACTGCATTAAAGATTGTTTCTTACCTACAAAGAGTGATAGACATGAAAGGCTGGATCTTAACAAGCTCTCCGACAGTAATACTCACTCAGACAATCTCTTGCTGAATAATTTTTTCATGCATCCCCAGTCACCCCGCACCGCACTGTGTATTTTATGTATTTGTATGTATTTTTTT
>NW_015505191.1:3232268-3238159 GCF_001515645.1 Sinocyclocheilus grahami
TGTCTGTCTTTTTTTTTTTCTCAGGAGAGAGAAGTCCAGGCACGAAAGCAGCTGCTGGAGGCTGAGAGAAGGCGGCGAGAGGAGGTGGAGAGGAGGCTGCAGGATGAGACTGCACACAGACAGAGACTTGTGGAGGAAGAGGTCAAGCTGAGAGAGAAACAGTGTTCCCAGGTCAGTACGTCTGGTGAACACCTCAATGAACTGCTCTCAGATAGTCGCCCAGTCTTTTATTAGGCAGACATAAAATCCTCACATTTCCCAGTGAGATAAAAGGGACAGTACATAAGGCTTGCATTAATAAGTCATTAATAAATATTAATATTTATAATCATAATGCTTTATAGATCAGTAGTTCATGTACATTCATATGTATATATGAATTCATGTATATTTGGGTCAGTGATGTGGCACTAAGGTTATTCTAAAATACATCAAAAATATAATTAAAACTCAGAAATTACTTGAATACACTCTTATTAGTGATTTTGATATTTTTGTTTATTATTTAATTCTTTTAATTTATTTAATTTTATATAATCTTTAAAAACTGTCTAGGTCTAACTCTCCATCAACTGTAAAAAATAAAAATAATAATAATTAAAAGGCTTCATGAAAAGAAATGTTGGCATAATTAAAAGAAAAAAATAGCAGTGAAGCAATTTTGGATTTTGATTTAGTAGTATTTACAGAACTTCCTGTCAAATCAAAGTCAGTGTGACATCAACAACATGCAGAAACCCAGAAAATAGAGGACCCCTTTAGTTTATTACATTCAACACTCAACTAGTTGAATAAGCATTACCTAAAATGTTTAGCATAATATAATGTGTATATAAAACATAACACCATGTTAGTGTTAAAAACAGAAGTGTTTGAGACACACAGTAGAGTAGCGCCTACACACACTTGAACAGACAGTCTCACTGTCTGCGTACAATTCTGAACCCAGCAGTGAGCTTCGCTGGTGCCGCTCTGAAGTCAGTGAATGTTTCGAGTTGCTCTTTAAAAGTCTTTGAGGTCACTGGCTCAGCTTGACTGGGCCAGACGGGAAGCATGAATGCACAGAGAGCAGCTCCGCACAGCAGGTGGATGAGAGGAGACACGCAGACAGATGGTGAGAGGGAGACAGCAGAAAGAAGATAAGATGGGAGGAAGAGGAGGGGTGTAAGACAGAGGCAAAGAAGGGCAGGGCAGTAGGACACCAATGTTTCAAACACCGATAAGTGACATAACCAAAACAATGAAATCAACCTGTGATTTTCACTACTGTATGAATTGACATTTTTCTGACACGTCTTAAATGTAGTGATCACAACATCAAAATGATCATGTTATATTTCCATGAAATATATTGTTATTATGTGTACCTGAGCAAGTCAGTTTTATGGAAATATTGGCGACAGTAGCTAATCCCAGCTCTGCCCTCCTCAGGCTCGGCCAATGACGCGCTACCTGCCTATTCGAAAAGAGGAGTTTGACCTGCGTTCTCATGTGGAGTCTTCAGGCCACTGCGTGGACACATGTGCATATGTCATTGTTACAGAGAAAATGTGCAAGGGCCATCTTGTGAAGATGGGTGGCAAGATCAAATCTTGGAAAAAACGCTGGTTTGTCTTTGATCGACTTAAAAGGACCTTCTCTTATTACGTAGGTAAGATAATTGTTGTATTTATTCCTAAATAAATTGTCAGCAAATAGTTAATTTTTTTATTTTTTACATTTTTTAAGTTTGAAATTTTTTTTTTTTTACTTCAGTGAAGCTTTTTTTTTTAACTATATGTAATTATAAAACCAATTTATTTTGACAAATTGGTAGTGTATTGAATTTAAGTCTACAAGAAAGCACATAATTTTTCTGTTTTTGCTTGGGATCATTCAAAATATGTAAGGTGAAAAAAGAAAAAGAGAAGAAATAACAAGGTTAAACAAATAAACAAAAACAATCCAACGGCATTGACAAAGTGGCATTTTCTGGTGAAATGTTTTATCTGGCTTCGCTCGATTTCCGATCATCCTGTCTTTCTTTTAGATGTTCTCTCTCTTTCTCACACATATGCTTTGCTCATGTGTGTAGCCTTTTCACCCCCTCACTCCCCATGTTAGTAGTGATGATGGTGATGATGATGATGAAATAAACTGCAATACTTTCTCTAGCCCAGCGTTTGTGAGGGATGGGGGTGTAGATTTACCCCTGGCTCAGTTCTAAGTAACAATACTGCACTTACAACTCTTCAAAAACATGATACAAAAACAATTTATCCCATTACTAAGCAGATTTGTGTAACGAATAGAGGCGAGCCAAAAAATATTTTTCAAAAAGGAAAGTAATAAATCTTAAGCGTCGACAGGTGCAAGGGGGCTCACTGGAGGCTGACAAGCCTAAAAAAGTGGTTTCAAATCATCTACCAGATAGAATCAATCTGAAGAGAGGTGTTAATTTGCGCTAAGTAGCGAAAAGCAAAGTCTGTCAGAGAAGCTGCAGTGGGTGGCAGACAGTGTTAAATTGAGACAGACAATGCTTTAAGGTGAATCACTTTGTGCGCTACTTCTACCACGTGCATGTTCGATCCCTGAGGCAAAGCTTTTAAAAAGTTTTTCCTTTTTTTTAAATTCTAATATCTATGAATAAAAGATATTAAAAAAGATATTACTGGAATACAAAACAAATTACAACAGATGTATTGTGTAATGCAAATAAACCACAAATGGGAACTGGCAAATGTAATCTCTTCTTAATGAATAACAAAGCTGATCTGTGTGAAAAAATTTTATTAACAGAATTTTTATTTTCCTCATGGTTTTTGCTTCTCAGATAAACATGAGACCAAACTAAAGGGTGTCATCTACTTCCAAGCCATAGAAGAGGTGTATTACGATCACCTGCGCAGTGCAACTAAGGTAATGAGTGCTTTTTCAACACCTCCTGTTTATTGTCAACATCAACATATCAAGCTCCATACCACTCACACTACAGCACCAACTTTGGTGAGCACATAGTGAAAGTTTAAACAGACAGGCATCTTTTTATAAAGAGAATTTCTTACAGCAGAAGGCAAAAGAGATCAAAGGCGGCTTCATGTTCATGTACATTTCGTCATGCTTTCTTTTTTTACTCTTCAGCGACATGCCTTTTTTTCCTGCCCTGCTGTTCTCCGTCTTCTCACACTTTAACACACACTTTGGTTTTTTTTCCTGTCCTTACAGAGTCCGAATCCTTCGCTAACCTTTTGTGTGAAGACTCACGATCGACTTTATTTCATGGTGGCACCGTCCCCAGAGGCCATGCGCATTTGGATGGACGTCATAGTAACGGGTGCCGAAGGCTACACGCAGTTTATGACCTGAGGGAGAGTGGATGCAATTCTGCCTGCAGTGATGTGAGAGCGGGCAGGACTCATTTAACAGGACGTGTAACATATGCAATATAATGTTTAAAAACTTCAGCCAGCACTGACTGATTTCTTTATCATTGTGACAAGAGAAAAACTGGAAAGCAGGCTGGCCTGATGACGATGTATTATTGTGCAACTGATGGTCAGATTTTATGTTACTAAAAAGAGAAGCTAAAAATGTATATTTAATATATATATATATATCTATATATATATATATATATATATATAGATATATATATATATAGATAGAGAGAGTGGAAGCGAAGAATGTTTTTCTCTGTATTGTTGTAATACAGACACAGGAGACAGTTACAGAGCTTACAGTATTTTATGGCATTTCAAATCAATCATATGCTTAGTCCTTTTTTTAAAATCTACAGTTTTATGGTGCCAAGTATTCAGGTGCATATACATCAGTGTATTACCTTTTTACTTCTAGTTATTTAGGTGCAGTTACTTGGTTACAATGAGATTACATTTAAGTGATAGCAGTCATAATCTCTTTTTAGGTAGAAAATCAGCATTCACATTTTAAATTGCTATGAAAGATATTTTACCGCATTTCAGGTGCTGTATGTGTCTGATATATATATAATGTTCTTTGCTGCAAAGATTATTAAACAAATGGCTCAGGTGCTCAGATATGTAACTAAAACCTGTAGGCCTGCTACCTGATTTGTAACTTTATCATACAAGATTATTTGGTGGGGGACCATTGCAGTAAATATTTTTGTTTTCAAGACCTTGGTACTTTTGTACCGACAGGTTTTGTCTTGCCAAAGCTTCACCCATGTTGATATGTGTACTCTGACTTGCACATCTTTTATTTCAGGGTTTTAAAAAATGTGTGGATGTGCCATAATTATAATCATAATGATTTATAATCTGATATTTTGTGTATTGTGCTGTTCAGATTATTGATATCGTCTTTAATGAGAAGAAAAGTGTGAACTTTTGATAATTCAGAGTTACAACACTAACAATGTATTTCTAAATATTAACTTTTTTTAAAACAAGTAGCATATACTCTAAAGCAAATAAAAAGTCTAACAAAATATAGCGTTTTCTTGTGCATATATAGGGGAGAGCTGAGCTAGTTGTCACGCCATTTACTCTGATGAATATTTTTCAGGCTTGGTTTATTTTTGCTAATTTTGCTAATGCTAATTTCTTGACTGCAAAATATTTGGCCATTTCCACCATTATTGCCCAGGTGAAAAAAAAGTAGTGGGACAAAATTAAAAAACTAAAACAATTGTTACAGAACAATCCATGACAATGCAGAGGGGAAGGGTAACATACGGAAAAAAAGAACTACTTAAAAAATATATATAATATAAATTGTATATGTTTATGAAACATAGTTGGCTTATCTGAATGTATCTCAGTGTTGTTTTATTTTGTTAACTTGTTTACCAAACAGATGTAACTAAAATATGATTCTTAACATTTTAAAAATGAGTTGGGAAGAGAAAAATCATGTACTCTTTGTAATTGAACACTTAACTCAAAATAGTTATTGAGAAATAGCTTTTGTGACAACGTCTCTGTGTTATAACAAGCCCTAACAAATCATGTATATAAAATTCCCTGATAAAAATACAACTGTGTATAATCATATTGGTATAACCAACTTGATCCACGCATTTAAATAATCCACAAAATAGGATCCTCTCACAATATTTTATACCTAAAATGTTATCACTCACATTGCACAAACCATTATGCCATAGCCAGTGCTATATTTGCCTAACAGACAAAACAAAACTGGCAAATCAAATTTATGGCACCATGGGTCAGTTCCGCATGCACTGTCAGGCAATGTGAGGGTTCAGTTATAAAAGACTCCTCACTGTAACCGCAGAACACACACTTCTGCAGTTACAACTGTATCTGTTAATGGACAGGGAATTTCCCCACAGTATAAACAATAAAGTTTCAAAATGAAAACAAAAAAAAGTGTTTATTTTTTATTTAGACCAAGAAACAATTGAACCCCTTCAGACCTGAATTCTTCCAAAAGTAAATTGTCCCTGTTCTTAAGGCTTCCATAAATGAGACCAAATAATAATTATACAAAATGTCAACACTCTTTAATTGTAATTGTTTTGTCCATTTCAGTGGACATCAGGTCGAAACAATTGTACTTCACAATTTTATTTAAAACCCTGTTTGCATTTCTCTGTTTGAGGGATTATGTCTGGAGATCAACCCGAGCGCTCGCTCGTGAAGCGGATGGTTTTCCCCGTGTGCCCGGTAGAGGGCGCAACTCGTCACGTCTCACCGCTTCAGCGCGTGTTTTCATGCCCCCAGATGCGAGGGCTGGATCTGCTGAGGCCCCGGGGCCCTGAGCTTGTTTTCTTCTCTGCCTCGCACCCAGTCATTACCATAACAGTTAAATGCAACTACAAATGTCATCAGCGTTATAATGATGCCATCTGTCTCCACCAGCAGAAGCTCAACAATTAATTTATCACTTGATGCTAATTCATCTCA
>NW_015505191.1:3241028-3260955 GCF_001515645.1 Sinocyclocheilus grahami
TGAGATGAATTAGCATCAAGTGATAAATTAATTGTTGAGCTTCTGCTGGTGGAGACAGATGGCATCATTATAACGCTGATGACATTTGTAGTTGCATTTAACTGTTATGGTAATGACTGGGTGCGAGGCAGAGAAGAAAACAAGCTCAGGGCCCCGGGGCCTCAGCAGATCCAGCCCTCGCATCTGGGGGCATGAAAACACGCGCTGAAGCGGTGAGACGTGACGAGTTGCGCCCTCTACCGGGCACACGGGGAAAACCATCCGCTTCACGAGCGAGCGCTCGGGTTGATCTCCAGACATAATCCCTCAAACAGAGAAATGCAAACAGGGTTTTAAATAAAATTGTGAAGTACAATTGTTTCGACCTGATGTCCACTGAAATGGACAAAACAATTACAATTAAAGAGTGTTGACATTTTGTATAATTATTATTTGGTCTCATTTATGGAAGCCTTAAGAACAGGGACAATTTACTTTTGGAAGAATTCAGGTCTGAAGGGGTTCAATTGTTTCTTGGTCTAAATAAAAAATAAACACTTTTTTTTGTTTTCATTTTGAAACTTTATTGTTTATACTGTGGGGAAATTCCCTGTCCATTAACAGATACAGTTGTAACTGCAGAAGTGTGTGTTCTGCGGTTACAGTGAGGAGTCTTTTATAACTGAACCCTCACATTGCCTGACAGTGCATGCGGAACTGACCCATGGTGCCATAAATTTGATTTGCCAGTTTTGTTTTGTCTGTTAGGCAAATATAGCACTGGCTATGGCATAATGGTTTGTGCAATGTGAGTGATAACATTTTAGGTATAAAATATTGTGAGAGGATCCTATTTTGTGGATTATTTAAATGCGTGGATCAAGTTGGTTATACCAATATGATTATACACAGTTGTATTTTTATCAGGGAATTTTATATACATGATTTGTTAGGGCTTGTTATAACACAGAGACGTTGTCACAAAAGCTATTTCTCAATAACTATTTTGAGTTAAGTGTTCAATTACAAAGAGTACATGATTTTTCTCTTCCCAACTCATTTTTAAAATGTTAAGAATCATATTTTAGTTACATCTGTTTGGTAAACAAGTTAACAAAATAAAACAACACTGAGATACATTCAGATAAGCCAACTATGTTTCATAAACATATACAATTTATATTATATATATTTTTTAAGTAGTTCTTTTTTTCCGTATGTTACCCTTCCCCTCTGCATTGTCATGGATTGTTCTGTAACAATTGTTTTAGTTTTTTAATTTTGTCCCACTACTTTTTTTTCACCTGGGCAATAATGGTGGAAATGGCCAAATATTTTGCAGTCAAGAAATTAGCATTAGCAAAATTAGCAAAAATAAACCAAGCCTGAAAAATATTCATCAGAGTAAATGGCGTGACAACTAGCTCAGCTCTCCCCTATATATGCACAAGAAAACGCTATATTTTGTTAGACTTTTTATTTGCTTTAGAGTATATGCTACTTGTTTTAAAAAAAGTTAATATTTAGAAATACATTGTTAGTGTTGTAACTCTGAATTATCAAAAGTTCACACTTTTCTTCTCATTAAAGACGATATCAATAATCTGAACAGCACAATACACAAAATATCAGATTATAAATCATTATGATTATAATTATGGCACATCCACACATTTTTTAAAACCCTGAAATAAAAGATGTGCAAGTCAGAGTACACATATCAACATGGGTGAAGCTTTGGCAAGACAAAACCTGTCGGTACAAAAGTACCAAGGTCTTGAAAACAAAAATATTTACTGCAATGGTCCCCCACCAAATAATCTTGTATGATAAAGTTACAAATCAGGTAGCAGGCCTACAGGTTTTAGTTACATATCTGAGCACCTGAGCCATTTGTTTAATAATCTTTGCAGCAAAGAACATTATATATATATCAGACACATACAGCACCTGAAATGCGGTAAAATATCTTTCATAGCAATTTAAAATGTGAATGCTGATTTTCTACCTAAAAAGAGATTATGACTGCTATCACTTAAATGTAATCTCATTGTAACCAAGTAACTGCACCTAAATAACTAGAAGTAAAAAGGTAATACACTGATGTATATGCACCTGAATACTTGGCACCATAAAACTGTAGATTTTAAAAAAAGGACTAAGCATATGATTGATTTGAAATGCCATAAAATACTGTAAGCTCTGTAACTGTCTCCTGTGTCTGTATTACAACAATACAGAGAAAAACATTCTTCGCTTCCACTCTTTCTATCTATATATATATATATCTATATATATATATATATATATATATAGATATATATATATATAGATAGAAAGAGTGGAAGCGAAGAATGTTTTTCTCTGTATTGTTGTAATACAGACACAGGAGACAGTTACAGAGCTTACAGTATTTTATGGCATTTCAAATCAATCATATGCTTAGTCCTTTTTTTAAAATCTACAGTTTTATGGTGCCAAGTATTCAGGTGCATATACATCAGTGTATTACCTTTTTACTTCTAGTTATTTAGGTGCAGTTACTTGGTTACAATGAGATTACATTTAAGTGATAGCAGTCATAATCTCTTTTTAGGTAGAAAATCAGCATTCACATTTTAAATTGCTATGAAAGATATTTTACCGCATTTCAGGTGCTGTATGTGTCTGATATATATATAATGTTCTTTGCTGCAAAGATTATTAAACAAATGGCTCAGGTGCTCAGATATGTAACTAAAACCTGTAGGCCTGCTACCTGATTTGTAACTTTATCATACAAGATTATTTGGTGGGGGACCATTGCAGTAAATATTTTTGTTTTCAAGACCTTGGTACTTTTGTACCGACAGGTTTTGTCTTGCCAAAGCTTCACCCATGTTGATATGTGTACTCTGACTTGCACATCTTTTATTTCAGGGTTTTAAAAAATGTGTGGATGTGCCATAATTATAATCATAATGATTTATAATCTGATATTTTGTGTATTGTGCTGTTCAGATTATTGATATCGTCTTTAATGAGAAGAAAAGTGTGAACTTTTGATAATTCAGAGTTACAACACTAACAATGTATTTCTAAATATTAACTTTTTTTAAAACAAGTAGCATATACTCTAAAGCAAATAAAAAGTCTAACAAAATATAGCGTTTTCTTGTGCATATATAGGGGAGAGCTGAGCTAGTTGTCACGCCATTTACTCTGATGAATATTTTTCAGGCTTGGTTTATTTTTGCTAATTTTGCTAATGCTAATTTCTTGACTGCAAAATATTTGGCCATTTCCACCATTATTGCCCAGGTGAAAAAAAAGTAGTGGGACAAAATTAAAAAACTAAAACAATTGTTACAGAACAATCCATGACAATGCAGAGGGGAAGGGTAACATACGGACAAAAAGAACTACTTAAAAAATATATATAATATAAATTGTATATGTTTATGAAACATAGTTGGCTTATCTGAATGTATCTCAGTGTTGTTTTATTTTGTTAACTTGTTTACCAAACAGATGTAACTAAAATATGATTCTTAACATTTTAAAAATGAGTTGGGAAGAGAAAAATCATGTACTCTTTGTAATTGAACACTTAACTCAAAATAGTTATTGAGAAATAGCTTTTGTGACAACGTCTCTGTGTTATAACAAGCCCTAACAAATCATGTATATAAAATTCCCTGATAAAAATACAACTGTGTATAATCATATT
Organism: Sinocyclocheilus grahami; assembly: GCF_001515645.1. Lineage (NCBI taxonomy): Eukaryota > Metazoa > Chordata > Actinopteri > Cypriniformes > Cyprinidae > Sinocyclocheilus > Sinocyclocheilus grahami. The sequence goes on from NW_015505191.1 coordinate 3,244,717, forward strand.
GGTATAACCAACTTGATCCACGCATTTAAATAATCCACAAAATAGGATCCTCTCACAATATTTTATACCTAAAATGTTATCACTCACATTGCACAAACCATTATGCCATAGCCAGTGCTATATTTGCCTAACAGACAAAACAAAACTGGCAAATCAAATTTATGGCACCATGGGTCAGTTCCGCATGCACTGTCAGGCAATGTGAGGGTTCAGTTATAAAAGACTCCTCACTGTAACCGCAGAACACACACTTCTGCAGTTACAACTGTATCTGTTAATGGACAGGGAATTTCCCCACAGTATAAACAATAAAGTTTCAAAATGAAAACAAAAAAAAGTGTTTATTTTTTATTTAGACCAAGAAACAATTGAACCCCTTCAGACCTGAATTCTTCCAAAAGTAAATTGTCCCTGTTCTTAAGGCTTCCATAAATGAGACCAAATAATAATTATACAAAATGTCAACACTCTTTAATTGTAATTGTTTTGTCCATTTCAGTGGACATCAGGTCGAAACAATTGTACTTCACAATTTTATTTAAAACCCTGTTTGCATTTCTCTGTTTGAGGGATTATGTCTGGAGATCAACCCGAGCGCTCGCTCGTGAAGCGGATGGTTTTCCCCGTGTGCCCGGTAGAGGGCGCAACTCGTCACGTCTCACCGCTTCAGCGCGTGTTTTCATGCCCCCAGATGCGAGGGCTGGATCTGCTGAGGCCCCGGGGCCCTGAGCTTGTTTTCTTCTCTGCCTCGCACCCAGTCATTACCATAACAGTTAAATGCAACTACAAATGTCATCAGCGTTATAATGATGCCATCTGTCTCCACCAGCAGAAGCTCAACAATTAATTTATCACTTGATGCTAATTCATCTCACTTTAAAATTAAGCAACATAAAAGCAAAAGGAACCAACCTAAGAAAGCTAATAAATGCAAAGAACGGCACGCTAATTTTTAACAACAAATTGAAACAAGGACGTCGCTTTTAGTTCAAAAATGTAACGTGTAAACAAACAACAAAGACGCTAATTAAACCTACAAGAGCTTTGAGTTTCAAAGAGCAGTTGGAGTCTCACATATATCAAAGCAAGAGGGGAAGGTTTGTGCCTTAAAATCACTAGGGACTGAGCTGACATGATCAACTGTTGAGCCGGTGGTGAAGATCAACTCGGAGACATTTGAGGGGTGCCACTCGGGAATCGAGAGCCCTCCACTTTGAAGCCGTGATCAACCGACCTAATCCAACCATGAGAACCGCGAGCATCTTCACACAGACGCGGCGAGCGCGCTCGTTCAGACGCACTGGAGCTTTCGCTGTTTACACATGTAAATTCGCATAAACGTAAATAATAACCATTCAGAAAAATAATAATACACCAGGGGTGGGGGGAAATACCAACGCGAAAAACTCCTTGAGTTTGTCCTTGAGTGGCTCGTGTTTTAGTTTGAGATGCGAGACGCACCCCAAACACAGCGGCGGCGTCCCGCGGGAAGCGCCAGACAAATGCACTTTCTCAAAATCAAACAACTTTAACGCTGCCTCGCGCTCCCGAAGGAACAGTCAATGAAATAACTGCGGTTAGTTCACGCCATGCAACACGGGTTATTAGTCACATTATCTTTATCTCGCAAGTTTGTTATTCTAAATAGAGCACGTTTGGGGGAAGGCGGCCGTCAAACCTCTTGAAACCTGTTGAAAGGTTATCCCGATTCCCACGATACGGCGCTTCGGTGGGAAATGAAATAAGAGTCATTTTGCTGAGATGATTCTTGTTGGATGTTATAAAACTAAAAAAAAAAAAAAAGTTATAGCAAGTGATCGAAACTTGAAACGATTTGATCGCTCGTGCAGGGGAATGAAAAAAAGACAACAATGAATTCAGAAGGAGATGGTGATGAAATTGTGATGTAACTGTTACTAATGTGTGCTATACATGAACTTGGCATGGTGCGTTTGCTCTCACCCACTCCTTACTTATTTTCTGACTAACATACAGAGTGCCAGAGAAAGGGCTCTAAAAAGTCAAAACAAAGTAAATGGAAACAAACAAAACTAAAATCATAAGATTTGCTTTTAATAGTATTTATCGATTTAGACACGTGCTCCCTAAAAACTGCATCCCATGTTTGAATGAGCTTAGTTTAACTGTTCCACATATGGACAGCTGGATTTATGGAGGGGAACAGATTTATCCAACCAGCCTTTTTAATCCTCAAAAGCTGTGATTAATTAACGCCACGGCCTGGACCTACATCTCTATTTGCAACATCAGCTATTTAAAGTGGAAAAATCTCAATACAAACAGAAACTCAAGTACGATGGCCCAACAGCACTGGAGCGGTCTGTGGCTGAGGGGTGTCTGCTGACTTTCTCTCACGCTTTGCGCAAACAGGGCGCCCCCACGGACCAATTAAGACAAGGCGAGTTGGGAGAGTCAGCGCTTTCCTGGGAGAGATCCCACACTTCAACAACCATTATTATCTCAGTCTCTTCAACGTTACGACTGCGGTCACGAAGATTGCATCAGGCCTCACTTCTACAACTGCGAGGCTGAGCCGACTCACAAGAGGAATTACAGTATCACAGTACCTTCAGAAGCCCCTCTTTGATCCCGTCGCTCTCTGACTGCTCCTCGAGAAAGCAGGTGCCATCTTGGTTCACGCAGGGCTATTAAGTGTAAATAAAATCAATTTCTCGTCAGTCGAGGAAGACGTTAGCTTCTGCTAAAAGCTAAGGAATCTTAGCTCACCTGACAGTTTTAACCTTTTCTCTGACTGTTGGCTTTTCCCATGTTTTGCGAGATGTTTAGCGCTTCTCGGTTACATTAAATGCACTTTCTCAAAATCAAACAACTTTAACGCTGCCTCGCGCTCCCGAAGGAACAGTCAATGAAATAACTGCGGTTAGTTCACGCCATGCAACACGGGTTATTAGTCACATTATCTTTATCTCGCAAGTTTGTTATTCTAAATAGAGCACGTTTGGGGGAAGGCGGCCGTCAAACCTCTTGAAACCTGTTGAAAGGTTATCCCGATTCCCACGATACGGCGCTTCGGTGGGAAATGAAATAAGAGTCATTTTGCTGAGATGATTCTTGTTGGATGTTATAAAAAAAAAAAAAAAAAAAAGTTATAGCAAGTGATCGAAACTTGAAACGATTTGATCGCTCGTTGCAGGGGAAAGAAAAAAGACAACAATGAATTCAGAAGGAGATGGTGATGAAATTGTGATGTAACTGTTACTAATGTGTGCTATACATGAACTTGGCATGGTGCGTTTGCTCTCACCCACTCCTTACTTATTTTCTGACTAACATACAGAGTGCCAGAGAAAGGGCTCTAAAAAGTCAAAACAAAGTAAATGGAAACAAACAAAACTAAAATCATAAGATTTGCTTTTAATAGTATTTATCGATTTAGACACGTGCTCCCTAAAACTGCATCCCATGTTTGAATGAGCTTAGTTTAACTGTTCCACATATGGACAGCTGGATTTATGGAGGGGAACAGATTTATCCAACCAGCCTTTTTAATCCTCAAAAGCTGTGATTAATTAACGCCACGGCCTGGACCTACATCTCTATTTGCAACATCAGCTATTTAAAGTGGAAAAATCTCAATACAAACAGAAACTCAAGTACGATGGCCCAACAGCACTGGAGCGGTCTGTGGCTGAGGGGTGTGTGTGTGTGTGTGTGTGTGTCTGTGTCTGCTGACTTTCTCTCACGCTTTGCGCAAACAGGGCGCCCCCACGGACCAATTAAGACAAGGCGAGTTGGGAGAGTCAGCGCTTTCCTGGGAGAGATCCCACACTTCAACAACCATTATTATCTCAGTCTCTTCAACGTTACGACTGCGGTCACGAAGATTGCATCAGGCCTCACTTCTACAACTGCGAGGCTGAGCCGACTCACAAGAGGAATTACAGTATCACAGTACCTTCAGAAGCCCCTCTTTGATCCCGTCGCTCTCTGACTGCTCCTCGAGAAAGCAGGTGCCATCTTGGTTCACGCAGGGCTATTAAGTGTAAATAAAATCAATTTCTCGTCAGTCGAGGAAGACGTTAGCTTCTGCTAAAAGCTAAGGAATCTTAGCTCACCTGACAGTTTTAACCTTTTCTCTGACTGTTGGCTTTTCCCATGTTTTGCGAGATGTTTAGCGCTTCTCGGTTACATTACATATCCCCTCATAAACCAAAAAGCTAAGTTTTTTTTTTAATAAAACCGCCATTTGTGACAACTTGACTCAACATTTGTGAGGACTGCGGTCTAAATGGCGTGTCGATACAATATAGCGGAAAAGTATTTCAATGAAACTGGTTATTTAAAGACACTTGTTTAAGACTAAAGTAACTTTTCGGTGAATGTCAGTGTAATTCAACAGAGACAAAACTGAAAAACACGGGCCGAAAGAGGGAGCGAGAGCGCTCGTTGCAAATCCCATGGCAACAGCAACCAGAAAACATGTCTAAAATAGGGGGCAGTGTTCGCTATTACTATAGCAACAGGAAGACATAGCTCCTTCAATCAGCTTTAGGATTTGCTGAGGGGGGGGAAACAAAGCTTGATTCTTTGAAAAACCGTTATTAACGGCAATTAAACGAGATGCTCTTGCGAGTTTGAGGGTAATTTGTCTCGTCTCACAATGACCGCGCATGACTTGAATAGCTCAGCATAATGTGGCGCCGGTTCTTAAGTTCAGATGGAATTATCAAAATATAGCAAACAATAGATAAGACTATCTCTTTTCTTTCTCCTGCTAGAGATAGCGTTTGTGTTTTTGCTCGATCGCAGAATTGAACATCCGCTTCAAGAAGAAATGCTGATGCTGAAATGGAAATAATGACTTTAAAGACGCCACCTGTTACACGCACTACATTAGAATACTCTATATATGTAAATAGAGTTCATGTAAACTATTATAGACGCTTTTACGGCTCTTCTGGCTAGCTGCAGTGCCAGTTAATTAAGCGACCATGTAAACATGTTGCTATCAGCTTTATTAAATGCAATGTTAATAATAAACCCACGCGTAAGTCTACTTATCAAATTTTAAAGTATTATATAAACATTTAGATTTCACTATTTAATCACCTTACAGTCTAAATTAAAATAAACATTTGATATACAGAACTTATAGTTCTGCTACAATTCAACTGAACCGCTAAGAACAGCGTTTTTAGAGGGAAGCGTCTAAAACGCGTATCAGCAAATGCCACAACTAATGCAACAATGTTTTGCCAGTAAAGTTCCGTAAACTGCTCTTCCGCGACATGAAAGTTTAACCACTTTCAGAATTTGCTCTCGGGATGTTTACGTGAAACATGTGCACGGAGAGTGGAAAACCGAAGACCACTGGGAAGCAACGTCTCTCTAGCGGCAGCCAATGAGAGAACAGAACAGTTCCTCTCCAGCCAATCGCTGCGCGACAGGTTCGGTCCGTCCAGCGAATCTGCTAGCAGCTTGAAGCGCTGATGCAACTAACCTGCAACAACAGCCACGTATCTCCTGGGTAGCAGAAAGTGTTCTTCCTCGCTAGAAGAAATCAAGTAGTCCCTGTGAAACAATACATATTTGAACGGGAGAGTATGCTATGCGTGTTATGATGTGAATATTTTATGTATAACCAGATACTGCAACTGTATGACAATCATCCAAACTCTCGCGAACAGCCGCTTTCATTACACATTCTTCTCTCAGAGCCTCAAACCCGTAGTAGTGTTAAATGAGGGGACGTGCCAGCGGGATTTTGTGTTTTCTCGGAAGTCGTTGAGAAAGTGAGTGCTAATTCTTGTGGGCGTTTTCGCCAGCGCGAAGTGTGAAATTTATCTCGACCAATACATCCACAGGGCGGAGGAATCTATAGCACTGGGGGCTGACCGCGTGACGCAGCTGGTTGCTAGGTGTGGGTGACCTGATGCATTGACTCAATTAGCCGATTCTCAGTCATCAACTCCATCACAACAAAGCAAGACCAACAGCACTTCAGTCCTAGACACTCCGAAGGAGACATGGCTTTTTAATTTAGTAGAGACTTCGATCCTAAAGAAACGCCGTGCTTTGCTCTTGCAACGCACCCCAAGCTCAAAACATTTAAGCAAGAATGGAGTAAGTACAACTTCTTACTTTTTGTGCCTTTGTTCGGGCTTTTGTTGTTTTGTCTCTTGGCTTTGTACTTTTTAGGTGTGTTGCTTTTGTTTAAGTGTTGTTCAGAGTATTGTCACTTGTAACAGTGCTTCAGGCGCTGTTTTATACACACTGCTGTCTTGCTTATTGGAAAAAGTTTCAGAAACTCCTTTCAGCTCGTTGCTACACAGTTTTGCAACTTTAGGAATGAATCCACAATAATCAGTCTGACCTAGTTAATTAGCATTTTCACACGTTCAATTTATATTGACACGCATTCTATTCTTTTACGCACTTTCAAGTTAGACTTGCTTGTTTAACAGCCTTTTATAGAGTGATTATCTGTGTTAAACAGATGCATTGCCTGTCTGTTTACACAATAGTGCTGAGGATAAATGTTTTCCTTTTGCCCATTTTACAGCAATATCTGACACATAGTTGCATGTTGCATGCAGCGGATGTTGTTTGTTGTCTTTAAAAATGTTTTTTGGCACTTTGCAAAAAGCTTGTGTCGTTTTTAAAGCTTCCACGAAAAATTGCTGTCTTTGGTTTCGCATTACGTCATAGATTGTAACCCACGTGCTGGCCAAGTTCTGACATCCAGTTCAGAGACGTCTGCACCCCACGCACCTGCCATGCCGCTAGAAATGACTTCTAATGCTTGATTGCAAAAGAAGAAAAGAAAGCTTTTTATTTCTGCTCTTTGCTGTTTTTTTAAAGTTGTCTCGGATGACTCTGTCAGCATAAAATATAGTGTCTGACCTTAGACTGTAAACAAACTGGACATCAGTTCAGGTGCAGAGGGTAACTAGAGCATTTGAAGGCACCTTAGGTTGCATTATACAAACAAAAGATAGTCCAGAAATCAGCACTAAATAAATTAAAAGGAAAAAGAAATTAAAAAAAAATTCTTGATATTGTGATTTATTATTGGCATGCTCCAAAATATGATCCGAAGAAGCTTTACAGTTGTGTGTCTTGTATATTTAGGCTGCTAATAAATTTGCCACAAGTAGAGCATTCGCCTGGTTCCCTAGGATCTCAGTAGAACTCCCCTAAGTGGGCACAAGGGACTTTGATGGATGGAAGAGTGGTAGTTTTCTAAATTGGTCCCTCGCTAATCACCACTGTGTCTCAGCTGATGCTGTAACGAAATAGGGGGGTTATAGTTATTTTACTCCGTTTGCACTGCATCCCTCATGGTTAACACTCTGAAAATATGGATTTATGGTCAGTTGGAGATATTTTAGGAGAGCCAGGATAAGTTTAGAATGGAAAGTCCCACCAACTAGGACATAATGATTTTTTTCACCTCCTTTCCTCCATGCTACTTTAGCAACTGAAGAATCACGGTTGGTGTGATAGTGTCGTCTCGATACCAGATACACCGAAACCATAGGCAATGCATTTTAATGCGTCATCCCTCTTCATATTTTCCCTCTTTTTTTTTTAGGTTTCATAATGCGCACCAAGCCCTGTTTTCTGTGGCTCAACTCTCAAACTTCACTATCGTGCACTGTAAGCTCGGACGTTTGAATCGTAGGACCAACGGACAGGATGATGACAATGTCAGCACCCATTTGGAAGACTCTACTCGTCTGCCCGGCAGACCCCCTCACTCTCTCTCACCCACAGGCTAACCACAGCCAATCGGAGGGGCGCAGAGGGGAGGGGCCAGAGGAGAACCAGCACTTAATTGGTGAGTTGCAGTGAATACAGTTTTTTATTTTTCCCAGTTTCAGGTGGGCACCGCACTGCAGCACATTTCGTTCTCCTTGAACAGTGAGTAAAACTACCAACGTGGATCTATTTTATATTATTTGTAGATAACATGCTAGTTTAATGCTACCTTTCGCATTTTGGATTTAATAAGCACGCTGAGATGCGATTTGTTTTTTTTTTGCTTGTTTTTAACGGGTTGTTAAAATACTGCTGGTATAGTTGTTTATTTGGTTTAAATAATTGTGCTACATTGGATCTCTAGGCCAGTGATTAACATGTTGTCCTCTGTTTTCCCCATAGGTAATGGTCTTAGTGACTGGATGACGGAAGAAGTAGATTTCTCCTCTTACCTCCCAACCCCTCACTCCTCTCCCTCCCCCAATGCATCCCTTCCCCCCTCGCCCCTCCAGCAAGACATCCAGGTGCCCTCAGATTTGGAGGTCATGACCTCTCTGCTGCAAGAGGAGCTTGCTCAGCTGGAGGATTACTTCCTGTCTGACCCACTCCCAGAAAAAGCATCCAAACTGGGCAAATGCGACAAGGGTCCAACGGCAGTTGGTCCACCGTCATATTACCAGTTGCCCTACGCATCATATTCTTCTTCCAACCAATCCGAAACCAGCCCTCTACTTGTTACCCTGGCAACTGGAGAACTTGACTTGCTGAGCTTTTGTGGGGGTCCCATTGGCCGTACCAAGATTCCTAGACATGCCCCTTACAGTTGCAGCCGCCCCAACAGCAACGCCTGCAGCCGCAAGAGAGTTTCCGATGGGTTGAGGGTGGGTGACAGCTACGAGAGTAGCATCTGGAGTTCCAAAGGAAATTCCTCAGGTAACTCAGCTGTGGCACCTGGTGGGAGCTACAGCTGTGCTGAAGATGAGCGGGTGGTAGGCAAAGGCTACTGCCTAGGCAGTGCAGTGGAGATCAGGAGGTGCGCCATTTTACCCAAAGAGGAGAAGAACTGCCGCTACACAGAAGAGGCCGTCGGTGTGAGCAAGGCCGGCGGTGGCGGCGGTGGGTACAACTTTAGCGGATCCATTCAATTTCCCCACAAGAAAGATGAAATGATGACGTACGGCACCAGAGAAGTCAATTTAAACGGCATAGGAGTAAGTGCGGAGATGGAGATGATGAGCGACTCCAAGAATGGTGCTAGCGATGCGAAGGCCAACATCTCCTGGAAGACGGAACCCAACGAAAGCTGTTTCCTCCAAGGTGCATCTCAAGAAGAGGCCTACCACAGCTTCCTTGGGGCCATCAATGACCCAGTGAAGGCGGAGAGTGTAGAGATCCACCGGCAACATAACTTCCACTGTGGCTTTCTCGAAGGCCAAAGCCCCGACTGCCTGAGCGGTGACCACCACGGACCTGAAATGGGGTCCCCGTGTGCCAGAGGAGTCTGTGTGCTGAAAGAAGACCCCTGCATTGTGAAAACAGACCTCGAGGTGCCACTAATCCAAGTGAACCATGGTGAACGCAAACAGAAGAAGAGAGACCAGAACAAGACTGCAGCTCACAGGTAGAGTACTTTCAGAATCACAATGTAGTCAATTGTATTCTTGACAAGTGAGCATAGAAAATTTAGTGGGGTTCTGAAGTTACACTTAGTCATGAAAGTACAAAATATTATGCTTCAGACTACAGTGCCTGCGGGCATTACGAAGTAACTGCTTATAGGATTTAAAAGACCACACCTTCTGTAAGTAAAACGGAATATCCTCTGTATTAATCATTTTTTAACAGGTATCGCCAAAGGAAGCGAGCGGAGTTGGACACGTTGGAGGAACAGCTTCATGGTCTGGAGGGCAGAAACCGTGAGCTACGGGACAAAGCAGAATCGGTGGAACGAGAGATCCAGTACGTGAAAGACCTCCTGATTGAGGTGTATAAGGCCCGCAGCCAACGTCTCAAACAGGAAACCAGCACCTGACCAAAAGCTCGACCACCTGACAATGGTCCTGCAAGTAGAATTGTTAGCAGTCTGAAAGGCAATGGAGATTTGAGTTGGAATGTTTTCTGACTGAATGTGTTCTTTTTTTTTTTTTTTTAAGGATGTGGTGGAGGTTGTACTATTGCACGTTACTCAATCATTTAATTTTCGTTACAAACTGACAAAATCCATCAACAGCTGCAGCACAGACATCCACTTTCTCAGAAATAACTCCAAATCAGTCAATATGCACTGTGATTATGTCTTTGACTGTAACGACAGCCGTTTTTGATTGTTTTCTCTTACTTTTCTCAAGAGTGGCTAGACGGATCATCTTCTGGTTTCCATAAATGAGCTTTAACAACAGAGCGTTTACTGTTCAGGATTGACAGAAATCAACAATAAGGCAAGATCGAATGAAACGCATCTTCATTTATTTAGAAAAGGCTGTAAGGTAATGTCACAAGTTCCGCATATGACCTGCACTGATTTTAATTTATACAGAGGCTGTTTTTTTATTTTGTATTTATTTCTTAGCAGTTTCAACATTTATGGTACTAATACTAATGATGTACAATCAGTACAACATTGGTAGTTCCTTTTTTCCTTCCATTTATTAATTAATTAATGAGCACTGATATTAAAAGCAATCTGTTTCTTATATATTGAGTTTCAGGTGAAGCACTTCTCGAAATAAATTTCCCTCAGGAATAACGAACCTGATGATGTGTTTTTGAATCCCCAATTTTAGATTAGTCCTGCAGCTCAGGTATACGATTTATGTCCAAAGTCATGGAGGTATGTCAGTTTGTAACTCGATGCTGAAGATATGGCACTGCCTAATAATGTTATGTGTGTTGATTCCCTGTATTTTTGTTCTTGCATGCTGAAGATTTCATGGCTGTTTATAAAGAATGTTTGTTTTTCTTTCGTCTGAATGACATCTTACTGCAAAAGTCTTTCTTGCTTAAGAAGTCCTGTTTTATATTCTCTTGGCAGACACGTTTCATTAGAGGTGAATGAGTGGTGTTTGACTCACAAACTGCTGTTTGGCCCAATGTCTCTGCTGTTATTGCGACTACAATCAGGGTTTGTGATTTTATAAAGCTTGTTTGCTCTAATGTACAAGTGTGTGTTGGGGGACAGAAAGTAAAATCTTTGTAGTGATATGGCTTTTTAAATAATCACTGAAATGATTGTGGTGGCTTTAGAATTGCAGACTTCCCAGCTTCTTAGCAATATTTCATCAACAATGTAAATGATTCAAGTTACGATTTTTTTGCATTTGCGATCATGCACAATCTTTGACAAATGTTATGATTTTCCTGTTTACTACTTAGTCAATTTCAGGAGTTTATATTACTTGTCTACTGACTCAGATTTTCTACTTGCTCAACCATCATCGCGGTGGCACAATGCAAACCGCAGTTGGGTGGTTTCGACAGGAAGAAAGGAGGAAGACTGATGGGTGAGATGACGTGTTAGTTGGGAGAGAAGGATAAGGAGTTCCACTGCACACGCACTGAGAAGTTCACTTTGTAGCAGAACAGCCAACAGAGAACCTGCTGTTCTGACCTCTTCTGGTGAAGATCGAATTTTAGCCGTGGAGATCTTGGGGTGATCACAACTTCTCAATTCCTCCAGACTGTCTATGAGCCAGCTGATGCTGCACCCTGGCTGAGGTGAGAGGTCTTGGAGACGTCCTGCAGAACTGCCACGGATCTCCAAACTGTCCATGAGCTCCTCTATACAACCGCTCTGCTGCTCTGTTTTATCTCTTAGTTGTTCCATGGTGTTCTGTGGATATATTTTGGTTTTTGGTTGGACCTCTCTGATTTTCTCAGTCTTGTTTCTGGATGGCTGGTATTGCGTCTTTATGGAATAATTTTTTTCCTTAGATGCATCTATGTTGCCTTTGAGCCGCTCGAACCTCTTCTTTGATTTGATGTCACTTTTGATATGATCTATCTTGGTTTTCTTTGCGATTCCATTGCTCTTAATTCGCTCCGCACCATTCCCGAAGTGGTTAAGTTGATTCTGAGTGTGGTCTGCTCCATTGTCTGAGCCTTCTGTGCTGTAAGGGAGGAAAGCGGAGGCCTGGGCTGCAGTGATAAGGCATGGACCAGTGTGCTGTGGCTCAGATACCAGCAGACGATTAAGAAGACACAACGGAAGCTCCACCAGGGCAACGGGAAGAGTTTGAATCATCTGAACAAGAAGACAAGTCAGCAAAAAAAAAAAAAAAAAAAAACACCACAAAAATTACATTTCTGATATTCCAATGGACAGACACATCAGCCATCTGAAATACTTTTATAGTATTTCATAAAACCATACCTTAACTAGACCGGCCACAATATGTGAGTTTTGATACGATTGGAGAACAGAAAGAAGTTTTTCTAGGGGTAACTCCAGAGAGAAGGGGATGCAGAGAAGATGACAGCTCATCACTGATAGGCTGTTTATTTCTGAGTCACCCCAGAAAAGACCCCGCTCAAGCAATGAAGCGCTGCTGTGAAGTATAAAATGAGAAATACACTGTAAATCTCTTCGATGCACTTCAAATAAACACTAATATACAAATGAACATTGAAAAACTGTATGACACCATTAGTAAGTTATAAAGGCAATGTTTGAAGCTCACCAACTGGTGGTGAGAAGGTGGCTGAGGGTAGAGGAGCAGTTTGTGGAGTTATCTGACAGGAGAGCCATACAGTTATATGGATCTCTGGAGAAAACCAATAAAGCGAGAGAAAGGAACATGTACAGACCTGCACGAAAAAACAGAGACAAATGTATGTTATTAAATTACTGGTATATTAAAGCTGCAATACAGAAATAAGTGAATGTTCTCTTGATGTTCAGTACCGTTAGGAGAGAAATGGCAACTCTGGGATGTTGTGTTTTCCAGAGAGGCGTTTACTTTAGCCCACAAGCAGAGCCAAAGCTCGGAGTCCTTAAAGTCAAGCAGTAGGCTGCTTTCACGCTTTCATCAGTGAAGGGAAAAATAGTAATTTGACAGCATATTAAAGTCAGCACGAAATGAAAATTCAACAGATGAAAATTCATCTATTTTGTAAATGCATATGATTGATCTTACTGTGAAAGACTGATTCATGCATGTGTCTATAATTTTCAATCAAATTTTCATAACTTCGTTTTCTGGTGAAACTACAGACAGTCAAGCTCGCATTCAGTTTTAGTCAACGCCCACATCTCAAAATTCAATCAACAACCAATAAATAGAAAAAGTCCCCTCTTACATTTTTTTTTTCTTTTTCGATAATTCATTACACTGGGATTTATGGCACAAAACAGAAAAAAAAGATACGTCCCTATTTCCATTTTATTGCGACTTTAACACTATAGATATGACTAATAGTGCTTTTCTTTTTCTTTTTTTAGAGTGATACAGATTATGTTTTATGTTTAAATGTCCCATAAGCAATATGGCAAACTGATTTTAATTACTGATTTATTTATGAACTAACTAAATAACTAATAACAATTAAATGATAATTATATTACAACAATATTTATATTTGATCAATAATAATCACATTTTGTAATATATTTGCATATTATATAATCTAAGTATATAAGACTCATTGTTAAATTCAACATTTTCCAACAGAAGAATGGACAGCTGTTAAAAAAAGTTAAGTAACATATTTTTTCCCTTTATCAGTAAATACCATTGTTGGATGCTATTCAGTTGAGGCTTCAACTGGTGTAGTTTTTTGTATATTTAACATGAAACAATCGAAAACCAATTAATCGGACAAACTGATTATGTGTCTCTCTAAACAACAAAGCACAGATTTTAAGAGAATTAATCTGAGAGGAATTACCTCAGATAGTCTGTGGAGAATCAGTGACAGAAGGCCATCACACATGCCCCAACCTGCAGGTAAAGGGTTATGTTCCTATACGAACGGGAGAGAGAGCAGACAGATGGTGGGAGGGGGAAAGGAAAAGAAAGAGAGAGAAAGAGAGTAGGGAATGACTACACTGGATTTCATCACATCAGTGACATTAATTACTCCAAACAGAGTTAACCCTTATTCACAGTATAAATAATGAAACTGTACCTCTGCTGTGTCTGTCAAAATATTCCCCAAAAAGGCTGTAAGCCTTTCCATACTGACATTCACAGATATACCACGGCGAGTGAACAAGGTTAAGACTGCTGTTGCCAAAAGCTGTAGGAGAGACCACAGAATCACAACTGTAATGCAAATGAAACTAGACATCCTACGATTGTTGTACTTCATTTTTCCAGTTTAAAAGTGCATTTGACGCAAACTAGACAGAGAATCGTTCAGCTAGAGACACTTACCGCTGAGCGCTTTGGGTCTCGACAGAGAAATACCGATATAAATAGCTGACAGAGATCCTCAGCTCTGATGAGAGAAAATATTTTTCATAAAATAACACTAAGATTAAAATTTCACTACAAGCCCCGCAGCAGTTGGGATAACAACAACCCAACAAAGGGTTCTCTAATTAACACTAAATATTCTTTCATTTTAAATAAGGGAACAATAGATTTACTGAAGTAATGAAAGTAAAAACAATTTCAGTTTGGGGAAAAATGTATTTTATAAGGCAGTGTGCTCCAAAACAGTGACAAAATTCGCATTTAGAAGATATAAGCATTCAAAGCTTGCAGTTCATCACTTCCGCCAAAACGGCTCAACGATTTTTTTTGACGTCACATCGTACTTCATGTTCTCATCGAACTTTCTGTCCAATCAAATGCTCTCTAGAATCCGAAGCGCCCGCCCCCTACTCTATAAAATAGACGCTGAAGCCGCGGCTGAAATCGGTCACTTGTCCACAGAATTAGTATTTTCTGTACTGTTAATGGCACGCAGTACACTATATAGGGGGCAGGGAACGATTCAAACAGTGTAAATATGCTTTCCACAGAGGAAAAAAATAAGTCTGGTTTCGCGCTGTGTCACGTTAACCACCGCACCGCACACACACTCTGCTCCGGTCCAGAGACACGATAGCACGGAGCGGATCACATGTGCGAGTCGGCGCAGACCACAAAATGTATCGGAGCTATTTGAATTCTACACAGAATGCTATATTTTATAGCAATATGGATAAGATTGTGGCTGGCATACCCTGTCAAATGCGGCTTTACGGAGCTCAACGGCTCTGAACGGCTGTACGGCTCTCGGCTAGGGATGGGCATATCGATCCTAAGTATCGATATATCGATACTGACGCGAGTATCGAAAGTATCGATACTCAAACTAAAAATATCGATACTAAGGTGTGTTTTATTTACCAGTGATTTCGTTTATTTAAAATAATAATAATAATGCGTACAAATGCATTGAATTTAACAAATAACCTTTGTTCGCAAGTAACTGTGTAGGATAGAATTATTTTCCTGCTCATCTGAACACACGCAAATGGCCAAGCTGTGATATAAACGAACGCTATTGGCTATTTTAAAAAGGGGCGGGGCTGCTTGATATGTCCCGCCCTGTCTTCCTGTTTCAGTTAAAATGACGTCAACACAGAGTAACCCTGCATGTTTCTAAGCATTTCAGGGGACCTTTAAGTGTACATTAAAAACAGTTCATAAATCCATACCTTCTTCCCTTTATCTCCCAGCCTGGGCTCTTTTCCAGGTACATTATGAGCACATTCATCATATCTCCCAATACTGTCTCACCCTGAGACTCCTTTAGCAAAAAAACAACCAGTCAGAAATCAAGAATGAGGTCCCATAGATTACATTAAATTATTAAAAGAAAATAATCTGTCCTACATTTTACATTTTATTTCACAATTTTTATCAGTTTGAAATTTGTATTTCAACATTTTCAATAAAATTAAACAACAAAATCTTATTTAAAAATGTTTAAAATAACAAACATATAGAATAGGGCTGGGTTTTGACACAAATTTCCCGATTCGATTCGATTCTCTTTCACAAGCTTGCGATTCAATTCGATTACCAATTCGATTCGATTCAATATCGATTATTTTGGATACATATCAGGTTACAGTACATGCCAAATTTTCAAGGGAAATAAATCTCTCTACTAATGCTGTAAAATATACATGAGAGTCAGTTGGTACTATATACATTATTATAATATTGAAGGTTAAAATTGACTGATTTGTTAAAATTACACTTAATGAAGTTTTATAAATAGTAAAGTTGCAATTACATAATATTTTTACTTCAATTCGTTTTTTTTAAATATAAACAATGTTGGCTGTCATAAAAACTTGATGGATTTATTCAAACATAAATTAAACATTAATACACAAGAACGGTAACATTTATAGAGTATGTTATATGGTGCATATATTTAGCAAAATGCCCCTCTCTGCAGTTTATTTTTCTATCTGACTAATGAGTTCATAGTCACCGAATATGTTTTTCTGAGGTAAATGTGACGTTACGTGACATTGTTTACAAGCCGTTATATTGG
>NW_015505191.1:3261016-3262767 GCF_001515645.1 Sinocyclocheilus grahami
ATGTTTAGTCATGTTTATTTTGTGCTGAAACTGGTATTAATGTGGAGGAGATGATCCGTTCACGTGCGCTATACACGCTGCCGCGTCTGTTGAACTGAGGCACTTCAGCGATCTGTCACTTCACATTAAACAGCGCCAAAACGGCATTTATTGTTTGAATACCGCAATACAATGGAAAGAATTTGAAATCTGAGACTTTGTTTCATATTAAAAGTACCAAAGGACAAAGCTTATTGCCATATATTGGATGGGAAGTGCCCTTCATCGTTCCGTCCATTAACTGAAAACAGGCTAGAATGATCGATTCTTGGGATTTAAGAATCGATATCGTTCCGTAAAAATAAGAATCGATTAATATCGATATCAATATTTTTTACCCAGCCCTAATATAGAATGGATATATTCATTTTTGTGCCCTCTATAGATAACACACATATGTGAAGAACATACTGTATCTGCATTTTTCTGACCTGCATTAGATCTGGAATGTTCAGGATGTCTTCAATCAGACTGAACAGTAGATGAGGCAGTTCCAACTCTTTGCCCAGTGTATCAACATCACCAGACTGACAGCTCTGAACAATGTTCCTGAGGATCTTTAGTGGCTGTAGAGTTGAAGAGGCCTCTTCACCCTTCCTGACCAATAGCTGGACAGATCCGTGAGTCTTTAAACACTAATTCACACTCACTTACCAATTTCAGATGTCTTGTGACATTTAACAGAACGTTACCTGGCTTTTGGTTACAAGCAACTTGGTCTTTAACCTCTGAAGAATGGAAGTGTTTACAGGGCCCTGATAACTTAAATCAATAAATCGTTGCCACTCAGAATCACTATCGATATCTTGTTCCTGCATGATGAATAGTGTTCTATTTAGTGGGAGATATTAGCAGTTGGCTGTGGTGAAATTCGCATTATAAATTTTAATTATTAAAAAACAACCTCACTGTCCATCCTGACAGAAGCCAGACTGGTCCGTGCATGTCCAGGGGGCTTCAGAAGCTGCCAGGGTCCCACCTCAACCGAAGGGAACTCCCTCTCATAGTCTCTACTGATCTGGCCTTTATGTGGAGCTGACCGCACTCTAAAAACAAAAAGGAACATGGGGATGCTGTTGTTGTTGTATTACAGTATTTATTGCCATATCAACATCACAGGCTATTACATGGCAGATACAGATCCAACATTCAACAAACAATAATAAATACAGATATTCTGTATAATTCAATTTGGAAACAAAAATATGATTCACAACTCGATAAAAAATTATTTAAAGGGGTCATATGATGCGATTTCAAGTTTTCCTTTCTCTTTGGAGTGTTACAAGCTGATTGTGTATAGATAAGATCCCTGAAGTTGCGAAGACTAAAGTCACAAACCCAAAGAGATATTCTTTATCAAAGTTAAGACTCTGCCACGCCCCCCTAAAACGGCTCGTTCTAACACGCCCCCACATATCTAGGTCACTATGTGGAAATATTTGCATAATGCCGCCCAAATGTTCACGCAAAGAAAGAAGGCGTGGTTTCAGTAACCGCAGTTAGTGTTGAAGCAGCCATGTCAGGGAGACGCTGTGTGTTCCTAGGCAAAAGCAAAAGCACTTTAAGGAATTCTTAAGATGACTTACAACAGAACAGCAATGCATTTTATGGACGACCGTTTCGTGAACCTAGGAGAGGAGGTAATTCTGACTTTGCTATGACAATCTGGCGCTTCTGAATCAGCTTCTGTTTTGTTATAAGTATTTGCT
>NW_015505191.1:3263852-3281026 GCF_001515645.1 Sinocyclocheilus grahami
AATCAATGTCTTCAGGATTACTAAGGCTATAGGCAGGGGAGTTTTGTTTTCAGGGTTGGAGCTGAACTCTGCAGGACTGCGGCTCTCTAGGACCGAACTTGCCTACCCCTGTTCTAGGTGAAAGCAAAAGCACTTTATTTGGCCTTCCGAAAGTAGATGCATTTAGGAATCTTTAAGATTACTTATAACAGAACAGCAATGCATTTTATGGACGACCGTTTCGTGAACCTAGGAGAGGAGGTCATTCTGACTTTGCTATGACAATCTGGCGCTTCTGAATCAGCTTATCAGCTTCTATAAGTATTTGCTATTGACTGTTCGAATGCGGAGTTTTGCGCATCGTGTGTGTGTGTGTGTGTGTGTGCGTGCGCGCGCGTGTGTGTGTGAGAGAGAGAGAGAGAGAGAGACAGTGTCACATCACAGTAGAGTCAGCTGTCTTAACCGCAGCTTGTGTACTGCATCATTACTGTGTCTGTTCCCCTTTCGGGCTTGAACTGATGGTAAAACTAATGACATTATTTACTGTCTTTACATTTATTTTGAAAGATGAAGCTCGTGATTATGGTAAGGGGCGTTACATTTCCAACGAGTGCTTGTGGTGTTCGGCCAATCACAATGCACTGGGTCAGCTGGCCAATCAGAGCAGACTGCGCTTGTCGGAAGGAGGGACTTTGTAGAAAATGAAGCGTTTGAGAGAGGCGGGGCATAGAGGACCTACAATAATGTACAGTATATGAAAAATAATGTGTTTTTTGAACATTAAAGCATGTCAACATATTCTGTTACACCAAATACACAAAATAATGATCTTTAAAAAAGCATCATATGACCCCTTTAAATATACTTGTGCTAAAAATTGTAAAAGTTTTTTACTGGTCCATCTTACAAAACAAAGAACATGGGGAAGAGGGCCATTAAGACTTATTTTATATTGTCATAAATTTACATTTGATTTAAATAATAAATAAATGTACATTTATTTTTCATAAATTTAAATAATGCATAATGCATTTGCAATGTATTTTTAGCTTTTAGAAATATGATTCTTCACAAGATCTTTTATCCTTGGTTTAAATAGGTTTTTGACCAATTTAGTTCACTACATTTGGTTTTATAATATATTCATTCCTTCACTCCGGTCCAAACATTATTTTCACTGTCACAGCAGCATTGTTAATATGCCCATTTTTAAGTTGAGGCCTGCAGGTTTTCAAATTCAAATTCTAGGTGGAAATACTACCTGGTAACACTGTTGTCATTTGCTTGATGCTGATTGGTTGCTGGTTGAGATGAATTTTGATACACTGAAAAGGTGCTGCCCAATGAGTGGCCAGTGGTGGGGGCTCCTCCAGCAGAAGCTGTCTTACAGTGTGTCTGACTGGCGCATGCAGCACTTCCACTCGCAATCTCCTAGTAAAACAAGACCCAACACAGTTTTATTATTTCCACAGAAACTGATACTTTCAAAGCTCCTCTAAGGCACATTTTTCTCCATATGCTGTAATATAGTAAATTGTAAAATTTGCACAAAAATAGCATTGATTTCAGTTACATAAAGTTAATTTGACTGCAAAAATCAAATAAATTAGAAAGGAATCACACAGATCCACAACCCTTTAACAGAGAAAACTAACAAAGACAAACTTCTTTGTTTATGCGTGCTGTTGTTCCCAGATGTAGTATGAGTTTACCCGTCTGTTAATCTTCTCTTTCTCCCGAAGCTCTCTAGCTTTGCGCAGTAGTTTGCCCTCTCCGCTGCGTGCCGTTGTCTTCTCAGCAGCCTGCTGGTGTTTCAGGGCTTGTAGGTCGGGGCTGGGTGGGACTGTCAGGGGGTTGCTTGAACCCTCTTCTGACACCACTACCAGAGCACACAACATGACAGAATAAGTTAGATAAATTCAAATTGTATCATTCTGAGATATACTGATGTGGGTTATGTGAAATGTATGTTTATAAATTGTATCATATTTTATTAGTTAATGTTTGCAGAGACATTTGCAAATATATATATATATATATATATATATAGAGAGAGAGAGAGAGAGAGAGAGAGAGAGAGAGAGAGAGAGAGAGAGATTTTAATATGACAATATTTCTACATTTTGAGAGGACTGGTAACACCACTATGCTAACATTTGAGATGAAATTTAGAGTAATTTCAGAGAACAACGTAAGATTCCTCGAAAACTACCAGCCATTGCTATTTTAGCTATTGAAAAATAAATATAAAGTAGTTTGAACTTGTATTTGCACCAATTGGTAACACCAACCCAAAGTCACAGAGCTTTACTACTCCTCCTTTTCCCAGCAGGATGTTTTGTGGTTTCATGTCACGGTGCAAAATGCGATGGGAGTGCAGATAATACAGGGCAGAAACAAGCTGGCAGGCTATTTCACGCACCTACACAAGATATAAAATAACAGGTTAGCAGGTGAGGGTGTCCCAGTTAGGAGGTCTGAGCAGCAAAAAAATCCAGTATGTCATCAAATCAAAGAAATAAAAGTGATGAAATATATGTATTTTTCAAAAATACATTTACTTTAGGCTAAATGTAAGTATGTTTATTCTAATTTGTATGGCATATTTTAACTTTTATATGCATCAGTGATTATATTATTAGCTTTTAAAGTCTATAAAGTTATCAAATGTAAACCAAGTCTTAGATAGTTGTAACTTATACACAACAATGAATAAATCAAATCTAATACGTTGGGCTGTCAGTTACTGTAAAACAGTGTGACCACTGATGTACCTGATTTTCAGGTAAACTCCCATCATCCTCCAGGATCTGAAACAGCTCACCCTCTGCATACTCAGTCACCACCACCACCTGCCAGAGGAATACATGCTCTAATTATTCCTCTGACACCAATTCAGTTTTTTTTTTAAAAATGATATTTTTTCCGTTACACATTTTATGGGACGATCAAAGTTACAAGCTTACTGCATTTGTTGTACCAATGCCAATATCCTAACGTCTACATATAAACTATATTTTGCCAACGAGAATTATTCCCTAGAGATTTGCAATTATTCCTCTGACACCAATTCAGTTTTTTTTTTTAAATGATATTTTTTCAGTTACACATTTTATGGGACGATCAAAGTTACAAGCTTACTGCATTTGTTGTACTAATGCCAATATCCTAACGTCTACATATAAACTATATTTTGCCAACGAGAATTATTCCCTAGAGATTTGAATGTAAAATCGTGAACCCTGGGAGCTATGTTTCATTTCAACAAGCCGTTATACTGGAAGCACCGGGTTATGGAACAGAGATGCAACAGTGGAAAATGTAACATGACTTGGGAGTAGGTTGTTACAATCATACCTCCCTCTCTGTCTCAAAGCTGTCTAAAAGCAGCACTATGTTGGGATGCTTAAGCCCCCTCATGATGTCAATCTCTCTTTTCAAACTACGCAGGTCCTTCTCTGAGCGGCCAACTTTGGGAATGAACTTCAGAGCCACAACCTAGAAAATGAAAAGGGTTGATGTTACTCAGACAGAGAGAGAGAGAGAGAGACTCTGTTTTTAATAAAGTCAGTTACTATTATATCCATTATTTGTTTGGTATTCAGTGTCATGGATCCTCGTTTTTAAATGAGTAGCTAAAGAAAAAAAAATTAGCCTTGAATGTAGAGAAATTAACTCCAAAACATGAAGCCTAGTTTACATTTATTGTAAACAAAACAGTCTAACGAAGTGACCAGCAAATAACTCAAATTTATACCACGAGACTCTAAAACGCTTGATTCTGATTGGCTGACAGAAGTTTTTTTTTCTTTTGTCCCAAATGAGATTTGATTTATGTGGAGGGAATGCTGTTGTGTTACACATTTAGAGAGAGAGAGAGAGAGAGAGAGAGAGGGAGAGAATGACATTCCAAACAAACAAAGCTAATTTCTGACATCGTGTCGCACAAGCAGCGCTCACCTGGCCGCTAAACTTCCTGCGGCCTTTGTACACTCGGCCGAATGACCCTTCCCCGATAACCTCCAAAATATGGTACTGATCCATCATCAGCGAGGAAGCCTTGACCCAGAGGAACAGTCCGGTGTCTTTTCAGGTAAAAAGCTAGTACAAGTCAGTATAAAGTGGACACACGTACGCATATCACTTAGGCAGTTTTCTCCTCATGGCTTGTTTCGCAATTGAATAATATAAGGAAAGAATGTCAAACTAGGCTAAGCTAGCTAGTGTGTTTTTTTCTGAGATCGACTTAATAATGTGAGGCGTACGACAACGGCAAAACAACGGCCATTTAACGACCCATACTCCCGAAGCTAAAATTGGATATAGTACTAGTACAAGTAACTTTCATGAAAAACAACCTGTCTCAGAACAGCAATACGATTACATAGTAAATGTAGAACAAACTTCAGAAACTTTGACGTGCGCTGCTGTCCAGACGAACAAAAACAAAAAGCGCCTAGCAACGCGGTGGCTCACAAATAGAAGCCCTTATAAAAGTTACAACAAAATTAAATAACGTACTTTGACTTGTATATTTTTAAATATACATTAATATTTTTTATTATTTTGACATTTTAATTGCTTGATAAATACATGACTTATAAGAGATAAGTTGTCCGAAGTGAGAGAAATTTGAACAGGCGATGTGTTTATGTCCTCATTCACTCCTGTCTCTAAGGGGGCCTTAACTTAACAACTCAGTGGCGTCCTAACAACAGCACTCGTATCCGGAGGTTTGTTCCTTAGAACGCCTAATTCGCTCAGTTTTATAAAGATAACACACTTTCTTCAAGCCAAAACATGTTTTATTTTTTTATATTGGCATTCCTGACAAAAGTCTAACATACTTGTTGTTTAAAAAAAAGTGTTATTTGGTGTTATTTTTGAGTTATATATTCGTGGCCAATCATTGAGGGCTTATGTTACAAGTGAAAATATAAGAAAGGAAAAAAGTTAGCATTGCCTTCTAATTCATTCTAGAGCGCTTGGGCATGTAAAATGCATAATTAAACCTCGAATTAACTAAACTATCGGCACATACTTTGCTGTGTCCTTAAGCAATACAAACAGTTTGTAAATTGTATATTGTGACCAGCAGTTCTTGGGGTCATCTTTATGATGAACCTATATAATCTCCTTCTCTATAAGAATAAAGATGCTGTGTCATTGCAAAAAAATCAGTCCACAGTCTTTGTATTGTCATTTAAGCCTCTTAAAAAGCCCTCCTAGTCTCATATGACAGCCAGGGCCCAGTTCCATCATCTTTAGCCCAGGATGTAGTGTCACTGAGAGACACCACTCCACCACTAGCCTCCTCTGAGGTGACGGGTGTCATCTTCACCACAGCCAGATCTCCAGGTGTTGTCATGTATGGCGGGCAGGAGTAGCTGGAAGCAGAGGCGTACGATGCTGCTGGGTACGGGACATCTTCCAGGGGTTGTAGAGTATAAACCTGAGAGCTGGATGGGATGGAGCTCCCGCTGCGCCCCGAGGATAGACGGTATGGAGAGGAACTGCCAGAGTCAGGCCCTCCCAGGGATGGTGAGTCTGCCACAGGTGCTGAACCCTCAGGACATATGACTTCTGACTGACTGACTGGGTCCTCCGCTGGCTGATCCCAAGGGTCTCTCTGTAGTGTAGAGGAACACCATTGCTTAATAATCTTTTCATTAATATAGTTAGAAAACGGGTCAATAACGTGACGCTATTAATTTATTCAAAAAATTAATTGTGATATGTATTTTTGGGGCAAAATGTAAAAAATGTTGGAGTAATACAACTGAAGAAAAAAAGAAGTCTAATTACAATAATTTTGAAAAAATGTATCAAGTAGTCTGATATAATCTTTTTATTATTATTCTTTGGACAAAAAAATTAACAAATTCTGTGTTAATATATGTATAAAAAAACGTTCTACAAAAACATGTGGCGTGACCTTTTTTATGTCATGGTTATGTCAGGTTGTACACTACTGTTCAGAAGTTTGGAGACGGTAAGGTATTTTAATGTTTTGAAGGAAGCATCTTTTGCTCACCAATGCAGTATTTATTTGACCAAAAATACAGCAAAAACAGTAATATTGTGAAATATTATTCCAATTGAAAATATTTTTAAATGTATTTATGTATTTAATATATACATATAATTTATTTCTGTGATGCAAAGCTGTATTTTCAGCATCATTATCAGCATCCTTCAGAAATCATTCTAATCAATCTGATTTGGTGCTCAAGAAACATTTCTTCTTATTAATAAAGTTGAAAAAGTTTGCTTGACATTTTTTGAACATTTTCTTCAGAATTCTTTGATGAATGGAAAGTTTAGAAGAACAGCATTTATTTGGAAATCTTATGAATGTCCTTAATGTCACTTTGATCAATTTAATGCGTCCTTTAAATAAAAGTATTACAATAAAAGTAATAATTTCTGACCCCAAACTTTTGAATGGTAATGTAAATGTCCATGTGAATGTGGCGTGAAACTAAAAAAACCTATGATATTCATAAATAATATTTACAAATTCATTAATATGTATAATATATATAATTATTTTTTTAAAATGTGCTTGTTAATAATGGTTAAAATGTGTACACATACATATATTCAAGGTGTAGGGACTTTTTTCCATTTATTTATTCTGGAGCTATTGAACTGATACTGTTTCAGTTTTCATTACCATATGAAACCAACATGAACACAAGCAGAACTTAAAAGATGAGTTTTAGAGATTTTTCTTTTTCATGGAAACTCTTCATCTACATCTTTGACCCAAATAATATCAGTTGTAGGAAGTGTAAATACCAAGTGCAAGTGTGACGATGTCTCTCCAGACAGACTTGGTAGTAGTGTTGGTAGTGTAGATGGTGGAAACAGTGACCCTCCGCTGGAGGTATAAGATGTTGGCCCTCTGTAATCTCCATATGAATCAGGAGTGTAGTAGCTGTCGATGAAGGAAGGATAAGTGGAGGGGTGGTCATACGAGAAGGCCTTGCTTCCCAGCGCCGAAGAGTAAGTGTCTGGTGAGTACTGCTTCATGGGATGGCAGAGCTCTGAGTCTGGGAGGAAGGATCTTCGCATACTGTAGTAACCAGGAAGCATATGCGACCCTTCAAGAGGAAGCAGGAAATTCTGTTAACGCCCTGATTCAAGATGAATTAGCCTCTCACTGAGCACACCTGACTATCTAATTAGATCTAGGAGTGTATAAGCATTACCAGACGGACTCACCAGGCATCGGTACAAAAGCTGGCTGAGAAGAACTGCTGCTCGTCTAAAAAACAAAAACGTTAGAGAGTCAGTTGACATTAACACAGGCCGTCTATGTATGTGTGTTTCTCATAAACTTCACTTAAGACGACAGCGTGTAATGAAATGTATTTGCCTGATTTACAGCCAGTGAGAATATGGAGAAAAAGAGAGGAAGGCGCAAATTTTAGTGCTTGTTCTGTTGAAAGCCAGGCAAATCATGTGGGAGGATATTTGAATATGATTTGCCAGTGTCACAACAGCGCTCCCCTCCTCGCTCTGAATGTACACTTCCCTCCGGTGGAGTGTGTACTCTTCTCATGAGATTTTGCCACAAGGATCTAAAGAAATCATTGGATGACTGGAAACATATCCCAGTTGACTCTGCAACGTGCCGGAGAAGAACGCAGTGGAATTAAGTTAATTTGTTTAGTAGATATCGTTCTTTGTTAGAGACTCGCAGTCTGTAAAGGGAATTCTTATAGTAGTTAACTATTTATTTCTATAATAAACTAGTGCTTTTTATTTATCATGTAAAATATGTAATGTGTATCTCTTTGCTGGTCTGTTGTTCAGATATATATATTGAGGCCAACCACTTCGTCTGGGGCATTTGCATGAACCGACTGGTCCATTAGTTTCACTAAGGACAGAAAACAAAACAACAGCAGACAACAACCTGCTGCCAGAGTTCACTTGAGCACAAGGACTGTCTGTTCTTTTGTATTTTGTAGCAAATCCCTCAGTAATTACCTCAGTTAAGGCTTGGGTTTAACCGTCTACTGGTAACAATACCTGTCTGTCCCCTTTCAGGAAGGTAGATCTGATTTTGGCAGGTGTGCCTGATATTTATCTCCAAAAAAAGTAACAAGGACATGACATGCATGGATGCGCTAAACAGTGTGGCTGTGTGAGAGATGTCTTACACTTTATACTTATATTTGTTTGTCTGTCGTGAATGTAAATTCTTGAATTCAGATACTGTCTATTGTATAAAGACAGAGCAAAACACTTAATATAATAATAATATAACGATAATATGTGAGAAAATCAGACCAGATGGTCAGAATGATGGCTAACTTACACTGAATCGGGGTGCATTTGTTTGTCGAAATCGCTTCTCTGCAAGAAGATCTTTGACCGTATGCTTGACTCTGACACCTTGGTATACTCTCTTGGAATACTCTGTGTGGAGAAAGAAATGTATTTACAAATGTTTATGGCATTAAGAAATAAGAATGACAAAGCACTACAAAAATCTGAAACACTGTATAAACTAGTGCAAAGCAAAAATGCCTAAAATGCATAAAACTGGTTAATCTGATTTTCTTTTGAAGAACCAAGATTAAATGTACATAATGACCGTATGTATATGAATACATAATAAAGGCATGCAAATAAAGTCTGTTCCAAAAGCTTTCCACATTGATAGTGACTTTACACTACAGAGCAGTGACTTCACAGTTTAACAAAGCAGCAATAGCTAAACAGTGTGGATATTTACTAAGTCTTTTTTGTGTGATAAAAAGAACATCACATGGGCATATCTCTTTTGATAAAATTAAAATAAATTCACAGTAAGGTTGTTTTAAGTGTCTTTTACGTAATTTCACGCAAAGAATGCTGAATATTAACTACTAGTTTCATAGTCATAATGTAAGATTTTCGCAGAATCTTTAAAAACATTCACAGACAAACATTGCTATTTGAATCATTGATAAGTCATCATAAATAGTTATTAGTTTTATGTTATATCGTTTAAATCAATATAACATAATTTATAAAAAATAAAAACAATTTACCTAAACCTACGCAACCATTCTGATAGTTTGGCTTTATTGAAGATTTTTTGTTTTATCTTGATTTTTCAATTTGCTTATACACATTCAACATATATAGGGTACCCCAGTAACTCTTATTCAAGGGTTTTTGAATCTGCACTGAAAAAAACAAATCATGTAGAAACTATTTTCACTCAGAAATTGGTAGTAAATTCCACAATTACCTACAAAGAATCTACAAGTAATAGATTGAATAAAAATTCTGAAGTACAAAGACTGAAAAAACTACTCCAGTAATATTGTTTTATTTACAACTTCAATAACAAAAATTCAAAACTTCAAAACCTATTACAAAAGCTCCTGCTTTCTTCTGACCTGTATATTAATATTCAGTAATTTTTCTGTAAAGCAAATTTAATTACTGTTAATTCAAACCTTTTTGTTTTGATTAAAACTTGTAATTTCTTAAATTTTTTTACATTATGAAATATTTTTAAGAAGTGATTGTAATTAGACTGTGAATGAAAGCAGACAGATTATATTGCTTAGACCATTATGTACAACAGAAGTTCTTGAAATAAAATCTTCATGCAAATAAGATCTATAAAATGTGTTAAATATAAACTTCTATGTGTTTTAAATGGTATGCATTTCTTATAAATAAGCCCATACGCTGATACCAGTCAAGAAATTGATTCATGGATTTATGTTTTCTTTTGTTGATGAGATAACATGGTTTAGGGTGTAAACTGTGAGTAAAGCAGGTGCAATGCACTGTGCGTTGAGTTTAATCATTTAAACATTTCTTCATCTACTTAGTGGAGATTCCATTCCTGCAGAGCAGTTCAATTCTGTTCAAATATTACCCAGTCAGTGCCTTACATTTCTATAGAAAACAACACAAATAAAATGTGTATCTCTAGATTCAGAATTCCTACTGTAAATCTATCAATGTACAGTAACTGGGAGCACACACTTATGTTCACACCCAAGCCTGAGGAAAAATCATTGCAAAACACTTAGTGTTAAACACACAAAATAATAGCCTATGCAATATTGACATAGTTTTAGATCTTTAGGTTTCAAATTCAGGGGGGACAGGACCTCCCCATCTGAGGGTTGTCCCCCCTAAAAATATGATTAAAAACCACGCTGTGTATTGTAAATAACAATGTTTTATACTTTAAATAACTTTGTAAGTAGTAAAACAACGCAAACGGGGCAAAAATGCGTTTTAAGTTTAGAAACATTTTGAGTCTCCCCCTCCCTTGCCTCACAGTGCTTTGGTCCAAATGCCTGCTTTCCTCTTTTACATCACCTCAGTTGCCAAGTCCATGGTTTTCCCGCGGAACTGGGCTACTTTAACACTGTTGCCACTTGCCGCGGGTTGAGACGACCTAAATAACATGATATGAAAGGCGAATTTTACCGTGGGAGGAACCCCACTGTATTTTATCCCCTCCCACACACACACACACATCGGTGTCCGGTGAGCGAGAAAAAAGTCAATAGTTGTGAAACTCGACCTTCAAGGCTATTTTATTCATTTAAACATCAGTCCCCCTCGGTCTGTTCGCCGCGGGGCCCGGTGCGACCTCACCAGTTGCACCCCCCTAAAGACAGCCCTGGTAGTAAGGCTGTATACAATTTTAGCTGTATTATTTGTGTCCCTTTCAAAAATTGCTCTTGAGAAATTTTGTTTATTGCACCCCCCCTCCCCCCAGAGGAAATTTACGTCCCTGTATATTTACTACACACTTTGGTCTCTAAGAACACTGTTATAGTCACCTGAGTCGAAACAAATTCTTAGAAAACAAAAGAGTGTAAAAAACAATGACACACATTATTTTTTGTTTATTTACCATTTCTGTTAGCTTTTAACAAGTAATTACGTTTATCACAACTTGGTTTATGAAAACCCCGTATTCTAAAGCACATATTTGCACGTGTCAGTTGTTGAACAGATTTTAAAATGTATTTAAAGTTTCTTTTAATTGTTTTATTTATTTTTTATGTTTTACAGCAGGGCCAAGAAAGGTTCTTAAAAAATGTACATTTACTTTTCAGAGAGGCATTTTTCTCAGAAAAGTTAGATTTATCCTAGATGTTTTATATATAGCTCACATTTAGATGAAAAGAGCAAACAAATGTGCTATTAGGATATATACAAATATGCTATTGTCGACATACACTTTTTAACACAAATGTAATTATAATTTACGAATACTTACATGAGCACATTTAATGTAAATGTAGCTACAGCCCCAACAGTAACGCGTTACAAAGTGAACATCGAACAATATTAAATAAAGATAGTATGAAAATAATTTTTTTCACGTACAATCTCAATAACTCTCACCTGTCTCCATCATAATTTTAGCCGAGCGCTGTGAGGTTTCTCAGTTCTTCAGTTTTGTTTTCTGTTCCAGCAGATCTCATACACCACATTCATTATATCAAAGGAAGAAAGAAGATTTAAGTAGACACATATGTATGGTCAAGCTCACGCACCTCTATTCATACCCTTCACATGGTTTCGCTTGTGAAGCCTTCATCATTTGGTTAAATGCAAATAAATGGCTTGGAGACGTTTCTTAATTTGCATCTACTGTAGATCAGAGTACACTATTAAAGCTGCACTGTTGAAAAAATGGAGAGTGTGACAGCCCTATTAAAAGATACTCAGGTATGACTGCGAGGAAAATGAGGAAGAAAAAAGAGGAATGTCATTTTTCTTACAGTACCACATTAAGATGAAGACAAGTGACAATATCTAAAATCCAAAATCTAAAAATCTCTAGTTTCAGATTTTTTTTCTTTTTTGTTTAGAGGCCCTGTGTCAAAAACTTTTCTTTTGGAGGACATTAGGTGGGATATGGGGTACCCTGGTGGATATGCTATGTAAAGACTGGTTTAAAACCCAGGAATGGATTATCACTGCATAATAATAGCCCAATAATAATAGCTAAATAAAATAAAGGATATAACCCATTTTTTAAGAACTAAGTTTGTTTCATTAACATTTTACGTTAAATCAAAGTTATAGGCTAAAGGAAGAGTTAATCAAATGATAAATGATGGAACAGTTTTGTTACAGTGCATCAGAAAGGCAAAGATGTTCCAGAGGGACTGTAGCCTATCTGTAAGAAGGCCTATATAGCCTAATTTAAAAGTTGTCATGAGGATGTTAAACATTTTGGTTCCTTTAGAAATGCAATAATGATCAAGAACCACGTTTTTATAAAACATCTATGCCTAGAAAACATCCTTAGTGTTAAGTTTTAACACAGCTTGTTTTATGGTCTCGACGATAACAAAAGGAAAGCTCTTTTTTCCCCCTTCTTCTTATGCAACGAAATCGAAAGTAAAAAGTTGCCGGGTGGCATAGAAGATCCTGAAGGAGGTGAGCAAATATGAGTCGATTTAAAAAATAAAACGTTGTTTTAGTAGGTGTATATATAAATGTAATCTTCGTATTCAATCTTAGAATGGAGAGAGGTGTGTCTTTCTGTGGCTGGGAAGCTGTTAAAGACCGCAGTAAATCTCTGTCCGAGAACCAGGAACCGAAGTCAGGCCGTGTATATACAATGTTCCACGGCACACATTTGACATACGCCAAAACCATCATTGATAAAGGATTTGAACGCTCTAAAGATGGAATGCTGGGCCCCGGGGTTTATGTCAGTCGTAACATTGAGAAAGCCAAATGTTACCCGCTTAATACTGACAAGAAGGACAAAGTCGTTTTCAAACTGAGGGTGCGTGTGGGGAAAGTGAAGCAAATAGACGGTGACAATCATCCTCTCCAGAAATCGTGGCACAGCAACGGGTACGACTGCGCGTGGGTTCCACCAAACAGCAACATCTCCACCATCAAGTCTGGTCGCGAGGAGGACTGCGTGTGGGACCCCAAGCGCATCAGCGTGGTTGGCGTGGCGTGCTGTGTGGATGACGTTAAACGCAGGGAGCTTCGACTGATGATTCGCAAAAAGACGAAAACCGAAGGCTGCGATCTGTGCCATCTCGACGCTTCTGATGGCCATGATGTTCAGCCGTGCTGGGAGTGCCAGGAAGACATCTGCCCTTTTCAGGAAAAACACGTGTGTAAAGGCAGAAGGTTTAGAGAAAGAGACACAATGTAACTCTCACCCTGTATCTTTCAGATTATGAACATGAAAGGGTCCCCAGACCTCCGTGTTTCTGACATCTGTGTTAAGGTGTATATTTTTGTAGTCTATTTAATTTATTTAGACTAAATGCTACTTGTGTCATTTATCTATCTGTTGTTTGTAATCGTGTTAACAGATGTGAGTTGCAAGTTTCATTATCAATTAAAAATGTCATTGTTTCACAGTATGTAATTAGGCTAATGTAATTATGATGAACTGATCTGTTGAATTATATGATACGCATCAATTTTGAAGAAAATGTTGTGCCTGGTGTTTATTTATTTTTCTGTGGTGTCGCTTTACTCGCTCAAAATCTCTAATTTACACTTTGTTGCTCGTTTTTTGAAAAAAAAACTAAATTTAAATCTTAAAACTCCATATATAGTAGGCTATATTAGGTCTATATTGCATGTTTTATTTTTATTGCATTTAGGATTTTAAACATTTTTAATAATCGTACATTCTTGTTATTATACTTTACAGTTAAAATGGTTACTGTTACAGTTAAAATAGTGGTATGCGCTTCCGACAATGAAATAAGATATCAATAATTCTAGCAATTCGTCTACAAATATTTAGTAGGCTATTTCAAATTTACAATGACTTCATTAGGCCAACCTTAAATTTTAAGTTTAAATAATCGAAATGTTTTTCCGTTTTAATGGAGATTTAAAAAAAAAAAAAAGGCTATAAAAATTCCTCACTAACTGTTTTAATTGATTACCATTTATCACCTATAGAACAGGGGGAAAAAAGCATGGTCATGTTTTTGGCCCTGGAATTTGCGGATCAGAAAGGGCTAATTTGGTTGAACTTCACAGCAGCTGCAGTAGAGGGCGTCGTTCAGTCGGGGTTTAACAATTCAAATCTAGTCTGTTGCGGACAGTTTGTTAGATGATAATCTGATTAGAGTCAAGTAGATTAGACAGACTGCAAACGTCGATAGCAACGACATGCGATGCAAACACCATTTAAATGACAATATTGGAATACTGACCATCTCATAGACAGCTTTTGGGCACATCTACCTGACGATGTGCAGTGAAGAAGATTGTTTCAGTCACGGATGGTTTAAAGATCATCTGGAACTGTGACCTCTCATTTGCTCACTACCTCACTGAAAGTAAATTTTCCCTCAAAAATTATTTTTTCTATTGGTGAGTATATCAGACTTAAATATGATAATACTGTAGTGCAAAACGAGGAACTTAAATTATTAAATGTTAGGCAATTTATTTTGAATTATTATATTTTACACGGATTATGATCTGCCACATGAGGTATGCAATAAAGAGATTAAAACAAAATATAAATGTTTACCTGAAAAACAAGATCTTGCTTGTCCTTTGTGTTGAGATGTTAACATTTTGTATTTTATTTTGTAACACATTTTACGTGCCCTCATGTTACATTTAATTTAATTATTATAATTGATTTATTCAACAGTCCATCCCTTTCCAATTTAAGATCTCAGATGTGACAAAATGCCTGGTGCTGCCAATCCAAATCTGTGGAGTTTCTCTGAGTTACTGGGGCAAAGGAGCATTCTTGGAGTTGTATTTTTGATTGCATGGTTAGTTCTGTTCCATCTTCTAGTGAATGTGTGGCTGCTGTGCATCTTCACCAGTCTGTTGGTCGTGCTGGGTGGATGGCTGGGATCTCGTGTCGCTTTGGATGCCAACAGCCTCCTTCATTTGGAGCACTTTCTACCACTGCATCAGTCCCCTGAAGTTCACACTACCTCAGAGAGTGAACAAAGACTGGATTGGGAGATTCAGAGTGCTGTTGGCAAGGCTGTGCGGGACTTTGTGTCATCCTGGTACTGCAGTTCTGTTTCTAAAGGAGGGGATGAGTTTGAATGGGAGGTGAGGGATGCCATGCTGGAGGCGGCCGCTGAACTGAAGAGGAGGGCGAAGCAGGTGGACCGGAGAGCGCTGGCCCAGAGGGTTCTAGAGCTTTGCGGATGCCATCTGCAAAGCTTTAGCCAAGCCAAGGAACTCCAATGCACACTGCAAGAAGAGTCTAACCAAACCTTTTCAAACTCACAAAAACTACGGAGATTGTACATTAGAGCTGATTTTCCTCACCCTGCCCTGACTGGCCCAGCTAACCAGCTCTGCTACACCAGAGCACTGGTAGATCTCCTCATGCACGTCCTTATTCCCAAATCTCACTTGGAAACAAGAACAGGCCGGTACATGGTGGGAGAGCTCATCACCTGCAATGTTGTTCTGCCCCTCGTGGCAAGAATATCCAATCCAGATTGGTTAAACCAGACCATTGTAGATGTGTTCACCCAATCCACTGACAAAGAAGCACCAAGCCCACAGCAAACACCTCCAGAAGATGAGGAAGAATCTGTTGGCAGCTTCTGGGATTGTGACTCCCCAATTACTTTCAACTGTCCTGAAACCTCCAGCATGCAGACAGCTTGGTCTGAATCCACAGCTACCCTTCATGATTCATCTGAAACAAGTTTCCAGAGTCAGTGGTCCTCTGATGAAAATGTACAAGGGACGAGAATTTCCAGCATTCTTTTTCCAGAAAAAATGACCCAAAGTACAGCCGAACTGCTCAGATCTCCTTACCGCACCAGCCGCCTCTATAAACACACTGACTACGACCTGGATTCACCCTCTTCAGATGAAAGAAAGATATCTAGTGAGTCTTTGAAACGAACAGACTCAGATGATGAGAACTTCTGCGACTGCATGTCTCCTTCAGACTTTTGTGGCTTGGTTTGTCTGGAGGAAGACACATTGGGTCTTTTGGGGAAGTGTTTCAGGCAAAATGTGATCATTTCAGAGCCTCCATCACCGGAGAGTACAGTGGAAGAGTGTCCAGTCCAACCCTTGACTTACACATCAAACTCCATCCCCAGAAGCCTTGGTCTGGACTCGTTAGTTTTCGATAACTTGGGAAATCTAGAGGGACCAGTAAATATTCAGAACTTGCAAATCACTGGGACCAGCACAGCCAAAGAGCAAAGAAGCAACAGCACGCATCCTTATACTCTTTACACTATAAAGGTGAGATTCTCAGAAATTACAGGAAGTATTTTCCTTTATTGTATTTCGTTTGGAACATAACTTGGAATCATTGCATTACATGAAAAGGAATTTTTGAGGGGCATTTTCTTTACCGGTTTTACTATTTCAGTATTGATTCATTGCGTTTTGTGTGTTCGTAGTATAAAACCGCTGGAGATTCAGAGAGTTCAAAGTCTGATCAGCCTGTAGTATATCATATGGTGAACCGGCGCTACAGTGAGTTCCTCAATCTGCAGACCCGTTTGGAGGAAAGGCCTGATCTCAGGAAGATGATCAAAAGTAAGACATTTTTAAACGACAATAACGTAAGCTATTGAGTCACATAATATTAAACATAAACATAAATTTTATATTGGACTATATAGTATTAGACATAATTAGAACATATTGTCAGAATTGCATAGTAAAAAGTAATATACACTACCCTTCAAACGTTAGGGGTCATTAAGATTTTTTTGCTGTTCTTTTGAAATATCTTTTCATTAAAGAATCCTGCAAGAAATTTAATGTGTAATGGTTTCCACAAAAATATTAAGCAGCACAACTGTTATTAACTTTGATAATAATAAGAATTATTTCCTGAGCAATTGTTTCCTTCAATCGTGATTTCTGAAAGATCATGTGACACTGAAGACTGAAGTAATGGCTGCTTTGCCATCACAGGAATGAATTACATTGTAATATATTCCAATATATTTATGTGTATATATATATATATATATATATATATATATATATATATATATATATATATATATATATATATATATATATATATATATCGATATATCGTAAATTTATAAAAATTTGGGACCAAACATTATTCAGACACTTTGACCTGACCATGTTTTGTTTAAGTGTTTTTTCTTTAATTGCTAATGCAAACTTTTTACACTTTTTACTTTTATTGCTTGGTAATTGGTTGACCTAAATTGGTATTATCTAATTGT
>NW_015505191.1:3281541-3308228 GCF_001515645.1 Sinocyclocheilus grahami
TATATATATATATCGTTTTAGCTTGTCTTCAGGGCAGTACACTGAAGTCTCAAACCTTTTAAACGACAAATCTTGTTAATGTAAATATTTAATATCTATACATGCTGTACTGAGATTGTAACTGTAACTATAAATAATCATAACCAAAGATGTCATGTTGACAGTTAGGTGCATCATCTTGACTTTGATCCATATTAAAAATGTTTGCTCACATTTAAGATGTCAAAGGTCCAAAGAAAGTCTTCCCAGACCTTCCCTTCAGCAACCTAGACACAGACAAAGTGGAAGCCAGGAGAAGCCAACTGGAATCATTCCTCAGGGTAAGAGATTTCCCTTCACTGATAAAACTTTGGGCAGATGAAATGTGACTTTTATGAAAAACCCTAGACTTATTATCTCTCAAACTTCCTTTTCGACTCCTGCAGAAACTGTGCACCATCCCAGAGGCAGCTAACAGTGAGGAGGTGCATGAATTTCTTGCCCTCAACACTGATGCCACAGCAGCTTTCCAGAAAAAGCCGTCAAGTTCACGCATAGACAAGGTCACTCTATCATGGGACATGACATAATGTACTTAAATTCATTTTAATCTTTAGAAAGACTTTTAGTGTGACATTTCTGTTTGTTTTGCCTGTTTGTCTGTACGACATGTTTCCCATATAAACAGATGGTGGAGAACATAGTGGACACTCTGAAGACTGCATTTCCGCGTTCAGAACCCCAGAGCCCCACAGATGAAGGAGACCTACAAAGAAAGTTAGAATATATGGGACTTAGATGAAATAAGTCAAGACAGTATTCCTATTGTTTTTAATTTCACAAACTGTCCTTTCATATTTCAGACCCCGTCTGAGATTCTCCAGTAAAATAGCTCCTACTCTTAACGTTCCAAGCCTGCAACCTAAAGTGATGTACTCTTTCATTGAACGCTGCTCAGTGAGTCTTTCATATCATGCAAAACCACGTAAATAGTAGTTTGCAATCTGTCCATGCAACCTGAACATGAACAGATATAATTAATATAATATTGATGCATTGTTTTGAGAATGGCAAGGTTTTTACTTATTGCTCAAAATATCAAACATGTGTGATGTCCACCCATTGAGGCTACAAAAAAATCAGAGCTTGTGCCCATCATTACACCATGTGCTTTTTTGTGAAACCTGTCAACTCTGAAAGGCCAAAGTCTGCAGACTTGCTCTGACTTTCTGCTGTAAAGCAGCTGTGGCAAGACAATAGTGCCATTATTCAGCTCCAGTCAGTGAAGTACCCCTGAAACCTGATTAAGTACTCCCAGTAACTGGCTCTGATTCTCTGTGTGTTAATGGCAGACGCATCTCTTTTCATCTCTTTCTGTAGGTTCTTCGAGGTTTCTCCCTGTCAGATCTGCGGGGGTTTGTGGAGGAACAGGAGAAGCAGGTGGACGGGGGTGTCAAGAGTCATTGTGCAGGAGGAGGACACATGAGAGAGCAGAGATCTGTAGAAAAAAGAGGAAGAGGAGCAGGTAGATCAACTAAGAACTTTAAAAGCCAGAGCTTGAAACTCTTTTTTAAATACTCAAATGCACATTGGAATTGTGTCGGATAATGTGACAAGGAACTTGTTGTACACCCGATCAAACTGGAGAGGGCAGTATAGTGTTGATGAACTATAACTTGTTATAGTTTTAATTATTTTATGTGAAATCAAAGCATTTATCTGATATGATCTAACCAAACTTTACACAGCCAAATTTTGATGTTTCAAGCTGCTGTGTGTTTGTGATGGTGCAGACACTGCCCTGGCAGATATCGCTCTGAATATCTTGTGCTTGCTGATGAAGGACCAGTGGAGCTGGCTGTGTACAGAAAACATCCAGAAAACCATCAGACTGCTCTTTGGCACTTTTATTGAAAGGTGAGGTTAGGGCTGGGCAATATAGCTAAAAAATTTATCAACGATATAATGTCTCATATCGTTCGGTATCTATAATTATTGACATTTTTATAACCTTTTTTAAAACAAAGAGCAATATAATTTTTTTTTTTACATTTAACCACTGTATTTTTAAATTAACTCAATTTATTGAGACAAACAACAAATATATTTTTTTGTTTTAACAGTCAAAAACAAAATAAAAATGAAACAAATATCTAATTTCTAATGTTTTATATGCAGATTAAATAGGTTAAACTTTTGGCTTGTCTCCTGAGGCCACAGGAGGGTGCAATGAGCAAAATAATGCAGCACATTAAATTGTCAACGCAAGGAAGTAACTGTCTATAAAAAAACGTGCATTACGTCTAAAGTAACTCATTTAAATCAAATATAATTTCGTAAATTGCATAAACAATTATGAACAAAACAGCATTATGTATTTATGCATTGCTTAATACAAAGAGCCGAATCGCCCATCACAGAGATTGCCTTTAAAAACATACGAGACGCAGTGGAAAAGGAATAAACCTCCGAAATTTTGAAATTTGCGACGTGTTTTCTAAAAGTTTAAATAGTTTTAACTTTGCATGGCTGTCTCTCTTGTGTGAGACGCAACTGCAGCAGTCGTATTTGTCTGTCTAGAAAATGCGCTGAATATGCGTTCTGTGTGAATGGCTTGGTTTCGGTCTTTTAGGCATTGAGCTTCTATATTTCTCTAATATTTTGAATGAATTAACAAAACATTAAACTACAACGTCACTTACTTCATCATCACCGCATCTCGTGCTCCACTGATGACACTCCCTGACGCACTCATAACATTTGATTGTACTATTTTTTAATTCAAATGCAAATGTTTATTTTAAATTCGATTAATATTCATTCTTTACTCACAGTCTCCTCATCACAGGCAGGCACAGCACTCATGTTCGTGTTTGTGTGTGCTGTCTGCGTCACTCATAGCATGTGCCTATAACAAACATTTTTTATATTGTTATCGAAGAAGGTGTACCGTCGATAAATATCGATACCGTTTTATCGCCCAGGCCTAGGTGAGGTACAGTCATTATAGTCCTCCCTGTGTGTAAATGCACTGATCAAACTAATCAATACTAATTAATGGCCTGTAGTCACTTTGCTTGCCATGTTCAGATTTAAAGAGACAGTCTATCCAAAAATGAAAATTCTGTCATCATTTCCCTGATGTTGTTCCAACAGTTTCAGGTTCATTGTATATGAACTGAAACTGTTTGGTTACAAACATTCTTTTAAATAGCTTCTGTTATGATCCACAGAAGGAGGAAAGTCATACAGGTTTGGAAAGACATTAAGCTGAATAAATGATGACAGAATTTTAATTTTTTTTGGTGGACTGTCCCTTTAAACAGTGCATTGTTAAATTTGAGTAATATTGTGCATTTTTAATTAAAGTGCATTAGAGTTTGTGCATGGCTCAAAGCAAAATCAAGACATTGAATGTTGTAATGTTATAAACCTGACATTACTCTATCCCATCATGCTGGCTTTGGAGACAAGTCTAAGTGACCTAGTATGAAATTCTTTCAAAGATATAATCCCTTTTCAAGCTGAATTTTATTTCACAAGACCCTTGCTGAACCATTCTATGAGAAAAAAATTAATAACAGCAGGGTCATGTTAAAATTGTTTAATATTATGCAAATCAGCATGTAATTATATTAAAAAATGAACACTTGTTTTGGGTGAGGCTGGTCATTAATGTTTGTCCATTCATTCATCTGCACAAGTCTCCATCAGACTTTAAAGGAAAATATTTTTTTAGAAGCACGGAAAGCAGAGCTTCTTGTGCATGCGCTGCGTTCCACCTAATTAGAAGTAAATGAGCGGCGAAGTGCAGGAAGGTGATTGGACCGCAGCAGGGCTTGCTGATAACTGGCCAGCGAGCTATTCAACAGGATTGCATCTGGTTCAAGAGGCTTGCGTCATTTGTGTGGGCCAGACATATGTAAGCTGTCATAAGTAGTTAGAGAAGTGATGGTGATGTTGTGAAAAGACCTCACAGGCTGTTGTCCCAGGTTTGCCGTATGGTCCCAAGATTAATGAGTCCTTTAGTTTAATGATTGTTATTTATTGTAGATAATGCAACAATCTCATGTACGGTAACAGATTGTTTAAAAAAAGTACACAGGTGGTTATGTTTGATAAATGGGCGTTGACTTTAAACGCCCTTTAAAGTCTTTTTGTACTAAATGTCCCAGCGAGAATAGGCAAGTAAATTTCCTGAGACTGTAATGCTGCCAGCTGGTAATCTGTATTATCTGATCACCTGCTGAACTTGATGGTGTTTCTTACTCCAAAAGGAAGAATCATAACAATGCATGTGGGTGTGTTCACACTTCCTGTGAGCTCATGTCTTCCTCGCGAGGATTACAGCATTTTTACAGCATGTGCTGTCGCTTCCCCAGAGTACCTCACTCCTCGTGCCAGTGTTAATATTTGTTGCACGCACATTGAAATATCCTCCTTCAGTGCTTTCAGCAGGCCTATGTTTTCCAACACAACTTCAGCTAAAATAGATCAAAATGATGTTTTATTTGTTTCTCTCTTAGTAGTCAGAGAAAGGTTGTTTATTGGTAAGTAAACAGAATCAAAATATAGACGTTACTGCTGATTTTTAAAAATCTTATCTGTAAAATCTTTCACAAGATTAATTTTTTGGTGTTGAATGATACTATAAATGTTAACATCATAAAGTCAATACATTATGCATGTACAACAAAAAATGGATAACTTTCAAAAATGAGTTTACAATTATCCAAATCTGACAATGCAAGAAAACCACAATTACACAAGATTGTGAAATTGTTAGGTTACACTTTACTTGATGCCCTTAAGTATAATACATTGTAAGGGTATTCATAATATATATTGTAATGAGTTAGATATATTTTCATAAATAGTTGTAAACAAAGTTAAAACAAATTATAATATCTGCAGATTCCTTGTTACATTTGAAATTGGTTTAAATGCATTATAATTTCGTAAGGTGTAACAATGAATAGATAAGTATTATAATGTATTACAAATATTCATGAGATCATACAATGCCTAATAAGGTGCATTACAGGCATTGATAATTATCAATGCATTAATAATCTATTTTAAGGCTTCAAGTAAAGTGTTATGAGTTTTTTGTCAACATTTTCTCATGCAAACACCTTCTGCTGTTTGGTTTTTGCTACAGTTCAAAAGCTTTATTTGATACAAGAACAATATAAGGCATGCATTATGACTTTTTCTGGTTAAGTATAAATGATGTAAGACTGTGCATGTGAACACACTCCATTACTTTGTCCTTTTATATGATTAAATACTGCAAGTAGTGGGTTCAATTCCTAGAAAATGCATGATCTGGGAAAAATATATATATCCCCTTGAATGCCATATTTGAATAAAAGTGCCTAGCAAATGCATAAATATAAATGCAGTAATCTCAAACTGAAGCAGAAAAACACAAAAAAAAATGAATGCAGATTAGCTAGCCATTCCTTGGTTTGCATTTGTAAACTAATATATGCTCAGATTTTAGTGCTTCATTAAATAAGTAGGCCATGTGTCTGCAATTCTCCTTGAGGCCTTGTCTGGTCACTTTGAGCATGTGTTTCTTGCATTGCCGTATTTAGGTTTGGGATAAAGTTAGAATTTTGGCCTCGCCCTTATTAAAACGCGATACACATAAGCCAAACTTATTTTCTGGAAGGTTATATTAGGATGGGTCTTATGTCTGTTAAATGATGTGACAGTTGATACTGCCCTTGTCTGTATGACATCACCAGAACAGGACAGGTGTTAATTAGTGTGGCCAAAATTAGCATCTTATGTCAGCTGAATCTAAAGCTATTTTTTACGCATGGCATCGTCTCAACTATTCCATGTGCAATTACTCTGGCATGTTTTTTTCCATGTGGTTTGGGGTCAGTACAACAATATTTAGGATTGTATAATTAGGATTGCTGCCGTTTTAGAGAAATACTTCCTGTGAAAGAGGTGCACAGAATGTTCTGGTGCTGGATTTGGGGTGAGAGGTAGTTTAGATGCTGGGTTTCAAATGTATGAAGTGTTGATGCAGTGGTCAGTTGCTCAGATTGCTTGACTTTGAGTACTGGTTTTTGTGTGTGCATAGGAATATGTGCACACAATAATGCATTGACAGGATTTGAGTATAAACAGATGCAGTGTCCTGAATTCTGTTTTTGTGCTTGCGTAATTCATGACTCGAACTACTCAAACTGGTAGCTTTTCTTTTTGAACTATTCATTAAAAGGACCAGCCCTTCTCTGACACTTCAAGACACTTCTTGCCATTTTTTGCGGTACATCGTCTTTGTATTGCATCACATTCAGTATCCATCAAATTCACGTACAGGTCAAATGTGATTTCATTTGCTATAGTGCTGAAGATTGACAGGAAAGTGCTCTTTGAAACTCTGAATATATAACAATGTTGCATTTGTTCCTGAAAAAATGCAACTCCAGGGCATTCTTTCACTTTTATTTGTCCCCATATAAAATTATTGTAAGCAGCAATTATTTAAATATTTGTATTAAAAAGAAATTCAAATTTAAGTTCTTTCCATAACACATAAAATGCCTATATTTATTAGTTATAAAAAATGTATTAGGTGTCCCATCTTACTCGTGTCTTCAATCACTCCTGACTCCATCTGGTAAACATTTGACTGTCAAGTACAAACTTCAGCACAGCATGTCGTTGGGACCTGGCGTTCCGGAAATTTCTAATAATATGGAAACAAGCAACAAATATTCAAGCCTCACTGACTTTCCCTCTCCATCCTGTCTCCTTGAAAGCCAAGATAGAGTTGGCCAGACATATGGTAATGCTCGCCTTTTCTCTAACAGTCATTTTTAGGAGCTTTGCCGTGATGGATTTTGACTTAAAAAGTGTGACTGCTATTAGAGACTGAGGTCTTCTTTAGTCTCATCTTCATGTCAGCATCTTGGCCTTGTAAAATAGCCATAGCTGTTTTATATCTCCACACTTGTCGCCTTCAGGACAGTCTGTTCATATGTCTGCTTCACGTATATCATGTGAGAAGTCCAATTTCATCATTTGCCAGTAATGTGTTTGTTTAGTTTGGCTAACCGTTTTCAAACTGTTAGCGAGTGTGTCTTATCTGTCTGGTTTCAAACAGAATCATTGCTCCCTCAACAGCTATTCGTTCAAGTGGATCAACTTGCCACAGAATAATCATGAAAGCTTTCTGTTGGCTGTTCCAGAACTGGGGAGTTTCTCTGGTGCTTAGCTGGACAGTAATCTTGGAACTTATGGCTCTCTGTGGTTCAAAGCATGCACTGTATCGCATCACTGGGGACGGAGCATCTTCAAACAGGGTTACTTTGTAACGGTTTTGGTCCATTTGCTTCCTTCTCTGTTTGCTCGATGTGTGTGGTGTGCCTTGGCTTCAGCACACACTCTTCATTCTTTGCACATGTACTGTAGAAGAGTGCTGATACACAAAAAAGACACTGATCATAGTCTCTGACTTGCTGGAATGTTAGATTAATACAGGTACACACACACATGATTATTTGAGAAGTAAACATAATTGTAAGTGACATGGCATTAAATGCATGTCAGCATGAACTAAATATTCACCATATGTGTTTTCTGTATGCATGCTATTGATTTTTTTATTGTGAATGATCAACTGTGCATATTTCATTTTTTTGGCCTCGTAATTTGTAATCAAAATGTAATCATTTGAACTCCACTTCTTTCTTACAATTGACTGCTGAGCTCACATTCAACCAGCTTGCTGCCATCTAATCAACAACTGATTCTTGCCCTACACTTTCTTCCTTTTTTATTAATATCTATGTCACAATATAGAAGAAAAGATCTGTTGGTACTTCAGGTACATGCCGGCATTGATGGCTGCTAGTTTGTTGATAAAGATGTTGTTGGTCTAAAACCTACAAAAGACAGTTTGTTTCAGAAATCAGAATAGT
The DNA here is from genome assembly GCF_001515645.1 of Sinocyclocheilus grahami. Lineage (NCBI taxonomy): Eukaryota > Metazoa > Chordata > Actinopteri > Cypriniformes > Cyprinidae > Sinocyclocheilus > Sinocyclocheilus grahami. Next base: position 3,289,467 of record NW_015505191.1, read on the forward strand.
TTTTCATATATGACTTTACATCTCCCACTAAGGCTTTATATGCCACAGCTGGGCTTCATAACTTGCAATTGTGGATTTTTATCACCAGCCTAGTGATTTTAGCCAGTGTACAACCCCAAAAGGTAAAGGCTTGTACTTCTAGTTGAAATTCCATGTTTTGTATATGCTGTGCAGTTTACCGGCCTACAAACAAATGCCCACACAGGCCACATTTTGCATTTGCAAACCAGCATTAATGCCCCAGTCGAACAAACTGCTCCAGTTTTTGTCAGCAGGGTGCTGCTGTCCGAGAATAAAATGTCCCACTGGAAATGCAAACCAAACGGGGGCCGGGAATGTTCTTGCTGTGTACACTGACATTACTATGAAGTCACTGGATTAGGATGCATTGGCCTTTTTGATTTCAGTGCTGATGACTAGATCCTGTTTCGTCCAGTCGCTGGATTTGGAGATGCCCATTAAATGTGGTGGCATAAACACCACAGTGGGTTGTATATTTCTGCAGCAGACCTCATGTCACCACTAGAGCATCTTGGCTGAATACTGTTTGGTCCTTATGGTCTGTGTGTGTGGAAATCATCTGTTCTGATGTTTTCATTCTGTTTTCATGTTGCATTATGCCAATTAATTAAACTTAATTCCGAGAACTCCATCATGTGCGTGTCTAGTAGTATAAATCATAGATTCAGTTGTAAAGAGACGATCTGACCATATTTGGGGTTCCTGAGAGCTTGTGTTGTTCTGAAATTGATGCCCCTTTCTAAACAATTTGCATTAAAAAAAACCTTGCTCTTTTCGTTATGACAAGATTTCTTCACTTAATAGTATTAGACCCCTGTTGGTTGACCTTTCTAGCTAACACTTTCCAGATTTGCTGGAAATAATTTTGAACAGATGTAGATGACTTACTGCATGAACTCACTTACACAGTAACTGTAAAATCCCAGGTCAAATGAGCAGGTCCCAGTAGATCCACACATACTCAAGAAAATGAAGATCATTCTGTGGTCTGATGCTGATCATTCTGCAAATGGTATAAATGTCAAAAATACATTCACTTAAACCCTACTCTAAAAAAAAAAAAAAAAAAAAAAACCCTAGATGCTCCTCAGCTTAGTGTTGTGCATTTTTCTTCTGTATTTTTTTTTATAAAACATGCCAGGAGACATCAAACAGCAGAAACATGGACATTCATATGCACTCATAACGCAGTTGACCATCAGCATATTGCTTTAGTTTGTACCACAAGGGGGCAGCACACAACATTAAGGTCTACGACGTCTTAACATAAGTGGTTATATAGTTGATGTCTTAGGTATGACTTATAAAGTCAGAGTACAAACTACTACTTCCTTTGTTCCCAAAATAAATAATTAACTTAGCATAGAGTTTGCCATTTTCAGACAGCTGTCTTTTTATTTTTGCCAGACATTTGCCTTTTTGTTAGGTGATCTGAAAAATCGGCTGATTGAGTCTGACTGGTAGCCAAATCAAATTAGATCAGTGGCTCTGTCAGCTGTCTTTACTCTTCAGTCAGTGGAGAAGTAAAAACATTGCACAGGATATAACAAAATTCACCTGAATAATGGGACAATTGTTCGGCATTCGCCATCATTCTGTTTCATTTACACTATTGCCCTTTGTGCAAGTGTGCGATCTGGTATTGTTTGCTGACCGTACTGATTGTATTTATTTATTTACAATTTAACTGTTTTATATTTTACTATATTTTTAAAATCTAAACTAATCCTGTGATGGCAAAGCTGAATTTTTAGCAGCCATTACTCCAGTCTTCAGTGTCACATGACCCTTCAGAAATCAGTCTAATATACTGATGTGCTGCTCAAGAAATACTTCTTATTATTATCATTGTTGAAAACAGTTGTGCTGCTTAGAATTTTGTGGAAACTGTGATATATTTTGACTTGAACTGAATGAGATTCAGAGAGTTCAGAGACTTCAGTAAGGACGTTGAAGTGTGTGCAGTGCTTTTAAAGTGATTGGCTGGGACAGAGCTTCTCTTTTGAACCCGTGTGTTTTTGTTTTCTCTTTTCCCTTTCTCGTTCTGTCCGTTTCTTGTACGCGCACTCACACATACACATGGACACAGAGATTGTTAGATAAAAACCTGTCTGTCAAGGGGTCAGATTTGATTATTTTTCTATGTATACTTGTACCAGAACATGTTGTATAACCCAATGCTTTTATGGTTTTTGTGTTATCTGAACTAATGCCTCTCCATATTTTTATTTTATATCTTGGCAGAAGACTGTATGATGAGAATCAAAATCAATAAAACATTGCTTTTTAAGTGAGAGGTTAAAGAATGCAATGTGGATAAAGAATGCAATGTGGGAATGAGAGAAAGTCATGCATAATGTCCTATTTTGCAACTTGTGTGGAAGTACAGTAATTTTTTTATTGTGAAAGAAGTGATCATTTGAATGTTGTGCAGATGTTATGTCACGTCTCAAAATGTGTTATTCAATATGATTCAGTGCAGAAACGCTGTCAGTCAGGAATTAGCAGAAATTCTGTATGTCCACAAACATTTATACTATTTTTATACATAAACAGCTGCTTTTTGTAACTGTCTCCTAGTTTATGAATCTTTACATTCAGGTTAGCAAAACTTTCATATATATATATATACTGTATATATATATGTATGTATGTGTTTGTTTGTTTGTTTGTTTGTTTGTTTGTGTGTGTGTGTGTGTGTGTATATATATATATACACACACATTTACATGTAGTCATTTAGCAGACACTTTTATCCAAAGCGACTTACAAATGAGGACAATGGAAGCAATCAAAATCAACAAAAGAGCAATGATATGCAAGTGCTATAACAAGTCTCAGTTAGCTTAATGCAGTTCAGTAGCAAGTTTTTTTTTAAATTATATAATAAATAAAAATAAAACAGAATAGAAAAATAATAGAGCAAGCTAGTGTTAGAGGCCTTTTTTGCTTTTGTTAATTGTATAATAAATAAAAAGAAAACAAATAGATAGAATACAAAAAGATTAGAAAAGCTATTGTTAGTTTTTTTTTTTAAGAAAACAAGCAGTAAATGAATAGAGTGCAAGTCTGAAAAGGACAAGTTTTTTTTTTAAAGAATAGAATTAGAATAGAGAGTGCTAGAGTTAGGTCAATAGATATAGATACAGCATTGCTTTTAATTGGGATGGCACAATAAAGCGACGTTCATTAGCTTCTAGAGGGCACATAAGTCTGAAGTAGGGGTGTGCGATATATATCGCCTGCGATAATATCGTAATTGTTGTTTTAACAATGTGATTAAGAGAAGCTAACTGTTTAGGGGAAGGAAGCGAAGATGAAACCATAGCAGATAGCCGGGAGGGTGAGAAAGAGCGTAGGTTACGTCGAAAGATGACATGTGTAGGGGTATGTGTTGTGTCAGGAACCATGTTGAGGTTAAGAGTGAGAAGGAAGTGATCCGAGGTGTGCAGTGGAGTAACCAGCACATGATCAGTGGAGCAGCGTCGTGTGTAAATAAGTCCAGTTGGTTGCCTGATTTGTGAGCAGCCGTAGTTAACACTCTCTTGAGATAAAAAGAGGCAAGCAGAGTAGGGAAGTCTAGAGTTGAGGTTTATCTAGGTGGATGTTGAAGTCTCCAAGCATAACAGGGGAGTACCATCCTGAGGAAAGTTTGAGAGTAGCACATCTAATTCATCCGAGAAGTTACCTTGTGGTCCTGGGGGTCGATAAACAACTACAAAATGGATTTTAAAATGGTGGGTAATAGAGACTGAATGTGATTCAAATGAGCTGTTAATACCCAGAGAAGGTAAATGAATACATTTCCAATCATTAGAGATAAGCAGACCAGTACCTACACCTCTTCCAGTCATATGGGGAGTGTGGGAAAATTGAGAAATTATTGGAGAGTGCCGCAGGTGTAGCAGTGTCCTCTGGTTTGATCCAGGTCTCTGTCAGGGCCATGAGGTTTAGTCTTGAATGGCTAGCAATAGATGTAATGAAATCTGCTTTGTTTACTGCGGACTGACAATTCCAGAGACCAATAGAAAAAGAAAGTAGTGTATTAGCAGACATAGACAAAGTGTGCAGATTGTTAGGATTGCGCTGCCTATAGTGTGTGATGCGTGGTTTGCGAGTGGTAGTAATAGTAGGGATATGGAAACACATAGTAAGAGTTGGTCAGGTGTAGAAAAGATGATGAGTCAAAAGCTATATTTATGTGCCTTGCCGGTGTCCCTGCATGGTGGAGTCGATGGTCTTCCCACGACGGCTGCCCCAACGGCTGCCATGGTATACTATCCTTTTTTTATACCCGTTTGACAAAACGGAAATTGAATTTAGCTGAACACACTTTACTGTTACTGTTTTACTGTTTATCACAACAAAGGGCTAAGCAAGTGCATTACACTATATATATATATATATATATATATATATACATACATACTTCACAGTCATGTCTTATTCATAGTTATCCTTAATTTTATAGCTTACCCTAATGCAATAAAAACTGATAAGTAGGCCTACACATATGAAGTAATAATATCACAAGGAAGTATTACTGGATTACTGGAATAATATTACTGGAAGGTTTTTGTGGTCTCGACATTGATTACTTATTTCCACTGTGCAGCATGCCTATTTGTTTAGTCTGTGTCTATGCAAGCACAAGTGTGTGTTTGACTGAGGAAACAAGGATATGTGTTTGTGTGGTAGTTTCCACAAAAAAGTATTTTGAGTAATGTATATCAATTGTATTTAGTTCAGAATTACAGTTTCCTACAATATATTTATGTGCGTATGTCTGTCTTAGTGTTTCTCTGTGTATGTTTGTGTGTAGTGTAGAGTAAACACATCATTCTAGCTGCTATTTCTGGAGAGGAAGCACGCAACCCTGGAGACTGGTTTAGTTCCCCACTGTCAATCACACAGATGACATGCAAAGAGCTTAAGGGACACGTGCACCACATGGCAGAGGAATGGAAAAATAAAGAGATATGTTCAGCCAGCTGTTAGTAGAACACTGACCCCTCCTGACCTAATGCTTTCTAAGTCTCATGCACTTGTGGAGTTTATTTTGTTTCCTTTGCCTGATTTTCAAGTGTGCAGATCTGTTTTAGTGGTGAGGCTTGATGTGCATAATATTAGCCTTGAGATTTCAAAGAAAGTAACAGAGGGATAAAGATAGAGGTGATGACAGGGCCCAGCTGGAGTGACAAAGAATAGGTTATAGTCCAGAGCAGTTGACATCCGAGACACATGTATCACATTTTCAGACAGGAGTGTAGGTGCTGAAGTCTTTGTAAAGACTTTGACTTGATCTGCATATGTTATTACATAACAGATTTTTTTTTAGTCATGGCCACACTGGGACTGACAATTGATACAGATTTCCTCATTAGATTGCAATTTACAAGCTCTAATTTTGATTCAATGTTTTGATTCAATTCCCATACATTTTGCTATTCAGCTGTTATGTCAATTTTGAGAATTTCACTCTCTACTAATGCTTATTCATTAAAAGAACCAGCGTATGAGAGTAATTTCTTTCAGGGCTATACTGTCACGCTATATGATTTGGATTCACTAAAAATAATCAGCTCATAAGAATCAATTGCTTCTGGAATCAGGTTACATTGGTCACGCTGTACGTGTTTAATTCTCTAAAAAGAACTGGCTTAAAAGAGTCGCTTGATCTGGGAATCGGGCTACACTGGTCATGCTGTATGTTTTTCATTCACTTAAAATAACTGGCTCACAAGAGTTATTTGTTTGTTGGGAATCAGGCTACACTGGTCACGCTGTATGTTTTTGATTCACTAAAAATAACCTGCTATTAAGCGTTACTTATTTTGGGATTCGAGCTATGTTGGTTATGCTGTATGTTTTTGAATCACTAAAAAAGAACTGGTTCATAAGAGTCATTTGCTTGTGACTTGGGCTACACTGTTCATTGTTTTTCATTAATTTAAAATAACTGGCTCACAAGAGTAATTAATTGAATTTAATTGAATTATTTGTTTGCTGGGAATCAGGCTACACTGGTCACATTGTATGTTTTTGATCATAAGAGTCATTTAAAGTTGAGTGAGTTAAACTTTTACATAATTTTATACATGAATCACTTCAAACTACTTATGCTTCCTTAGAATGGTACTGTATGCTTCATCAAGAAGTTTATTTGAAAACTCCTCGAAATCCTAAGGTCTATTCTCTTTTTTCGTCTTCCTGAGATGGTTAGACGTAGGTATAGCCCACCTAACCAGCGCCCCATGCTGGGTGATCTACCTGCGTGTTCTCCAGGATGCAGTGTGGCCCGGGGGGGTGCTGCCTGCGGTGCCTCGGCCAGAGAGAAGCCCAGAGCAGAGAGAGAAGACGAGACTCCAATGCCTGCACTGCCTCATGCAGCTGTTCCCAGGTCAGTTCATACCAAAACATTACAGCCTCTTGAATGGAAGATCTTCAGAATGAATGAGCTGGATTGCCTTCATTCCCATTTAGACATATTTGACACAGTCACATTGTACCTACCGTTGTGCATCAAGAGCTTTCATTGCAAGCACTGACATGAAATTGTTGTTTGTGTTTTGTGTGAATTGTAGAGTTAATTACAGACATGCTTGGCTCTGGGAAATGCAGGCTGGTATGGGAGCATGTGCTGAAATCTCTACAGGACCCCAGTATTAACAGGTTATATATTCTAAATCCATAAAATAATCTTCAATGATCTCTCTTGTTGCTATACTGTATAAACTACTGTATTGACAATTAACACTTGTGTTGTTTTGTGTGGGGCCATTCAGGCACTTGGTTTACGGTATTTTTGACCTGCTGCTGGAGTTCCTTGTTCCAGAATTTTCTGAGGAGACGTTCCAGAGGTCTTTACTTCAGAGTCTCCCTGGGGATGTAGAGAAAACACCATCATCCACCTAAAGACACCATGTTTCTTTTCTTCCCTCTTTCAAAACTAGTGCAGTGGTTTTGAGATGAGGACATTTGGATGTGTTTTTATCAGTCTGGCTTATCAGTTTGGCTGGCTTTGTAGACAGCTGTTTTTGTCTCTCAGTTTCTATCTGACTTTCTAACTTTCTAACTGTCTCTTTCAAATGGGTTTGGAGTAGAAGTTCAAAATAAGGTTTAAGGCACCATTTTGAACTTAAACTTACCCACAATGTGTTGTCTTTGAATACTGAATATTTTCTATTCAGAGTAACTTTCAAGTGAATTTAATTTCACATCAAAGTCCTTGGAGACCACTCAAATAAGCTCTTGAATGTAATTGTAGTACATTCATAAAGTATGCACCTTATATGCACCTTATTCAGGACTTTTGTCAAACTAGTTATTTTCTGAAAGGCGTTTCATCAGCTGAACAATGGGTATGTTGTCAGGACAATCAATTGAATGCACTGCACTTCTATCTCTCACAGCCTCGATTTTATTACTGTCAAAAATTAAATACAATGCTACCCTGACTAAGGTCAATTTAAATAGGAGAAAGGAAAGTAATATTCTATTTCAATTTAATGTTTTAAAGACATGTATTTATTTAAAATGGTGTTTATATTATCTTCTGAAATTTATGACAGTTCTACATAAAATACCCAAAAGAAAAACTAAACGCACCTGCTTGTTCTTTTTTTAATCTGTTGTGTTCTTTCTATGAGCCTTATTTTTTGTCCAAACCTCATACTGCAGTCGAATCTTTATAGATCATAATATTTTTATTTATATTATAGCAGATACACATCAGCACACATTTTCCAATATTTCCTGTCTGAGAAACCACAGACGGCTCAAATTCTTCATGGACATTAGCATTTGTCAAATATAAGAATTATCATTGCTGGGACTAGACCTATTTTTAATTGTTTAATTTGTTGTCTCTGTTCTGTGTGGTTATAGACAAAACATTAAGAGGGATCAGTGAAAATCCCTTCTTGGCAATCTGGTTGTTTAGGTATTTTTGTCCTCCCTGTGACTCTTTGAAATGATCAAAAAGTCTTAAAAGTCTTAGTATTGAAAGTATTAATTTGCATGGAATAATAATTCAGCAGTTTTTGTATACGCTACCATTTGAAAGTTTGAGAACGGTCATTTTATTTATTTGTTATTTTAAGAAATGAATACCTTTATTCAGCAAGGGTACATTGAACTGATCAAATGACAGTCAATACATTTACAATGTATTTTCAAATAAATGCTGTTCTTGTTAACTTTATATTAATCAAAGAATCATGAAAAAAATGAATCACAGTTTACAAAAAAATTAAACATCATAAACGTTTTTAACATTGATAATTGTAAGAAATGTTTATTGAGCACCAAATCATTATGTTGGAATTATTTCTGAAGGATCGTGTTAAGACATGTGAAAACTTCAGCTTTGCTATGACAGAATTAATTTAATTTGAAAATATATTCAAATAGAAAAGAGTTATTTCAAATTGTAATATTTCACAACATTACTTTTTTACTGTTTTTTGATCAAATTCATGCAAACTTGATGAGCGTAAGAGACTTCTTTCAAAAACATTTTTACAATTTTACCGACCCAAAACTTTGAACAGTACTTTAAGTCTTATAGTATGTTTTATGTATATTGTTCCATTAAAATGAATGAAATGATTTCAGGAATGTTCCATTTATTAATCTTTATGGTGATGGAGTTTAATGGTATAGTTCAGTCATGTCTTTAACTTAATCTGAGAGTGAACAGAGCCCAGCAAGACTGTCAATGAAGGACCACAAGTGAGTCCAGGATTAGACTTAATCTGGCTTCTGTAGCAGTGGCCCTACCTAAAATGGCCAGACTGCTATTTCCACGTCACCTGGCCTTGCAAGTCTAGCTTTAGAGTTGGACAGAGTTGTTTTAAACATCTGTAACCAAGGCCAGCTTATTAAGGAAGCCAGTGAAGCAGAATTAGATTAAATTTCTTATTATTTTAATTCTTGCATGCTTAGCCATCAGATGCCTGGGGCTAAAATAAAATCCATGTGTTATTATTTGGTAATTTGCTAAACACACATGCACACATTCTAGGAGCACTTTGTGTACTTGTCTCAGACGCTGGTTTTGAAACCTAGCTGGAATTGTGTACTAGATGTATGAGTGTGATGACTGCATTATAGCAACAGGTGTACAGAGACTTAAGATTCAAACAAGTCAAGTCAAGTCAAGTCACCTTTATTTATATAGCGCTTTTAACAATACAGATTGTGACAAAGCAAACCAGATGAAATGTTTTCAACACTTTTTTTTTTTTTTTAACGACTAGCCAGAACTAAACAGTGGACAACACAAGAATTCAAACAGTCTGGAAGATAAATTATTTATATGTATTCCTTGTATTTGCTCATATTTGTGAATAAACACATCCTACTGAGCTATGGAGACTGGGAAAATACATTAAATAAACATATATAATGTACAATGATATTCCATACATAAATGTTCATGGTTTATTCTTGTGTCTCAGCTTATAAGAAAATAGGCCACACATTTATCGATTACACTAATTATTTAAAGTAGTTACACAACATGTATAAATGTTCTCATATTGTTAATGCTTGTGGATCTACAATGATCTTTTTGACAGGTTATTACCAAAATAATGTTTGCAATGTGTGAGGGGCATTTAACAGAGCAGGTTGTTAAGATGAACTTACATCATTCTAATAGAGGGCCAAGAAAAAAAGTGATTGCAAGGAACACTACTGGAGCTACCAGTTATATGTAAAGAAGAGTGCACTGACAGAGGCTTCATTTAGAAAGTGGCAAGACTACGGGTGAAGGAACGTAGCAAAAGCAATCCCGATGCATGCATTCATGTGGCCACTGAATTTTCATTTTCAATGTTTAAAGGAAAAGTTCACCCAAAAATTAAGGTTTGATGAATATCAGTATAGTGATAGTTCAAAGAGCTAATAAAAATATCACAATAATCTTCGAGTAATCCATACAACTCCAGCCCAACAATTAATGTATTGTCAAGTGATAAGCTGTGTTTGTAAGAAACATATCCATTATGAAGGCGTTTTAATCATTGCTTCTGGACAAAAACACCAATCCATAATCCATAATAATGCTAAAAGGTCAATCCCTGTTGTCCTCTCACATCAAAATCCAACAAAATATGTATTTAAAACTGTTTTAGACCATTTGTGCTTGTAAACAGTGCTTGAACTGTGCACATTTCTCTCTTGATGGAGTCAAGACAACTTTTTTCACTGAAGAAAGTAGTAAGCAAAGCGAAGAAAGCAGCAGTTTGAAGTAAAAAATGGCTTAATAATGAATGTGTTTATTACAAACATGCAGATTTTTGCTTTATTGATGGACTAAAGTCGTGTGGAATTCTTATGGATTATTGTGATATTTTATCAGCTGTTTGGACTTGACGGCACCCATTCACTGGATCAATCAGTTCTGATGAATAAACAAACCAAATTTAAATTTATCACAATTATAGTTTTTCATTTATACAACTTTCTCTTAATTTATAATAATTAGATTAAATTGATAAGTAATTAAATTTCACGCCTGAATATTACAAATACTTTTAAATGAATAGTATTTTGTTGTGGCATTGACCAAAGACTCATAAGCATATTGTCACCATTGTTTCCTTGTGCCAGACACATGAACCCAGGTAGTTCCATGGGGACCATCTGTAGTAGGTAAGTGTGCTGTTATTTGCTTTATTTAATAAAACATCTGCAAAAAATTTACTCTGGCCTGAACTGAAAACTGCAAACTTTTATGGACTCATCTTAACCACATCTCTGCAGCAGTCATTATGTCTAGTGATTTCACAGTCCTGCATGTCAGAAAGTATTTAGAGAATCAGACCACTCATAAACAAAATGATGACGCAGAGAGCTTTGTGGCAAAAGCAAGAAGGTGGGATGTTTCGATCTCCTTACCACGTACTATTGAAATTTCCCAGATTCTGTAGATGGATGAAGCAGAAGCTGAAGTGTTTGTCATTTATGATGACAGCTGTAATTGAAAACAGTGTCAGTTTTACTGCCCATCAGTGCAAGGTCAGTGACTTCAGCTGCTCAGTTATGGCAGCAATAATAATGCGAACGTTTCATTGTGTTTTTATGGCAGATTGTATGGTGAATTTAGCATGCTAACTGTGCAAAAGCTCAGGTGAAGATGCGAGCAGGATATGCCATGAAGGTCTGAGAGGTGTGTAAAAAGATTCATGATGGGGTGTAAATCAATAATACGTTCTTTATTTGAAGTAGGGGTCTCCAATCTTTGTTAAAGATGATAAATGAATCTGTCTTTATCTTTTTCCATTCTGGCTTCAGTTCAGTTTCTCTCTGGTAACATACAGTAGACTTACATGTTTACTTGCTTAATGCGCATCTGTTTATGACATAGACCTCATTTGCGTCTGCAAATTGTGTGTGTTGTTCTTTTGCTGTCTTACATTGAGTTGTCTGTTTACTATGAGAAAACGTTTGTCTTGTTGGCTGGCTTTGGAAACCTGAACTGACAGATGATGTTCATGGTTTTGACTCTGAACCTTTGACCAGGACAAGCCAATTCAGTCCTGAAAAGCTGAAATCTTTAACAGACACTTACATGCAGTGATTTTGTGTGATATGAAATATGAGAGATAGGAAAGTTACACAGTGTACTAAGATTGTTTCCAACTTCAATATGGTTTTCCCAAAAACTCAGATTTGCGATAATCAAGATCAGATCGAAGCAAATGTACGACCCTTAATCTCATTAAATGACAGAGGACTGTGGGTTTTCAAGGTGATGGCTGTCAATAACAGCCAATAAAAGAATTACGCACTGATTCAAAAGTAGTGAAAATCTATCCAGTGTGAAATTACCCATTGTCGTCATGATTCTAGAGAGACGGAATGGAGGATTATGTAAAATGCAGGTGGTAGCAGCCTCAAGGCTCGACTGTTGCCTGGGCCTTACGTAAGGGCATGATATGTTTTTAATCACTGTCAGATGAAAGGACAATCTGAGGTATTTCACTCATGTGCAAGTTTTATTCACATACAGACAAAAAACACTTGAACTGTATTTGTTGTAACCCACTCCTGACCAAAATGAAATTTTTAAAAATTATTACAAAATTGTTAATTCAGTATTAGCAACAATTAATTTTCGGTATGGAATAGGCCTATACAAAAAAAAAAAAATACAGATAAAGAATGAAAGAAATGATAGGCCTACCCTGCAAAACAATGAATGAATGAATAAACAAATATTCAAACATCCTTAAATCAAGATACATTTACTCAAGTAAATTTAAGCAATTTTATGAAGTTCAATTCAATTCAATTCAAGTTGATTTGTATAGTGCTTTTTACGATACAAATTGTTGCAAAGCAACTTTACAGAAAATTAAGTTTCTACAATATTTAGTAGTAGCTTATCAGTGGTGACTGTCAATTAATGTACATATGGCAGAAATGTAGGGGAAAATCAATTAAAAACGTAATCAATCAGACGATGAACACTATTAACAGCAATTATTATATGTTGCAATCAAACTTATAGCAAAATGTGGTAGTTCTGTATGTTGTTTCAGGGTTGGCATCATCTGAGGTCCTCTGAGGGGTTGCATCATCTCTTCTCAGGTGTTCTGGATCCAGACTGAAGCTTGTGTAAATCCTAGTTTGTGGCAAAAACAGAGAAACAAATAGAGAAGTGTATGCATAAACTCATCCTAGTCTCTGAAAGTAGTCAAAAGTAGTCGTAAATCTTAAAAAAAGATCGCTAGCCGTCACTATACTTTTTAGCCAATCGAAAGCTTTTGAGGCGCTTTCTGTCTGACAAACTTTTTGAGCATTCACAAAGCAGCAGGTAATCCATCCATATATGTGAAGCCAGGTGTTAAGAACGCGCTAGAAGAACTTAGAGCGATTTGTATGAATTTGGAGGGTGCGACATTTTATCCAGCAATTCAAACGACATCATTAACGGCAGGTAAACGTCTTAAAAGGGACAATAAGACAGAGGAAAATAGAGAGACCAAACATGGAACGACATAGGAGAATTGGTGAATCTGCTGCGAGTTTCTACGTGCTTCAAATCAAATGCCATGCTTGCTTTGCTTCTGTACCTGACAGGTAAATAGGTGTGAAAACCATGATATACTGTGGTTAAGCCTGACGTAAATTCTATAATGGCCAACGGCAACTTTAATAACCTTAAAACTACTATCTTTAGTATCAGTTATTTCAATTTCATTGGCTCTATCTATATAACAGCGGTGCAAACAAAGACACTGAGATGTTATGCCTGTCTTAAACCATTCCCTACAGTCAGCTAGCCTATACTTGGGGATGTACCATAAATACCCTTTATGACCAATGCAAATAATTAACCATATGAACGTTTACAACTTCTATAGGTATCCTGAAATGTTGCTTTACACAATATTTTCATTTAGATTTGCACATATTATGCACTGTTAAGTTAGAGCATGCATTAGACATTTATTTTATTTTAAATTAATTTTCTAAAGGAAAGGAAAGGAAGGGACATGATGTGTGGCCAAGCATGGTGTCCCATACTTGGAATTTGTGCTCTGCATTTAACCCATCCAAGTGCACACAAACAGCAGTGAGTAATGAACAAAACACACACACACACACACACACACAATGAATCACACATCCAATCAATGAAAGGTCTTTTCATTAAAGATGAGTGAGCCCACAACCACAACCACCCACAGCTACCCTTCAGAAACGCCGTCAGAGATGAACCCGCATGCCAGTCTAACAAGTGAGGACTGGTGTGTGAGAAAAGAGCTTTGCACTTGTGTTGTCATGGACACTTGTCTTATCAGACTAATACTGAGAACTGTTTGTGTTTGGCCCAGCAGGCCATAATGACCGTAAAGCATGAGGAAATAACCTCATAAAGGGTGACCACACAGGCTCTTTTCTGTGGTCCTGACAGCCTTGCAGGTGGCTGTGATGTCATGGGATGTCACAGCAAGCTATACTGATCATTTCCAGTAACATGGCATTGCTTATTTGCATAATGACAATGAAATGCTCACTGAGAGCTTTCGTCTGTAAAGGTCCTTAGATAGAAGCTTGACATTAAACAATGCAGAGATTAAAAGGATTGACCGGATTGGAGTGAAATGTTGGGTAGTGCTTACGCACTTGTTTCTGCTGCACACTTGTGAGGCTTTGAGGGAAATGAAAGGCTGGCAACCCGTTCCAAAAACTATGTACCACCAGAAGCCAAGAGAAAGCGGGCTCCCAGTGTATTATGAAAGGCAACGCAGATGTCGGTACCTCGCAAACTACGAAAAAAGTTGCAGTTTAATATTTTCATCAGAATATAATAATAACAACTGATATTAGTTTGTGTAGATGGACATTTTTGGTTTGGCTTAGCTGTCTATTCTTGCTGTCTAAACAGATCCCTGATGCTTGGCTGTTGGAGTCACAGTTGGCTACAGTGGCTTTGGCAGCACTTCCCGGTTTGAGACATTTGGATGACAAGTTGTGACTGTAATTTCATAAGAGGCCACCCAGGAGAGACTTATTGGTGAGGGGAAATATCTTCTAGCCTTCCAGACCTTTGTAGTCCCTCACCAGCATGTTTTCCAGTTGATGGAAAATCTGTGTCTCTTTTTCCTTCATGTAAACAAAGGACTTTACCTCAGGTGCCATTTTCATGTATTATTGGTCCCTACAGCAGTAGTAAATTAGAATGTTGCAATTTATCGTTCTTGTGTTGCTTTTCTTACTATTGCTCCTTGCAAAATCACAAAAACAAAACTGTTGTGATTTTTGGGCCAAGAGCATGATTTAATGCAACAGTCAAATAAACAAGTTAATAGTGAGTCACTCACACTTTACATACAATGTTGAAAAATAAACATTTCCACATCTCCAAGCAACACTATTCCTAAATGTGTGGTTTTGAACAAATCGGTTGATTAAATGATTCAGTGTCTCATTTAAAAGGCAATTGTTTTGCGTCTGAATGAATCACAGTTTATGAACAAATTGGTTCAGTAAATTATTTTATGACTCGCTCATTATCACCCACTGGTGAAACTATTTAACTTGCAGAAAGATTTGCTGAAAAATCTCAGGGGACTGATGTTCTTTCAGAGTCTAAAAAGTAAGATATGTATGATTTATTTATGATTTATTAACTTGTTCCCTCATTTTAGTTAGAGCATGGCCACAGTTTAACTAAGTAAATATGAGAAAACTAATTGCACAATGTGGCCCTGATTGATCTAAAACAAGAGAACAAATTATTAAATTAATTAAAAAATATTAGCATTTTCTTCCACATTTCATAACTCCATGGAAGTCTTTTCCTTTAATGTTTCCCTGTATGTCATTTTCTAACCCTAACACGAAGCTAAGGGGAAACATAAGGGAAACACCCTTCAACACTGGAGCTATCATATGTATTGTAATATAGATCACAAAGTGAATTCTAATTTATAGTCTGAAACCTCCACATTGATTCCTATGTGACTGATGTGTTATAAGGATAAATAGAAGAATAGAAAGAAAGAGCAAGAGTGACTGAGGGACTCAAGGCTGATGTTATGATTCAGTTCCTCCAGTCTCATGTCCAACATCGGTCGCACCATTGATCCCACACACATCAATAACTCCGACCTGCCAATAAACACAAACTTCTTCTCCATTAAAAAACAATTGCTTTTGTATTTGTTCCATTGAGCTGTCTTCTCATGAGTTCTGTACTTTGGCCCTGTGGCTGAGGCTGTGGAGAGTTAGTGGTGGTTTGAGGAAGGGAAGCAGTGGGTCAGGAACAGGTCGGGCTGGATTTATGAGCTGATGCTTACTGCCTTTCTATGACCCAGACTCCAAAACATCACGGAGAGAGTCATGGGAACGCTCCACACAGACTGATGCTCTTGTTTGGTCTCAGATTCAGACCAGTTTAGTACAGCTGAGAATTGATTTTCACTAAATGAGCCTAGAATGATCTGGGAGGGTTTTCCTCAAATGAATACCAGTTCATTTCAGAATTAATGACTGATAGAATAGCGATGATAATGTCATTATCAGTTGCTTATAAAACACCCCATTACGTCATTATACAGGTTTTGCACATTAACGCATTTAATATGCAGCAGAACATGCAACCAAAACAAGCCTGCGCTGTAGTATAAGCAATAGACATCTAACCCCTGCATTATTGGTTTTCATGCGACAGATGGCGCTACTGTGTTATTTTTCTCCACTGATGAGTGAGTTTGCTGGACTCTGGTTTGTAAGGATGATGGCAGTATGAGACTAGAAGTGAAAAGCCAGTCTGTCATAGATTAGAATATGTTACAAGAATGCAATGACATATTAGATGCTTGTAATAGTTTTTTAATTACTTACGGCTGCACTGGACTTCAGAACACCCTGCTGCAGTCACTTCAAACAAGCTTTTAAGAAAATTTGACCCATTTTTTCCTCAATAAAGTTTAAGTGAATTTTCAGAACAATTTTGTTAGTCTAACAAAATAATCTCCATATGGTGTATGTTTTCATTCCAGCATGTTTTTTATAAACCTTAGTTACAGCTACATGTGTTTCAGCAATGAAGACACTATGATTTGTAAAAATACTTATGCCTATGTAGAAAATAAGTGATATTGATATTTATGTTTATTTATTTTTTAATGAAGGTTTTGCCCCCTGACATATATGTAAATTTTAATGCATAATAATGTGTCTGATGTTAGCCTGAAAATAAATAAGAGAAGTGGCTTAATTTCCTCTGACAGGGCATTATCATATGTTGTTTTAAAATACCAGATCTTTAGAATGTTATGGTTGCTGTTGGGTTTTGGGTTATAAATAGATTAAGTTAATCTAATAATTAAGCAATACCACACCAAGTTGTACCCTATAGTATCAGTATGGCTGCGATTCGGCTGGCTGAGTGCTGGAATCACAGACTCTTTACAATAGGAAGAATCGCAGACAGCCCCATCTGGTCCGCAAAATACGTTTCATATAAGTCCTCCCCGAACTCCTGCTGCCCTGTATCTTGCCCTCTCATTGGCTGCAGGTCCAGATATTTAGCATGTCAAATATTTTGCGACACGTTGGCGATTCTCTATGATCGCGTCTTTGATAATTCACACTGTGTGATTGTCACTCATGTGAACGAGCACCGATTTGCCTCCGATTTTGGGCATTTGTCTACAATCCCTGCCAGACCTGAGACTCGAACCCGAAACCTTTGGGTTACAAGTCCGACTCTCTTACCATTAGGCCATAAATTGTATTGGTTATATGTATTTAAGCATACATAAGATATGTACAGTATGTTCTTAGACTTGTGTACATAGGACATTGTTATTCATTGTGTGGACAAAACAATAAACAAACAAAAAGCAAATATTCTTTCAATCTTTTGTATTAGTAAATTATGACCGACTTTTCATTCATCTGTCTAGTTTCTAAATATGATTGCTAAAGGGGCAGAACATTTCTGGTAAATTTCCGGAAACTTTCCCAAATTTTCCAAAAAAATATATATATATGTGTGTATGTATATATATGAATTAATGCATTTATTCAGCTAGGATGGATTAAATTGAGGCATAAGTCATTTATAGTGTTACAAAATATTTCTATTTCAAACTTTTTATTCATCAAAAAAATCCTGAAAAAATGTATCATGGTTTCAACTAAAATTTTAAGTGGCACAACTGTTTTTAACATTGATAATGATACGAAATGTTAATTCAGCCCCAAATGTGACCCTGGACCACAAAACCAGTCATAAGTAGCACGGGTATATATGTAGCAGTAGCCAAAAAGACAATGTATGGGTCAAAATGATCAATTTTTCTTTTATGCCAAAAATCATTAGGTAAAGATTATGTTCCTTAAAGACATTTTGTAAATTTCCTTCCATATATATATCAAAACTAAATTTTTGACTAGTAATATACATTGCTAAGAATTTAATTTGGACAACTTTATAGGCGATTTTCTCAATTTTTAGATTTTTTTTTTGCACCCTCAGATTCCAGATTTTCAAATAGTGTATCTCAGCCAAATAATGACCTATCCTAACAAACCACACATCAATGGAAGTTGATGTATAAATCTTAATTAAATCCTGGAAAGTTTCCAAAAATTCTAAGATGTTTCCAGAAATGTACAGAAAATGTTTTGCCTTTTTTTTTTTTTTAAATCTGTGCCCACATCTCAAAATTCAATTAACAGCCAATGCATAGAACCAAGTTCCCGTACTGCATTTTTTCTTCTTCGCTAATCTGTTACACTCTGATGTACGTCACAATACAGAAGAAAAGATTCAGCTTCATTGGGACTTTTATTAAAATGAGTGAGACACTATTCAAAACTGTTCTATCCTTACCATGATTTGCTACAGTAAGCTTAATAATAATGATACTGACATAAATAGCAGTTCTGCAAGTTATTTTAATTTAATGTTTTTACCACAGATTGCGATAGAGAGGCTAAATCTCCATGATGTATGTTTAAACAAATGTGAAGTTTTACATTTGTGTTACCACATTCATTTTATAGTGGTCTTTGAATGGAAAGATTAGTCACATTAAGTATTGTTTCACACTCAAATATTGTTTGAAACAGTATTGTGCATTTTTTATTTGTAACATGAAATACTAATACACCATTGTTCAACAGTATTACAAACAATATATATATATATATATATATATATATATATATATATATATATATATATATATATATATATATATATATATA
>NW_015505191.1:3309115-3318806 GCF_001515645.1 Sinocyclocheilus grahami
CGATATATTGCCCCAGAAATAATTGCGATAAGCGATATTATTGTCATTTTAAAGACCATTTTAAACCACTGAATATATAATCATAATGTAACGGCATAATAAGGCAAGAAGGCCTACATGCTTCCAAATGACAACAAACTTTTAATTTTTAAGAATATTTAGATCATGAAAATTAAGTATCAAAATATTAGATACCTTAAAAAACTTGAATAAATAAATAAACATTTTCTAGCAAAAAGTGCAAAGTAACAAGTAGAAAAAAATAAAAATGGATAAAGAACTTGTATGGAGATTTTTCCATCTACAGATTTTTCCCTGACCTTCTTTTCTCTGTAAATTAAGGGTGCACACTATTGCTGAAAAACACAATCACTACTTAGCAGTCAGATGTCCGTATGCACAAAGGCACAGATCCCTACACAAGACCATATCTGCAGATGAAACTTTTTTTGTAGAAGCATTTTTTAAATTTGAACTAGCACCTCATGACTACACCATGTTATGTACGAGAAGCTGCAAAAGACACAGGCGCAAGTGGAATGTACAAAACACGGTGACATTAATTTTTAAGTAAATATAATGGGCGATATATTGTGTCACCAAAAATGATTGAGGTCATGTACATATATTGCGCGATAAGTCAATATATTGATTATTACGACAGGCCTATCTGTGTGCACAATTCCTTGTGTTTTCACAGGAATTATATTAGATCAGTTTACATAGTTTCCACACCAAGACATCTGGAATCACTTGTCACTGTCCATTAGTAAACTCCTCTACTTAAGATTTCCAGGTATCAAGCATCATTTACTCCCTATAAGTGCTGTTTTGTTGTCATAAGTAGCATGTACACAGAGTAATTAGTGTTTACTCAAGTTGCGCTAGCTGTTCTTCATCAACCTTTGTGAAACAACGAGTTCGACAGATGTCACGAACAACAACATTCTGGGGTTTTTTTCTCCGTTGTTCTTTTAGGCTTGATCCCAGATGGAAAATGGGGCCCTCCTGTGCCATTCTTTGACTTTCTGGCAATAATGGACCAAGAAGCACCGACTTACGCAGCTCAGAGGGCTCCTAAAATAAAGACTGGGGGCAGGGAAGACCACAGAGAGCAGAAGCATGTGGCCCCAAACCAAAGACAAACCCCACATCCATCACCAAACCCCCAAGCACCTCGCCAGCACTCTGAACTATAAGTCCTCTCATGGCACAGAAGGTTATGTAAGCAATTCACATGACTGCTTGACATCTGTTCGATTTTACATTACGTGTGACGTTAACATCTTCAGTGCTATTGGCAGAAATGTGTGTATATCAGAACGTGGCTATCACACATTTTCCAACGTATTTTTCACAAATCGAATGGACTTTTCCTCAATTAAATCAAGCTAGTTTACATTTTAGTGCTGTAACTTTATACTTTATACACAGAATGTGATATTTAAAACCTGAAAAAGATCTACAAGAATGTATTTATCCAACGCATTTATCTAAATGTTTTTGAGAGACCGTATTATTCCGATTTGGTAATGTTTTTATACAAATACAGAGCTTCACATATGGATGACATTTGCAAATTTGTACATTGTCTGTTGTTTCAGTCATGGAAGAACAGCAGCTGAGTTTTTTTTACCATATCGTGCTGCTTTCATGATGGAAAGACTAACGTCAAACCTGAAAGAGGCTGGATCTTTGGTTGATTGCATTGTTAAAGTTAATTAGCGAGGGAAGAACTACTTTTTAATTCAAACCATAGTTACCAAACGAGCCCCCCGTCTTTTGTGTGCTGCCGGGATCTGTATCCAGTATTTAAACCCTAATGCAGATGTTTTTGGGAACTTTTTAAATACCAATTTTTTTGGCAATGAAATGCGATCCCAATATGTGGTTGGATGCACATGCATTTTAACGTGAGCAGAAATGTTCATATATACACTCAACCATGTGAAGGTCATTATATAGGATAAGCCTGCATGGAAACTCCATAAGCATACTAGACCTCTGTTTACAGTATCTGTGCTATGTCCTCACATGAGATCTCTGACTTCTGCAATGAACATCATTTCAGCAGTTAGTTGAGTCTCATTTGAGTGTTTATATGTGACCCTGGAGCACAAAACCAGTCATAAGTAACACGGGTATATTTGTAGCAATAGCCAACAAGACAATGTATGGGTCAAAATGATCAATTTTTCTTTTATGCCAAAAATCATTAGGTAAAGATTATGTTCCTTAAAGACATTTTGTAAATTTCCTTCCATATATATATCAAAACTAAATTTTTGACTAGTAATATACATTGCTAAGAATTTAATTTGGACAACTTTATAGGCGATTTTCTCAATTTTTTGATTTTTTTTTTGCACCCTCAGATTCCAGATTTTCAAATAGTGTATCTCAGCCAAATAATGACCTATCCTAACAAACCACACATCAATGGAAGTTGATGTATAAATCTTAATTAAAATAAATTACTCTTATGACTGGTTTTGTGGTCAAGGGTCACAAATCAGCACATTTCTGCTGATTTCTGCAGGAATAATGGCTGCTGAGAATTCAGATTTGCTATCACAGAAATACATTGTTTTTAAATAATAGTGTATAACAAATTAAATTTTCTACATATCACTGTGATTAGACAAAATGTACAATAGAACGATACAGGCATCTTGGCCTTCCACATTCCCTCCTTATTTGGGTAATGTCTGGACATGAATATAACAGAGTGCTGGGTAAAATGGCTCAGTTTGCCAAGTGTCTAGAGAGGCCGAGTATATGGACATGGTCTGGTCTCCATTGCCTCCTCTGTGGCTCCTAATCACACCGTCAATCTGGAGCCTATCCAGATATATTACATATCAGCTCAAACAGCCAGTCTATGAGATTACACAGAACACATCCATCAAAACTTCTTTCAGTCCAAATAACTGATTATAGAAGAAAAGGGAGAAAGAGGGTGCTCAGCTAGTCTAGATATTCAAAGCAAAACATGCTTTACTCAATACATAAACATTCAGAATTAGAGCCACACACACATGATGTGACTAACATGAACCAACTGTATGTGAATGCTGATTCTAATGGGGCCCATTTTAGTGAGTCTAATAGTACAGTGATCTTACAGTACATACATTTTAAAAGTTTTCTGATTTTGGGTGGCGGTGCTGGTGCAATATGAAGGTAATTTGTAGCTTGTTTACTCCAAGCCCGAGTTTATCATTTAACAATTTTCATGTTGTCATGTATATATATATATATATCGTATCGTTGTTCTGAAGTATTAGTGACATTACTGTGTCTAATTAGTACAGCTGTGTTGTGTGCTAACTAGTCATAAATTGAAGCCGTTTGATGTTGGCAGGCTGTTTGTGAGGGGTGTATAGGCTAAAAAGACATTGAGTCCTGTACATCCAGTGTGTTTATGGAAATCCCCTTCACTTCACTGTTAGATCACCAGTCTCTTTGCTGCCCAGCTGCAACTCCAAACTCCCTCTCTCTCTCTCTCTCTCTCTCTCTCTTTTTCTCTCTCTCTCTGTGTGTGTGTGTGTGTGCATAAAACATCTGCAAGTTGTGCTTTCTCTTGGGATGTAACGGGCAGCCAAAATATGCATTTAAGCTGCAATTGTGAAGGATATTTAGTTTTAAGAGTTTGTGTTTGTGTGTATATGCAGCTGTGCACTTACCATTCATTGTTTCATTGCATATGTGAGTATGTACACACACGTGTGTAACTCTCGCAGCTGTGACCTGACTATATGCCTCCAGCACCCTTGGGTCAGACCGACCCACCACAATACTTGTCAGCTAAGCATTACTGAGTTTGTGGACCTTAACACACCTTAGTGAGTATTAGGTCAGTGTGCATCTGCTTGTGTTTGTTTCTGCAAGTGTATTTATGCTTCCTCGTTCTTTGGGTGGTGCTTTGCTCTTGAGTGCTCTCAACTAGCATTAGCATTTTTCCAAGTAATGGAAATTCCTATTAGGATATGTATTTAGGATACATAAAGTGCATGCACTTTGGGTCATAGTATTCAGTTTGGCTGAATGGTAAAGTCCGGATATGAAGTTAATTTTGCTGGCCCAGATGGCTTGTATTTATAGCTATGTCCAGGTTGTGTTGACTTGGCTTGGTTTACAGGATGCAGCTGCACTATATTCTTATATAGGCGATTGTAACACATCGATCATCAACAACAGCATATGTGTGATTCACTATAAGGGCACAGGATGGACATGCTGATCTTAACAGTAGTGTACTTTCACACTTTTGTTGAAATGGCAACAAAAGTGAACAAAAAGTGAAGGAAAACACAGCAGCTTGTAACAGAAAGAAAGTATGAAAAGCATTTCAGACAGAGGAATTCACTTTGAAAATATTTGTAGAATGTGCAGTTTTTGGATTGGTCCAGAGACATGACGTTGGTATTTTGGTCAAGTCTTTGGTTTCTGTTCTCTGATGTGGTCTCTAAGACAATTACCAATTACCAGTCTAAAAATGCTGCTTTCCTTTTTACAAAGTGCAATTGCAGATTTAAATGTACTTTATTAGTCCCGAAGAAAACCATTTATATTCAATTTAAGGTCGTGGGTTCAATTCCCAGGGAACACACATACTGGTAAAAAATGTATAGCCTGAATGCACTGTAAGTCGCTTTGGATAAAAGCATCTGCTAAATGCATAAATTATTAAATTAAATTAATTAATTAATTATATTCAGCATTGTTATATTCACTCATTTTTAATATGAAGATATACAAAACACTTGTTTTCTGCAGTTTTAAGTCTGAGAAGTGTTTACTTCTAGCAAGCACAATCTTTGTTTCTCGTGACCTCTCTTCCCCAGTGTATCTCATAGCATAACCTACCCATGTTGGAGGGATATGGGTGAAAGAGGAGGAGGAGAGCCAGCCTAGAACAGCCCATGATATCATGGGAAAGGAAAAAGGCAATACAAAAAACAATGCAGCCATCTAGTTAATGGAGTGTTTAGATTGGATTTTCACTGCTAAGTGCGGCAGGGATGGAGTAATGAGACAGTGAAAGGACAAACCGTAACAAGAGATTTTATTGCAAGTGAATTTATGCAAGTCAGGTCAGGAAACAAAGGGGCGATATTTCGGAGAGCAGTGGTCCAGTTTGTATCTTTATTAGTTTTTGTATTCACTCACAATTACACACAACACTCGAGTAGATCTCCAGTATCACAACTTTCTTTCCCTTTTAATAATAGATTTGAAGTTTGTACCTCGTCAAATGTAGTACCTCTGACAGTGTGCAGTTTCTTTCCGAACTTAAATGTGTTTATTAATAACTGGAATGCATGCTCTGTTAAAACAGTATTTGGCCTACGGTGCAGTAAGATAGTATTCATTCTAATCACAGCCATACACCCTAACATAACAGTTATGAGGAGGCGGCATCTTGCTTCTTGGTGATCTACATTTCAGGGAAATGTTTTAGTTGTTTATAGGACTATCAATGAAGCTCATTCTCTTGTTCCGCTGCACATCTTGTATATGGAATGTTGTTGCCTCTAGCAACAACATTCTAGCTACAGTGGCCCAGCATGAACTATGAATGCATGTGTGCAAATGTCTGTACATGAGCACGTGACGCCTGTGACGTATGCCTGTAGGCCAACGTTAAAGTGTTTGTAAGTGTGCGAATGAATGCCTTCACGTGCGTGTGTGGGCCAGTGTGGAAACATGAGCATGTGTATGTGTGCTGTTTTAGAAGGGGTCATGGCATAAGTTTAAACACAAAAGCAATGGGGCGTTCTCCATTTATCATATTCTCATCCTGCCATGGATGGATCAAAGTTTGGAGAGTTACACAGGAAAAGTTGCTGACGCAGCATGCGGTCTGACTGATGAATAAGTGCTCAGGTGTAGCGGAAATTGTTTAGATTATGTTACGAGCCTTGCGGCACTTTTGCATGCTGCCTGTCAAAAGATCCTAACAAACTGGAAGTCTGTCAAACTTGTGCAAAGCATTATGAATAGATTTGGTGTATCCATCAACTACACAACAAGGGGAAAAAATGACATGGTTTAAACAGGTGTGTGTTTGATTATAATATGTTGTGTTTTGGCTTTTTGTACTGGCACAAGCTTCACAAATACAGTTTGTGCCCCTTTTAGCAACTGCCAGCTCAATGATATCACTGGCTCAATGACAACAATCAAACTGTCCGCTTGTGGGTTTATTGCCAAATGTTTTATCGTCCATTGTTTGCAGCAACTAAACAGCAACCAAGGTGTCCAGTATCAGATATTTGTGCAGATTTATGATATTTTTGTTATTTCTTAATCAAATCAAGATTTAATTTTGATTAGGGAATGCTGATCTGTGCCAGCAAACAAAAAACAAGATTTACTTCAATAGCAGGTGCTCTACAAGAAAGTTTATTTTGGCTTTGAGATTGAAGGTCTGACTAATTACAGAACAGATCAAAAGTTAAAAAAAAAAAGTTTTAGTGGCAAATGAAAAACCCTGAGGATTATTTGATGTGGGATTGTTTTGTGGTTCAGGTGTAACTGCAGTGCAGAGTTTGGTGAGCCTTACCCTTCACTCTCTTCACTCTTGGCCAAAAGTTTCTGAGTTACATTAGTGAGAAAGGGCGTTTATCTTGGCAGAGATTGAGTAGCTGATGGCATAAGCCTAGCTCAGTAAAACCTCTGTTCAAATGAGGGTGGAAAAAGGCAACACTTACTTGTCTATTTCCAGAGACATGTAGTAATGCAGTTTAGGGTAGTGTAAGGCAACTTAGACCTTATCTAGAGTATCAAATCTCCTGGCTGGTGGAACGATCTTCCCACCCCTATCCGGAATGCTGAATCCCTGACAATTTTCAAGCGACAGCTGAAAACTCATCTCTTTCGAAGCTACTTGACTTCATCATAAAAAAAAATAAATAAATAAAAAAAATGTCTCTCTTTATTTATTCCTTCTCTTTCTAGCTTGTACTTATTTGAACAATGTCTAAGAACTTGGTATTACAACCACTTCTTGTGTCTGTTTGCCTCTTTAAGAAGAATCGCTTTATGTATCCCCCAACTGTAAGTCGCTTTGGATAAAAGCGTCTGCTAAATGACTAAATGTAAATGTAAATGTAAATGTAAATCACTGCTTATTAAACACCGGTGTATACAGTGCGGTAAAACATCAGTAAAGTGTAAAAGAGAGAGAGCGAACTTTTTAGAAACTCAGTAGTTCTTCAAATAAATGTGTGTTTAGTGTTTTGTTTACAGCAAAACCCATGGTCAAATCCAACCAAATAAACAGCAAAGAAAACTTGCAGCAAATCATGGCTGCCACTGATCATAATGAATGTTTGTTGTGTGGAAAAGAGAAGCTTTGACATTTTAATAATAACTACTAGTGTAAAAATGAACTGATATTAATATTCGGTCTGATACTGAGAAGTAGATAATTATAAGCAATATTAAATGATATACTATATTGTCTAAATAAATTAAATATAAAACTAAATGCTACAAGATAATTTAAGCCATCACAACATTATAATGTACAATATGAAAAAATTATATTAATTTTGAGATTTGCTAAAAATTACATTGTGTTAGGAGAAACATGTCTGCATACGTATGATATGAGATATGAATGAGTAATGTCATATATGTTTTTGTCTGTGTGCCCAGTTTGAACGTTTTCCAGGTGAAAGTCGGATGTGTCATAGTATGTGATTGATTGTTGCTGTAAAACGTGCTCCAGATGAAATTTCTCAAATCATCTGGAGAAGAGGGATGGAAAGAGAGGGATCACGAACATCTATCCTTTGCAAGAGGAGTGTGTGTAAGAGAGAGGGAGAGGATAAATTATTAATTCAGGTTTCACTGTGGTATGATGCATGGTTAAAGTAGAATTTAGTCCCCAATCCCAATATTTAAATTAGTATTTGATCAATATGTAGTTTTCTGATTAAAAATTCTTCAAATTTCTCAGAAGTGAGTATTTGGTCACCCTGTTATGTCTTTCGTTGTGCCAAACCAAGTTCTTTGAAAGATTTAGAGCCATTTATGTATGATCCAGCTATTTCAAGACAGGCATTTTGGGGGGTTTCTTGGGTTTAAGTGTTCCATGTATCCAGGGTTGGGAAAGATGCTTTAAAACTTGCCAAGGTACAGGCTATTGATAATTTTAAGTTAAACTACAGTCAAGCTAAACTCTTAGAAAGAAAGGTTCTATATACCCAATGAACCATTTTCTAGAGTACATTTTATGTAGCTACATTGATGTAGTAGCTACATTTTTATAAACATAAAACAAATAGATGATTTTATTATTTCTCTGAGCAGTTTTTATGTAGCTCAAGAACAATGAGGATCTTGTTTTGAATAACTGTATTTTACTTGAATAGATCATTTAAAATAATTGAGTAGAAAACAAAGTGATGAATAATAGTATTATTAGTATTAATACTACTTTTATTTTAGATTTTGGTGCTAGCGAGACTAAAGTCATAGGTTTATTTTCCAGGGAATGCATGATTAAATAATATCTATACCTTAAATGCAATTCACTTTGGATATAAAATGCATTATTGTTCCATAATTTCACATTATGTACATGAATGAATTGGAGTTAGACTTCCTGCACTACTTTCGACATTTCAGAAGAGCATGTTTTATTATAAACAAGATAACTTGGCTACAGCCAAATAAGTTATGGAGAGAGTAGCTTGTTACTGGAAAAACTACTGAAAAATGTGGCACTAGTTAATAGCATCACTATTATTAGTTCCTTTCAGTCGGTCACTCTTGACGTCACGTCGGATGACTGACGAATTGGGATTTCGCTTAGCGAGACCAATCCACTTCGAGTGTAAACTAAACGAGCCAATGCACATTGGCATGCGATTATTGCATCCAGCTGTCGCTGATCACAGCATGAGTATAAGTAGGCAGCTGGTGCAACGCATATTCAGCATTTCGCTTCGGAGCCGAGCGGTCTCATCGTTCTGCTCCTGATCTTTTGCTTCAGTGAGACTATGAGTTCGAGTACGAGCAACGCTCTTAGGAAGCTCTCGTGCTGGTGGTACGGCGCTTCAGCGGTGGTGGTTCTTCTCGTGTCGAGTGGGTTGCACACATCAAGCCGCACTACTCCCTGTTTGTGTTGCAGGCGGCCATCTCCCCTGTGCGCTTCAGCACACTAAAAGAGCAGCTCTAAGAGAATATTCACGGGTGGAACGTCTTTTTAAAGATGCATCTTTTTAACCCTTGTGTTGTGTTCAGAACCCTTTCACACTATCACTAACGAGGTTACAGAGCAAAAAGGACTCGGCCTCAAAAATTGCTTATAAATCACTCATTATGCTATATTATCACAAAATATTGGATTCAATCTTTTGGTCAACTTCTTATCTTTCATTTAGGACTGGTTTTGTATTTATATTGGCTTCTAATTAATCGTAGGCCTCATTTATCTGAGAGTAGGCACCTCATTTTTTGAGTGAAAAAAGCATTATTTGTGAATAATTTTCACAATATTAAATAAAAACGGATGAAATCTGCACCTTGATCGTGGTAATTACATTTCTGTCAGATGAAAGAAAGATTCTTTTGAAGCAGGGTGAAGCCAGTTCGTGTGTCTGTGTGTGTGTGTGTGTGTGTGTGTGTGTGTGTGTGAGTGAGTGAGTGAGTGAGTGAGTGAGTGAGTGAGTGAGAG
>NW_015505191.1:3319026-3332523 GCF_001515645.1 Sinocyclocheilus grahami
CATCCCAACATGAACAGGTCCAAGGCCTTTATGTTTGCAAGCACACGTACATATGTGAACGTGAACATGATCAACATGCTCCTGAACACTAATAGTTTCTATTACTTTCATTCTTTCCCATTCACTTTGAATGGCTGGACATTTTTGACCGGGAACACCACAAGTGTGACTTTGTGCCATTTTGTACAAAATAAAAGCATTTAAAAGCAAACTCCCTGATTAAACATTAAAGTACACTAGTGTGATAAACAGTGCAAATTTTCATCAGTTTTTATTTAATATTGTGAAAATTATTCATAAATAATGCTTTTTTTCACTCAAAAAATTAGGTGCCTACTCTCAGATAAATGAGGCCTACGATTAATCAGAAGCAAATATAAATACAAAACCAATCATAAATGAAAGAAAAGAAGTTGGCAAAAAACACTGAATCCAATATTTGGTGATAATATAGCATAATGAGTGATTTATAAGCAATTTTGTGAGGCTGGGTCATTTTTGCCCTGGAACACCACAAGTGTGACTTTGTGCCATTTTGTACAAAATAAATGCCTTTCAAAGCAAACTCCCTGATTAAACATTAAAGTACACTAGTGTGATAAACAGTGCAAATTTTCATCAGTTTTTATTTAATATTGGGAAAATTATTCATAAATAATGCTTTTTTCACTCAAAAAACGAGGTGTCTACTCTCAGATAAATGAGGCCTACGGTTAATCAGAAGCAAATATAAATACAAAACCAGTCCTAAATGAAAGATAAGAAGTTGACAAAAAGATTGAATCCAATATTTGGTGATAATATAGCATAATGAGTGATTTATAAGAAATTATTTGAGGGAGTGCCTTTTTTGCTCTGTAACCTCGTAGGTATAACAAGGTGAAAAATCTCCCCCAGAAAAGTATGAAAATGACAAAAAAAATTTTTTAGAAGTAGTTATACCCTTTGTGAGCAAAGTCACAAAATATCAGTCCAATGCGATAACATTAACTAGTATTTTCGGGAAAAATAAAAAATGTTCAGAGCAAAAAGGACCCGAACACCACATGAGAGATGCCCTTCCATCTGTGCGTTTCTGGATGCGGTCGTTACCTGGTGCCGGATGATGGTCACGGTCAGGCATTAAGCTCGTGTCTGGGCATTAAGCACGCTGAGGGGGCTTTCGTGGACGAGTCATGCTCCCATTGTGGGAAAATGACTGTCTCGGAGTTGCGGACCAGACTTTGTTTCCTGCAAAGGGGCGGGGGGCCCGTGACGCTGCCCAGATCTAGGCTACCTCTGGCAGCATCCGGACTGGTCTTACGGTGACGGTGAGGAATTCCCCTCCGAGGAACCAACCTCTGAGGGCTCCTCCTTCCGCCGGCACTTCGCAGCCAGTGGAGCTGCCGAGAGAACAGGCTGGACCCTCCCGGGGGGTACCACTTGTATCTTTCTGGTGCTCCCCCTGATGATAGGATGTCGATTGCTGCATCGGAGGGGGAGCCAGACTTTTCTGGAGAGGATGATCCAGCCGCGCAGCCGCCCTCTGGGCAGCCAGCGGTGCTGGATTCGGATCCGGAAATGATGGCTATGCTTTCCCGGACCGCCGAGAGCGTTGGGCTCTAGTGGAAACCTCCACAGCGTCCCGAACCCTTGATGCTGGACGATTGGTTTCTCGGGTGGCTCACGCTGGTTCTCCGGGCCCCACTTCGGTGCCTTTCTTGCCAGAGGTGCATGATGAGCTCACTGGTTCGTGGACGGCACCTTTCACTGCCAGAAACTGCCCCAGTAGTTCGTGCTCCCTCACCACCCTTGATGGCGGGGCAGCGCGGGGGTATACGGAAGTCCCTCCGGTAGAGCAGTTGGTTGCGATGCAATTGTGTCCAAATACTGCTGCCACCTGGCGGGGCAAGCCATCGCTCCCCTCCCGGGCCTGTAGGTACTCGTCGGCCCTGACCGGCAGTGCTTATGCAGCCTGCGGAGAAGCTGCCTCTGCCCTACACGCCATGGCGTTGTTGCAAGTTCATCAGGCCAAGGCACTGAAGGACCTTCACGAGGGTGGTCACAACCCAGAAGTTCTCAAAGAACTCCGTACCGCTACTGACCTCGCGTTACGAACAACAAAGTTCACTGCGCGGTCTCTGGGCCGTGCGATGTCCACTATGGTGGTCCAGGAGAGCCATCTCGGGCTGTGTCTGGCCGACATGCGCGAGACGGACAAGACACGATTCTTGAATGCCCCCATGTCCCAGACCGGCCTGTTCGGCCCAGCAGTTCTCCGCTGCTCACAAGCAGACTGAGGCCATCAGGCATATTCTGCCCCGGCATGCAGCTGCTGCCTCCACCCGGCCGCCGGCGGCAGTGCCTCAGCCTGCTCGTCGCCAAGGGCAGCCCCCTGCCGCCGCCCCCGCTCCCGCGCAGCATACGCAGCAGCCTCCAGCAAGGCTAACACAGGTTTGGCGGCAAGAGCAAAAGTCCCTGAGAAGGGCGACCCAGAGATGGAGGGACCTGCTCTTCGGAGGAGGGCCGGGTGGAGAATCTTTTGTTTCTTTTTTTCCCTGCCACTGACTTCACGGTCAGTGGTACCCAAAAACTCGGCAAAAGAGCAATTTCCTCTATCTCTGGGTCCCCAGAAGGGACAGGGTGCTGTGTGTCTCGGATCACACTCACACTCCTCTCTCACCAGTGAGCAGCTGTGGGCAGTTCGAGAGTGCGGTCAAACGTACTACTCACTCACCCTCTGCCCGAACGCAGGTGAGTGTTGCACAGATGCTGACCCCGCTTCGGACCGGCAATGAGACGCCCGGGCCGGGTCCCTGCGTTCCCCCTCGCTGCCCCCCGCGGGTACGTCGGTGGTTCCGTTGGTGCCACTTGTACAGTTTCTGGGAGCCTGGCTAGCGCTTCCCAGCCCGTTTCGTTGGCTCCGTCAGACCATCAGACTTGGCTATGCGATTCAGTTCGCCCAAGTTCAGGATGGGGTTTTTCAGCCCTTACTTCATTGTGCCCTTCACAAGCTCCTGTTAAAGATGCTCACAAAGAAGCACATCTTCAGGTGCCAGGCCCTCATTCAATAAATCTGTGAGAACCAGTAGAGGGCTGGGTTCCATATGTAGAGACCTAAGTGGATCCCATATGTTTCTTTTGTTTCTTTTTTTCCCTGCCACTGACTTCACGGTCAGTGGTACCCAAAAACTCGGCAAAAGA
This sequence comes from Sinocyclocheilus grahami, assembly GCF_001515645.1. Lineage (NCBI taxonomy): Eukaryota > Metazoa > Chordata > Actinopteri > Cypriniformes > Cyprinidae > Sinocyclocheilus > Sinocyclocheilus grahami. Next base: position 3,322,210 of record NW_015505191.1, read on the forward strand.
GCAATTTCCTCTATCTCTGGGTCCCCAGAAGGGACAGGGTGCTGTGTGTCTCGGATCACACTCACACTCCTCTCTCACCAGTGAGCAGCTGTGGGCAGTTCGAGAGTGCGGTCAAACGTACTACTCACTCACCCTCTGCCCGAACGCAGGTGAGTGTTGCACAGATGCTGACCCCGCTTCGGACCGGCAATGAGACGCCCGGGCCGGGTCCCTGCGTTCCCCCTCGCTGCCCCCCGCGGGTACGTCGGTGGTTCCGTTGGTGCCACTTGTACAGTTTCTGGGAGCCTGGCTAGCGCTTCCCAGCCCGTTTCGTTGGCTCCGTCAGACCATCAGACTTGGCTATGCGATTCAGTTCGCCCAAGTTCAGGATGGGGTTTTTCAGCCCTTACTTCATTGTGCCCTTCACAAGCTCCTGTTAAAGATGCTCACAAAGAAGCACATCTTCAGGTGCCAGGCCCTCATTCAATAAATCTGTGAGAACCAGTAGAGGGCTGGGTTCCATATGTAGAGACCTAAGTGGATCCCATATGTTTAAAGTCCACGGTATAGCCTCAGAGCCCGTGTTTATAACTTCCTGCTATTTTCCAAGAGGGTTACAATCGCTTCTAATCTTCCATATGCGCCAAAACGGTTGTTCATATGTGTAAGTGCTTCCGAAACCTCCTTCGGGAAGGATGGGGCTTCCGCAACGTCCCTGTTCCAGGTGGTATGGGTACGTTTTCCCAGTGTTATCCAGTCTTACTGAGTGGGTAGTGCCATAGCAGCAGTAGCTGGTCTTCTTGTGGTAAGCCCTGGCCTGCACCAAAAAGAAGGGGCGCAGGAGGCTTCCACAGGATACTGGAGGGGGCAGTAGCTATGGCCCTTTGATAGGGATCCCAATTCATCGGTCATCCGACGTGACGTCGAGAGTGACTGACTGAAAGGGAACGTCTCGGTTACGTATGGTAACCCTCGGTCCCTGAAGGCAGCAAGGCTAACACAGGTTTGGCGGCAAGAGCAAAAGTCCCTGAGAAGGGCGACCCAGAGATGGAGGGACCTGCTCTTCGGAGGAGGGCCGGGTGGAGAATCTTTTGTTTCTTTTTTTCCCTGCCACTGACTTCACGGTCAGTGGTACCCAAAAACTCGGCAAAAGAGCAATTTCCTCTATCTCTGGGTCCCCAGAAGGGACAGGGTGCTGTGTGTCTCGGATCACACTCACACTCCTCTCTCACCAGTGAGCAGCTGTGGGCAGTTCGAGAGTGCGGTCAAACGTACTACTCACTCACCCTCTGCCCGAACGCAGGTGAGTGTTGCACAGATGCTGACCCCGCTTCGGACCGGCAATGAGACGCCCGGGCCGGGTCCCTGCATTCCCCCTCGCTGCCCCCCGCGGGTACGTCGGTGGTTCCGTTGGTGCCACTTGTACAGTTTCTGGGAGCCTGGCTAGCGCTTCCCAGCCCGTTTCGTTGGCTCCGTCAGACCATCAGACTTGGCTATGCGATTCAGTTCGCCCAAGTTCAGGATGGGGTTTTTCAGCCCTTACTTCATTGTGCCCTTCACAAGCTCCTGTTAAAGATGCTCACAAAGAAGCACATCTTCAGGTGCCAGGCCCTCATTCAATAAATCTGTGAGAACCAGTAGAGGGCTGGGTTCCATATGTAGAGACCTAAGTGGATCCCATATGTTTAAAGTCCACGGTATAGCCTCAGAGCCCGTGTTTATAACTTCCTGCTATTTTCCAAGAGGGTTACAATCGCTTCTAATCTTCCATATGCGCCAAAACGGTTGTTCATATGTGTAAGTGCTTCCGAAACCTCCTTCGGGAAGGATGGGGCTTCCGCAACGTCCCTGTTCCAGGTGGTATGGGTACGTTTTCCCAGTGTTATCCAGTCTTACTGAGTGGGTAGTGCCATAGCAGCAGTAGCTGGTCTTCTTGTGGTAAACCCTGGCCTGCACCAAAAAGAAGGGGCGCAGGAGGCTTCCACAGGATACTGGAGGGGGCAGTAGCTATGGCCCTTTGATAGGGATCCCAATTCATCGGTCATCCGACGTGACCGACTGAAAGGGAACGTCTCGGTTACGTATGGTAACCCTCGTTCCCTGAAGGAGGGAACGGAGACGTCACGTCCCGTCGCCATAGCTTCTGTACCACCGCTGAGCGGCCGGGTTAAGCGAAAGAGAAAACCTGAAAATGCGCTGCACCAGCTGCCTACTTATACTCACGCTGTGATCAGCGACAGCTGGATGCAATAATCGCATGCCAATGTGCATTGGCTCGTTTAGTTTACACTCAAACTGGATTGGTCTCGCTAAGCGAGATCCCAATTCGTCGGTCATCCGACGTGACGTCTCCGTTCCCTCCTGCAATTAGCTTAGCCTTATTAGCTTCATCTATTACAATGACAAGTTACAAACCCATTTTCTTGTAAACACGGTAACATGCCTCCAGCTGCATTCTTCAGGGTAAATCCCTTACATGAAATGTACCTTGAGTGTGATTAATGATGACGACCTTTTGGCCTGTATGTTGTTATTCAGTAGAAGGCTCTGCTGTTTTGCAATGTTCACTGGACCTAAAAAATACCCTCAGCCCTCAGTCCACTCAAAATTAAATATGTGAATCATTCATCACATGATGCATATGTGAACATATTTTCACATGCCCAGACGCAGGACTCCCACACAGAGCAGATTTCATTTTATTCATCAGGTGCTTCAGTGTGTTGTTTTTGTTCTCAGTTTGTTGTCCTGCCATGTAATGGAGCTGTTGTTTACATTATACTTGCGTTTAAGATTTATCTCTCCGCTCACGCACGATTACACACATGTACCACCACAGGAAAACATCCTGTGAATCATCACCAGCATAACTAGCTGTCTGTGTGATGCTTTTAAAACTTTTTAGCAAATACATCACACACACATACACACAAATATTACAAATTTGGGCAAATTGGTAATTGGAATAAATATTACAAAGTATTACATACTCGTGCACTCAATCACAGACATTTCAAGCCAGTGGTGAAATCAGACACCTGCTTAGCATGAGACACATGAGGTCACTCAAGAAAACGAAGCTATTTCTCCACATGGAAACAACAACATCATTAATTATAATGTCTTGAACTAACAAAAGAACAATCCACAGGCAATGATGAGCTTTTGTAAGAACTAGAGCACAACACTTTCAAAGTTAAAACATGCCTTTAACAGAGTCACTGCTGGAAACAACCCATCACTCATTCTTCATCATTACTTTAAAACCAAAACATGGCAATATTACAAATGAAGAAGTTGTCAGCAAGTACCTTGGTTTTTTATTTTCTTATCAATATGCTAGATAAGAGCTAGGTAGTAATATCTGTGATTTGAATGATAGCATTTTTTATGTTTAATAATATTTTTTTTGTAGGAGAAAATGTTAAATTTGAAAGCATTGTTTCTTCAAAGGGCATATTTACCATATTTGGTGTTCCCCATGAGAACAACATCTCAATTTCGAAATACTTTCTCCATGCTTTAAAGAAATAGGAAACAAGGAACTCTAAAACTTGAAACAGGCATTCCAGAGAGAGAAGGTAATAGCTGGGGGGGGGGGGAAATCCAAGGGGATGATTCAACATAGAGTCTCAGTGGGTTTAATGTTTGCCATTAACCTGCACACACACACTATTCGTAAATTAACTGGGGCTTCTCTATGACGTCATCTGTTTTCATTCTGATCGAGTGTGTACCGGTGAATGCTTAGAATGTCCTTCCCATTTGACATGCTGCTTATGCCATAAATGGCAGGGAATTTTGACATTTTATTAGGAAAGTTTTACGTGTACTGATAAGCTGACATATTGAGGTTACCTGATAAGCTGCTGCTTGGAAAAAAAAGTTTAATTGTTTAAAAGTCTGAGCAAGTATAAAATACTTCCCTTTTTGTACATTGGTTTGTGGTGGTGGTTGCTTAGCATTATCATTTGCAGTCTGCTTAGAAACTTTAGATTTTGGTATAAAATTAGTTGTCTTGAAACAATATACAATATAAAAATATAATTTTAATGAATCATCAAAAGAATATGTTTACAATGTATTTAACTGTACTTAATACGATTTTTAGAATACTTTAAGCAATAGTTTACCACAAAAAATAACATTATTTACTCACTCATGTTCCAAACCTCTGGTCTAAAACAGACAAACAAATACATTTGTACATATTATAAATAAATAAATAGTCATCAGTGTCCAATGTTCTATGTATGTTGAATCTTCTGTTGTTTTCTGCAAAGGAAAGAAAGCCATACTGGTTTGGAATGATATGAGGGTGAGTAGATAATGACAGAATTTTCATCTTTGGGTGAACTATCCCTTTAAATATGCTTCTCATAAAAATGACAGCAAAAATTTAGAAATCCTTAATTGTAAAATTACAAAAAATAAACGTGTTTTTAATTTAGTTTTAGAACTCACTGAGGCCCTGTGCTGTCTTGTTTTTTGTGTGCAGAATAAGATTCAATAATGCCGTACTTGCAATGTTTGTAGTTAATATGGTACTGAACAGAGGCAAGAGGGATGTTGACAGACATACAGATTTTTGTTGATCGATTGATAAACACTCATACCCCAACCACACATAACACCAGTGCGATTTCCTCTAAGGAACCTTCCTTGAAATTGATGAATGAAAAAATAATTGGGAGTACAAAAATAAAACAAACATCTTGCTCTATGAGATGAAACAATGTGTAAATGACACCAGCGGATAAAGTTTCAGAGGCAGCAGCATCTCTTTTGCCTATCTTAAGTTCATTGTGTAATTTATTTAGTTAAATAACAACTCGCAGATACAGAAAACAGCTCTACTGTGTGTTGTATAAGATATTTTTGCAATAATAAGACTACAAACAAGGCATTTGGATAAAATCATTGGCGTAAACGTTGGCACCATCCTCACTTGTTGACAGCTTCCTCAGCCTTCTGTGAGGTCATGTTTGTTCATTCGCCAGTGCTAGAACCGGCTGTTTACTGAAAGTAATGACCTGAACCAAACATTGAAATTGGAATTTTATGCCATTTCTTTTGTAGTGATCTTTTCAAGCTTCACTTTGTTCTTCATATTTGGTTTGTGAGTTGTGTGAGATAAGAAAGTAACGTACATGTGTGTATTTTTACCACTAGCAAGCATTGTTGAATTATATTTTGTGTGTGCAACAGCAACGTGAGTTACTGAGCATGTGCACTCTGGCACGGTATATGCCAAACACTCAAGGGCCACATCCAAACATTTATAGATGACACTTCTGAGCTGGAACCATCAAACAGTCAATCTTACAAAGAATCAACTTGTTGACCACAGTCAATCTGATTGACCGTTTCTTTCCAAAAAACATGATTGAGCTTCCAAGACAACAGCAAAGCAGACCAAATAAACACACAGAGGCATATACAAAGTCAATATCCATCATAAATTATGAAAGACTATGCCTGTACTGTTTATTCAAACAGGGATGGTGGAACAGAACAGGGGTCCTGCAGTGATGATGGAAGGGGGGCTGACACAAAATGAGAAGTATATGAACCCACACCCAGGAGTTTGTTTTAGGTGGTAACTTGCATGTTCATATTACAGCTTATGGTTTTGCAGAACATGTTTCATTTGGAGAAAAATGCAAAATCCTCTGTTTCTTTGTCTAGCCAGGCATACCATAAGTCTATAGATATGCTATGGCAAGTATTGAGTTTGAGAGAATGCATGAATATTTCTGCTTGTGCTGATGATAAAGGGATAGTTCACCCAAAAATGAAAATTCTGTCATTAATTACTGACCCTCATGTCGGTCCAAACCCGTAAGACCTTCATTCATCTTTGGAACACAAATTAAGATATTTTTGATGAATTCCGAGAGCTCTCTGACCCTCCACATAGACAGCAAGGATCCTTACACGATCAAGCTATGAGAATACTTTTTCTGCGCAAAGAAAACAAAAATAATGACTTTATTCAACAATTCGTCTCCTCCGTGTCACCCTATAGCGCCATTTTGGAGAGTATCACATATGTAAACAACGTATGCTGTTCTGTGTCAGCAGCACCGTATGCAGATATGCTGTTTATGTTGTTTACGCTTTGATCTGAATGTAAACAACGTAACCGCGTACATACGTTGCATATGTTGTTTATGTATGTGATACTCTCCAAAATGGTGCTATAGTGTGACGCGGAGGAGACGAATTGTTGAATAAAGTCATTATTTTGTTTTCTTTGCGCACAAAAAGTATTCTCATAGCTTCGTAAAATTACAGTTGAACCTGATGTCACATGGATTATTTTAACGATCTCCTTGCTACGTTTCTGAGCCTTGATCGTGTTAGGATCCTTGCTGCCTATGGGAGGGTCAGAGAGCTCTCGGAATGCATCAAAACTATCTTAATTTGTGTTCCGAAGATGAACGAAGGTCTTATGGGTTTTGAACGTCATGAGGGTGAGTAATTAATGAGAGAATTTTCATTTTTGCGTGAACTATCCCTTTAATTTAAGAGAAAGTGAGAAGGTCCAATTAACTGCCAGGAACAGTTTGAATAATTTTTGTATATAGCTAGGTTTGTCCTGCAATCAAGATGTCTTTTTGAAATATATAACTCGCTAGCATCAATCCATCTATTCATCAGTCCATCAGTTGATCCATCTATTCATCCATAACCACTTAGCAAAACTGCATAGCAATCACTCAAAGCACCGTTATAACTGCCTAGTAATGGCCTAACCACATCAAACTGATGGTCTTTTTATCTTTTTATCTGACTGACTATACAGTCTGTAAAACCTCAGTTATTTAAATTTTTAGACAAGGCTTTGTCAAAACAACATCTTGTATTGCTGAACTTTAACAGTCCAGTTTATTTTCTAGTCATCTACAGTCATTCGCGTTTGTGATGATATCTTTTTGTCTAACTCACCAGCGAGTCTCAGTGTCTCAAAGTTGTGTTTTGTGTGGAACAAATCCAAGAACAAATCTGCGTGTTTGTCAAGAAAGAAACACCCTATAAACCGGGGCTGTAAACTAACCAAAGCATGAGAGCATGCTTCCATCATTTCCAATGGCACCCACCTGTATTCCACCATGTTGTCAGATTGTTTGAAAGATGTGTCACTGAGCTTTTACTCCACCTCAGGGGTGTTGGTTAATTGTAAGCGGATTCCTTTCTCTCTGGCACGCGCCTGGTAATATGAAGCTGAGACGTTTACAGTTCCGTGGTGAGAAATAAAACGCCTGCATGCCAGTGAGCTCAGTATTTCTCCCATGTTCCTCAGCATCTTAAACAGCAGGTGAAACAGTTTTTTTCATTCTGTGAAATGCTCCTTTGATGAGCCTGGGTTTGCTTTCTCTCTCCTCTGTGGTGTTAAGATCACATTGTCCATCACCACTGTGATTTTATGAGCTCCAGACTGAGGGATAAGAATGCAGAGTGAGAAACAGATGCACTCTATGCTTATGTCATACAGGATGGTTCAGTGCAGCTTTTGTTTTTAGAACTTTTCCCTTATCAGGGTGTTTTGTGATTTACATGTTATTAACACTGGATTGATGTGAAAGTCAAGCTGAAAGCAGTTAAGATTTGATTGTACTTGACCTTTTTGGAATTTGTTTCCATTGTACAAAAATGAAAGATGTTTTGATATTTGCCAATTTTTTACGTTTATCTTTATGCAATAAAAAAGAAGTAATAACTGTACAAATTTCAAATCCGCAATCTAATAAACTTTAATTATACCATATGCATGACTAAACTTTGAAATCTGTTTGCTTTTAACAGTCATTTGTAACTATCCCGTTAAAGTATCCTTGAAACTGACCAGTATGAATCCAGATATTTCATGCAAAATTCACTCAATTTGAGCTCAAACTTCACTGAACTAGACAGGATTTGATTTGAATCAACACAGTAATCATTCCTGTTTTCATTAAATTTCCATTTTTCTTGCGTCAATAGCATGATTGAACACAGGATCAGGTGTGTTGAGGTGGGATACAACATGTCCACTGAGACCTTGTTCTGGAACATTATGTACACCTAATCCAAACCCTGCCAGCTATCAGGGTTGTAAACTTGTGAATCTCAGGGGGTAGATTTACCCCAGGCCTGTCAGAGGATATATTTCTATCAGGCATTACATCAGGTAAAACACATTACAGTCTTGGGCTCAGATGATTTCATACAGGACATATATGGTTTTCATTGAATCTGTGTTCATAGAAGGTACGCTGTATGGCTGTGATTGAAACAGTTTGTGTATCAGAGACAAATATTATGCCTTCAAGTTGTAACTTGTCATCATGTTCATTTTAACACTGTGAAACATTTAACCAGGTCCAATAGAATAGACTTTGAAAACAATATCTTATAACCAAACACTTCACATGGCAGTTTGTGTTTTGACCGATCAACATTCGTTTCATCAAGCCACTTGTGCTTAAACATTATCATTTGTGTAATCAGACATGTTTTAGTGTTTTCTGCCTGGTTTATGTCCCTGTCATCAGGTTTCACAGCTTGTTTTACTCTAAAGCAGTGTGAGAAACCAGGAAAGAGCAAAGGTCAGTGAATGGGAACAAAGTGGGAAAGAAAGTTTGGATAACGTTACCTTATTCAGTAAGGTTCTGATTCAGCCTGACCACACAAGTACAGTTTCCCTCATTTATGAACAAGAAAAGCTCAGCATTAGGTTTGAGGATTAACCACATTTTTCTGTGACTATAAATTGAGGCTAATTTAATGCCTTGAGGTTTGGAAAAAGTCATTGTTTGAAGGTTTCACAGCTGCGGTTTTTGAAATCACAAATCATATCATTTCCTTTCAAGGCTGCCAAGAAAACCGATAAACACTGAACACAGTGAATATTGTGGTCATTATTTTTGGACTAAATTTATGCTTTTTCTCCATAGAACACCAACCACCATCCTCAAGGACGACAGTTTCACAAAGACAAGTCATGCCGAATTTGTTGGATTAAATGGCAATTCGCAGTGTAGTGCACAGTTTGTAGATCATTTAAAAAAAATTAGAGGTATTAAAAAAATGTATACTATTTTGAATGTAGCTCTGTTCTGATTTAGCTATTTCACATAACATTTGTCCATTACATATTTTCACAAGACAAAATAGCAGCTGCATTTAGACAAATTATCCTGTTTAAAAGTTTACATCCACTTTTATGATTGTAAGGATCTCTTCCATGATCAATGACTGTATGTTTTGTGGTAGGTTATTAAGTTATTGATCTGCATTCTTTATTCTTTTTTTTTAACCTCTTAATTATATTAAATACACCAGAATATTGATATAACTCAATATTCTGGTGAATTTTGTCCTATAGGAAACATGTAAATATCTAATGTAGATTCTAAAGGGCAGTACTAAATAAAAGTAAGGCCCAATCCCAATTCTGTTGTATACCACTTCACCTCCCCCTTCCCCCTTGAAACAGAGTGTCAAGGAGTAGGGGTGAAAATATTCCCCTAAGAAATGGGAATCCACTACTATACTGTTCCACGTCATCATATGTCGTCTAGCTCCTACAACACACACACCTATGCTGGTGTAACGGGGCTGACGAGACGTGAGACGTGTGGATACATCTGCAAGCTTTTATTTCAGAGACGTGGTCATAACAGGCAGGGTCGAACAATGGCAAACAGGTATGTGGCGGGCAAAACACAAGAATAGTCCTAGGGCTAGCGTAGGTCAGCGATCGGCAGACAGAATCACAGGGGCAAGACGAGAGGGATAAATCCAGGGAAACAGGCAAGGCAAGGCAAAACAAGGAAACACAGAGACTCGGAACAGGATACAGGCTAAATAATACTCAGCTGAGAATGGTAGTTTGAGTGAGTGTTATATAGTGAGTGAGTGATATGAAACAGCTGTGCAATCAGTGCTGTGTGCAATCAGTGAAACAGCTGTGTGCAATCAGTGCTGTGTGCAATCAGTGCAATGAATGATGGGATATGTAGTCAGGGGTGATATGCAACAGTTTGTGTTGTGCGAGAGTCAATGTAATGAAAGGGTGACCTCTGGTGGTGATTGAACGGAAGTCCATGGACAGGATTCGTGACAACTGGTGTGCTAGTGTGCATTAGTCTTACCGTTCTATATTAATGCACTGATTACTGACACACATACACACATACAGTTAGGTAAAACATATTCAAATTACAGTTATATAATGAATATGGGCTTAAAACGCACACTCTGAGCTTTAATTTGTGGGTATTCTCATCACAATTGGAGGAAAGGTTAAGGAATTACAGTTATTTAATATGTACCCCCCCCCCCCCCCCC
>NW_015505191.1:3332594-3344062 GCF_001515645.1 Sinocyclocheilus grahami
CCCTCAAAAGCCATTTCATGGACAGATGTGGGCTATTCCTTCATTATATCTACATCAGTTAAGCAGGTAAAAGGTCTGGACTTGATTCTAAGTGTGCCATTTGCGTTCAGAAACCCATCAGAGAGATAGCAGGAACATTAGGAGTGGCCAAATCAACAGTTTGGCACATTCTGAGAAAAAAACAATGCACTAGTGAGTTTAACAACATAAAAAGGCCCGGACGTCCATGGAGGACAACAGTGGTGGATGTTCGGACCCTCTCCATGCTAAAGCAAAACCCTTTCACAACATCCAGCCAAGTGAAGAACACTCTCCAGGAGGTAGCCGTGCCACTGTCAAAGTCTACAATCAAGAGAGGACTTCACAAGAGCAAATACAGAGGGTTCACCACAAGGTGCAAACAAGGCCAGATTAGACTTTGCCAAAACAATGTGTAAAAAAGCCTGACCACTTCTGGAAAAGCATTCTTTGGACGGCTGAAATTAAGATCAACCTGATCAACAGGAAGAAAAAAGTATGGAGAAGGCTTGGAACAGCTCATGATCCAAAGCATACAACATCATCTGTGAAACATGGTGGAGCAGTGTGATGCCATGAGCATGCATGGCTTCCAGTGGCACTGGGTTACTGGTGTTTACTGAAGACGTGACAGAGGACAGAAACAGCTGAATGAATTCTGAAGTGTATAGGGATATACTATCTCCCCAGATTCAGTCAAATGGAGCAAAGTTGATTGGGCGGAGCTTCATAGTACAAATTGACGATGACCCAAAATCATACAGCAAACGCAACCCAGGAGTTTTTGAAGGTAAACAAGTGGAATATTCTGCAATGGCCAAGTCAGTCTCCTGATCTCAACCCGATTGAGCATGCATTTCACTTGCTGAAAACAAAACGAAAGGCAGAAAGACCCACAAACAACTGAAGTCAGCTGCAGTAAAGGCCTGGCAAAGCATCACAAAGGAGGAAACCCAGTCTCTGGTGATGTCCATGAGTTCCAGACTTAAGGCAGTCATTGCCTGCAAAGAATTGTCAACAAAATATTAAAAATGAACATTTTATTAATGATTATTTCTCCAATTACATTTGAGCCCCTGAAAATGGGGGGGGGGGGGGGTGTATATAAAAATGGTTGTAATTCCTAAGCTTTTTATGTTACATTTTTTTTTCAACCCCTTGAATTAAAGCTTAAAGTCTGTACTTCAATTTCATCTTGACTGTTTCATTAAAATTCTGGTGGCATGCAGAGACAAAATTATGAAAATTGTGTCCGTGCCCAAATACATATGGACCTAACTGTATATCAGAGATCGCGCAGCTCACACATCCAGGAGCAAAGAAACTTGTCAACACTCCCCCGTGACTTTTATTAATAGGCCTAATATTAATAATTTCATATTAATAGCATAGTTTAAATACTGAATTATTATATTAATGTAGAATTATACATTATATTTTCCAGCAATGAGAGGATAAAATTTCTGTTTTTGAAGTAAACTCACTCATTGTAAAGAAAGATACACAAACACGTGCGTGTACATGCAACTTTCTCTCTCTCGAATTGGCAATATTTGAGAAAAAGGTTTAAAGTTATTTGAGGTTCTAATATGCATATGCCCATTGAACAGTAAAGAAACATGCGCACTGATATTAAAGGTCTCTTTCTCTATAGCTCAGTTACATCTTGACTAATATACGTTCTAGACATTATGTAGCTTTGAAAACACCCAGAAGATGTTTTGATCACCACACACATTTATTCACACTCCATCAGTGTCTGTACTTTAAGAAATCTTTTAAGACTTTAAGAAGAGTTCACTGTCTTATAGGCCAACTCATCTTAAACCTCACTATTTTGGATTCACATTTAATTCTTCAGTTTTATTTTAAGGTGTTAAAGTTTATCTCAAGAGCCCTTCTTTTCAGCCCACCTGTCTTTGCTCCTCATTTGCCCATCTTTTTCCAGCTCGCTTTTTCTTTTAAAATGGATGACTACTGCTTTCCTACTTCACTGTTTTTTGATTTCCCTTATGCCTTCGCTGTCTTTTATCTGTGTTCCTCCTGTATTTTGCTACGAGGTCTTCCAGGCTGTGCTCCTGACATTTGTAACAGGGCAGGTTCTTTTTTGATTTACTGCACAGGTGTTCAGAGACACTTTGCCGGCAGGTTTTCACTCATAAGATAACAGCAAGATCACATTTTGGGGAGAAAGAAAGAAATAGGGAAAGGGAGAGATAGAGAGTAGACAGGGAGGTTAGCTAGAAGAAGAGAAGGTGTGGTGAAATGCTGAAATAGTTTAGAATAATCATATGATCAGGTCTGATCCTTAGAGCCGGATGATAGCTGTTGTACATCTAGGGAGCTATTTGAAAAGGAGTTCATACTGTGATGTAAGTTATTAGATATCTGGGGCTAGTATACAGTGGGTACGGAAAGTATTCAGACCCCCTTAAATTTTTCACTCTTTGTTATATTGCAGAGACCCTCAGATTTCATCTGAAATTTACATTTTACTTATCTTTTTCTTGTGTACAGAGCTTGTGATCTTTCAGAACACACAAATATTTGGAGATAATGGCTGGAAAGAGAATACAGTCAAAGCTCCGATCACAAAAAACACACATCATTCTCTCAGTACTGTTATTTCATGGCTGATGATATTTAGAATCACACTGTGTCCAGGCTATGTGAGAGAACATAGTTCTTCCTTGCCTTTGTTATATCAGGGAATATCAATTAAAATATATCTAATTAACTAATACTTATTTCACAATCCCAGTAACATTCATAACTAGAACTTTAGACACATAAACTAACAGCTTTAAACATTACTATCTAAATGCAAGCTTTAAAAAAATGCCTTTACATGTTGGTTGCCACATAGGCTGAATCAAAGTTCTCTATTATCTGTATATATTACAATAGATAAATGAAAATAGTGTGTTGCAGAGGGCATTGGTGACATCCTTTTCCACCCTATTTTCCCTTGAGCTACAAAAGAAGATTGGTATCATATATTTCAATCCTCTATTTGTCTTTCTCTGAAAGAAATAATTTTTTCAGCAAGGATGCATTTTAAAAAATCTTCTTTTAAATAAATGCTGTTCTTTTGAGCTTTCTATGCATCAAAGAACCTTGAGAAATCTATCACAGTTTCTACAAAAATACCAAGCAGCACAATTGTTTTCAAAGTTGATAAAAATAAAAAAATGTGTCTTAAAGGGGTCATATGATGTTGCTAAAAAGAACATTATTTTGTGTATTTGGTGTAATGAAATGTGTTTATGCGGTTTAAGGTAAAAAACCCCCATTATTTTCCACATACTGTACATTATTGTTTCTCCTCTATGCCCCACCTTTCATAAACGCGTCGTTTCTTTACAAAGCTCATCGGTCTGAAAAGCGAGGTGTGCTCTGATTGGTCAGCTATCCAGTGCGTTGTGATTGGCCGAATACCTCAAGTGTGTGATGGAAATGTTACACCCCTTGTCATATTGTGATGCCTTGTCCTGCCCGGAGCGATGAAACAAAAACATTAAAAAACCCATTATAAACGAGGCATTTGTTGCATCCAGTGGGGACATAATTACTGATTATAATGACTTATACTGTCTTTTTACGCGTTGCATTGCATCGCGCCGCGTAAACATAAAACCATGTCTGCATTTGTGATAGGCGTAATTACAAACTACAAACGCTACTCTACACTGCTCAAAACTCGCGTTTGAATCGTCAGTGGCAAATCCTTTAAATATAAAAAACGTACTTACAGTCTGTGAGTCAGAACAGCCGGCATTGTAGTCTACTCTACCAGGATCAGGAAACAGTCCTCCATAAAATGCGCTGGACACATCTGAACATTTGGGTTGAACTGTTCTGGAACAGTGTTGTAAATACAACTTAACGTCTCAGGTTACGTACGTAACCATGGTTCCTTGAGGGAACGAGACGCTGCGTCTGAGAACGCTTCGGGAATGCCTTCTGTGACCACGCTCTGAATCACATGTGAAATCAGTCCAATAGCTGGGTGAGACGTCAAGGGTGGGTGACATCATGACCAGGAAGCTATAAAAGCACGTGCGGTGGAGCCGGCGTCAGCTTCAGGAATGAAGCAAGCGCTGGCAGGGATGCCGGAAGTATGGGACCAAGACGCGGCGTAACCTGAGACGTTTCTCTTCAGGAACTCGACCTGTGTCGGAGAACGCTTCGGGAACGAGAATGCCCATGCCGCCAGACTTTCAAATTTCTGCCTAGTGTGGAAGCCTGCACAGCTAGGGCGAGAGAACAGAAGAGCCAGGAGTGGCTCGCATGTCTAGACTGTAGAACCTGACGAAGGTAATGGGCGTGGACCAACCCGCAGCGTTTCAGATGTCCTGCATAGAAACACCTGCGAAAAAAGCCTTAGAGGCTGCCACACTTTGAGTGGAGTGAGCCTTGACCCCTAGCGGTGAGGGGAGATCAGAGGACTCATAAGAGATGGAGATGGAGATGGCATCCACTATCCACCGACTGAGGGTCTGCTTCGTTGCTGGAAGACCTATCTTCGGGGGACCGTAGCAAACAAGCAGCTGGTCCGCCCTCCTCCACAGGGCAGCTCTGTGGACGTATGCGTCCAGTGCTTGCACTAGCTCCGGCATAGAGGTGGGGGCCTCGTGCGCAGGAAGCGTTCATCTAACTTGCTTCGCTGCGGCTCGGCCTGCTTCTTGGTGGGCCAATCGATCTTTAATTTGGGCACGGCGCGAGTAAGCACCTCCCCTAGCTCCTCATACTGGGGCGATTGAGTGGGCGAAACCTCTTTGACGCCCTCCACGTCAACCTCCTAGGAGGAAGACAGGTGGAGTGTCGAGCCCTCACCCCGGGAGGAAGTAGCCGCAGAACGGGCTTCTGAACCCAGAGATTGGGCGCTGGATCTGGCGGGTGAGGAAGGAGATAGGGACTCGCCCGTCTCCATTCCCTCCGCCAGATCCAGTTGCGAACCCCACGAATGCAGCCGCCGCTCCGCCTCGACAGAAGCAGGGCCAGCACCGCGAGGAACGCTGGCGAAGACTCCCTCCTCAAAGAGAGCCCTCCGAGAGCGAAGCATACGCAGTGGGAGACGTTTGCAATGCAGGCAGCCGGCCCCCTCGAGAATCGACTCTGCGTGCTTCGCTCCCAAGCAAACCACGCACAGGCTGTGTGTGTCCCCAACCGTGATGTAACGTGGGCAGGGAGGAACACACAACCTATAACGTGGCTTGCTCTCGCCCTTTGAATGCTTTGTCTTTGCGTGAGCTTTAGACATAACTGGAGCTTATGAACCTTTTCACACTTGACAGACAACAATAAATATGACTGACACACACAGAGCGCTTCATTGAATGACAGAAAGCTGACGTTGGCTCCGCCGCACATGCTTTTATAGCTTCCTGGTCTTGACGTCACCCGCCCGTGACTTCTTGCCCAGCTATTGGACTGATTTCACATGTAATTCAGAGTGTGGTCACAGAAGGCGTTCCCGAAGTGTTCTCCAACACAGCTCGAGTTCCTGAAGAGGAACCACTGATTTCTAGTCGTGTCCTTTTGGAAGGCCAAACAAAGTAGTTTCGCTTTCACAACGAAACACAGCGTCACACACGGCGGGCTAGAGAGAGTGGAGGCCAGCGGGCTAGAGAGAGCGGAGGCCGGAGGCCTAGAGTGAGCAGAGGCCAGGGGCTAGAGTGAGCGGAGGCCGGCTTGAGTGAGCGGTGGCTGGTGGGCTTGAGAACGGCGCGGCGGGCTTGCGGCAACCACATATGACGACCCCGGGCTTGACTCCGCTTCGTCCACAGTGAAAGCCCATCCGGCGATCCACAGCGCGAAGTTGATGTATTTCCTCAGCGTCCAGCACGGATCAGCTCCAGGCATGACGAAGCAGATATCGTCCTTTTTGGGAAGGTCAAACAAAGTCGTTTCGCTTTCACAACGAAACACACAGCAACAACAATACTACAGCGAGAATAAAAGTTACGCCTTCTTTCTTTGCATGAACATTTGGGTGGCATTATGCAAATCTTCCCACATCGTGACGTAGACATGTGGGGGCGTGTTAGAACGAGCCGTTTTAGGTAGGCGTGGTTGACTCTTAACTTTTATAAAGAATATCTCTTTGGATTTGAGACTTTAGTCTTTGCAACTTTACAGATCTTCTTTATGCACCAAGAGTTTGTAACACTCGAAAGAGAAAGGAAAAATTTAAATCGCATCATATGACCCCTTTAAAATTTGCACTAAATCTGCATATTAGAATGATTTCTCAAGGATCATGTGACACTGAAGACTTAAAGTTGAAAATTCAGCTTTGTTATAGGAATAAATCATATTTTAAAATATATTAAAACTGAAAACAGTTATTTGAAATTTTAATAATATTTCACAATTACTGTTTTTCCTGTATTTTTGACTTAAAAATGCTGCCATAGTGAGAGACTTTCAAAATCTTAACTTTTAAACAGTATATACTTACATTTTTCACTCTCCAATAGTTTGTTCCTTATGTCTGATTTTGAGTTCACAGTTCACAGTTGTTGTTAAGTTGAATAAAATTGTTTTAGCTTATCTTGCCATTTTGAGAGTCTTACTGAGGACTCCTACTGAGGACTCTAAATTGCACCTGTAGTTTGAAAGCTACCAAGGCTAATGCCCACTTGTTCTGGCAATCCAGGTTATTGGAATCAATTAAAGATGACTGCGGTGAATGCTTTCCAAACTGCATGCAATCATGGAAATGAATCCCTATAGGAATAAATCATATTTTAAAATATATTAAAACTGAAAACAGTTATTTGAAATTTTAATAATATTTCACAATTACTGTTTTTCCTGTATTTTTGACTTAAAATGCTGCCATAGTGAGAGACTTTCAAAATCTTAACTTTTAAACAGTATATACTTACATTTTTCACTCTCCAATAGTTTGTTCCTTATGTCTGATTTTGAGTTCACAGTTCACAGTTGTTGTTAAGTTGAATAAAATTGTTTTAGCTTATCTTGCCATTTTGAGAGTCTTACTGAGGACTCCTACTGAGGACTCTAAATTGCACCTGTAGTTTGAAAGCTACCAAGGCTAATGCCCACTTGTTCTGGCAATCCAGGTTATTGGAATCAATTAAAGATGACTGCGGTGAATGCTTTCCAAACTGCATGCAATCATGGAAATGAATCCCATACCCTGCATGATACTTTGCTCAGACAAAAGAGCCTCTTCAGCAGCCGACTGAATGTAACACATCGCCTGAAAGAGTAAAACAGGCATACATTTGCTCCAACAACCATCAGGCTCAGCTATGCATCCCCCAGCCAGCAAAACAAAATCAGACTAATTGGTGGCTGTTGAAGCGATATGGACTCTGCACTATTTAGTCATTGTCATAAAAATATGTCAAGGCTATCAAGAACTAATGGACGTTTCCTACTATTATGGCACTCACTATCTATGAAATGCCAATTATTAAATAGACATTGTGTCTTATTGTATTAATTTAGTTTCTGGCTCCAACCTCTCACACTTGAAGATTCCCTTATGCACATGGTTTACAATCTATAAAAATCTCAGTCCAGGAATTGATGTGGTCAGGCACATAAGGCTATTTTACAATCATTCCATAAGCTTTTTCTTCAGGCAGTTTCTCTTTTAATTGAAATACTGGGGCTGTAATTCTTAACTACTCCATGTGTGGAGAGGATCTTTTTTAATGTCATTCTTTTAGATCGGACTGTTGCAGTTATAGCCAACCTTGCCATGCAGAATTAAATTCAGCATGTGTGTGGAGGCTGTAAACATAGAAGATGTTTGTGATTATACCACCCATTGGAGATCACACAGCGGGATATTGTAAACAAACATCCATGCTCCTTAGGGGGCATAGGCTTAAAGCTATAGCCTTCAACTGAAATAATCATAATGAACTGTTATATCAGATTTACACAGAGTTTTACTGCAACATGTTTGAATGTACATGACAGGCAAAACAAATAAGCACATGGTTGGGTTTAATCATGAGTACCCAGCAGAACTGTAAGTTTTTTTGTTTGTTTTTTACATTGAAGGTTCTTTTATTTCTGTTTTTATGTCTGTTCAAATCCTGAGCATGCATTAGCATGTATGCAATAAGGTAAAGACTGGCAAACTGGTGAACATTTTTATGAAAAGACAGAGGACGACTAACATCTTTACCAGAAGAGTGTAGATTCAGTTTGTTTGGTAAATAACGTTCCATATTCTTATATCAGCACAGCTGTTTTTGACCACATTTAACTCTCATGTGGTCCAAAACATGCAGCCATGTGAGCCATTCATATGTGAAGTCACAGTCATTCCCGGTAGAATGAATAAGAAATAATTCCCTCTTTTTTGAGTGACACCATGCCTTGGATATTAGTAATATGAGGATCTGTTAGCAACCATGACTGTTTTGCCCATTGCTCTGGTCACTCACAACATGTTAGTACACTCAGTACTCAAGTCTGGAAACAATAGTGCCTGACATTCACTTAATTCTCTGTACTGTGTTGTTTATAAAGATTATGAAGAAGTAGACAATTTTAGAGTCCAAAGTTGCTTACGTGGTTTGGATGCGAGTATTTTTGCCCCAACAAAGGACTGATAGTGTCGAGTTCTTTACTATCTGGGATACATTTCAATGTCAACCCCTTGAGGTTTGTGTGAGAGACTAATCATAAGATGAGAACAACATGCATTTCCAAAAAGTTCTCTCCCTCTCTCTCTCACACACAATCCATCTCTCTCCCTTTCTAACCTTAACAGTTGTTCCCAGGCCCTCAGCTCTTTTGTAAAAAAGCCGTGGGGCTGAATTTAATAGTCAACATTTCCTGTTCATGTTCTTCAGCACAAATTATTCTGAAATGTGTCCGACAGTGGATATGATCTTGTGACGAATTTCAGTGAAACCTGACAACTGGAAAACATTGCAGGCTCAGTTTTCATCTGTTTCACTCTCATTATGTTAGAAAATCTGTTATCTATCAAGTATGATTACGTTGACTGCAGTGTCCAAACGACATCACAATGACATCACATTGTTTATGAAACTTAAAAAATATATTTTTTTATCATATCTGCACAGGGATTTACTCAGCCTCACTGAAAATGTAATTTAATTGATACAGAATTAGGTCAAAGTCTAGTTTCAGTTCTTTTGTAGTCTTTCATGTGATGATTTAATGACTTTTCCAAATGTTTATATGTAGAATTTATATTTAGTTTGCTCAAATTTTGGGGAATTTGAGCCTGGCCTACTGTATGTGTCAGACTCTGTTCCGTGGTTTGTGCGTGTTTTGCTCCCCATGTGTTTCATTGTGCCCATATTTGGTTATGTTCCTGTTCCTGTCCTCATTATTTCATTATTAATTCATTAGTATCCACCTGTGTTTGTTAATTATCTCATTTAGTTTGAGCATTTAAGCCCTGTGTTTTCCTGTATCTAGTGTCTGGTATTAACGTCGATGTTGTGGTTTTTGTGTGTCTCTGCCTGCCTTGTGTTACCTCTTTTGGATTGTGCATTTATTTTGAGTTTATCCTCGTCTCGGTGTTCTTTGTTTTGCCACAGAAGGCAACCGTGACAGAATACCGGACCGATACAGTAAGCGGCGCCCCTTCTCCTCGTTTTGTTTTTTTGCTTTTGAAAGTCTTTTGTTTTCTTGTTTTTTTTCTTCCCGTGGCATGGAAGTCACCGCTCGGTTTTCCATCTTAGCTCACTGAAATCTCCCCTTCATGGAGTAAGCGTGGGAATTCTGCGGGATCACTGCAAGTACAGTCACGTCTGCCGGCCATTCATCAGTCAAGCCCACCGGCCGTGGCTCACTCAAGCCTGCCGGCTGCCCCGTAACCAGAAGAGGAGGATGAGGAGAAATGGATGGCTCACGGCCCTCTTCCTCGCCCGAGAGTGCCCCCCAGAGCTCGCTCCAGTGTCGGCTCCAGCCCGAGAGTTCGCTCCAGTATCAGCTCTAGCCCCTGACCAGAGTTGAGAGATGGCTCGAGCCCCTGACCAGAGTCGAGAACTGGCTCTAGCCCCTGACCAGAGTCAAGTCATGTCCCCTGAAGCCATGTTTGAAAGTCTTGTTGTGTCCATAGGAACAGTTCCAGTTGGTCTTGTCTTGTCCATGGAGGCTCGTCTGGGGCAGGCGGCTTCTCTTGTCATGGGCACAAAGCCATTCGCAAGCCATTTGCTTCTCCTGTTGCCTCTAGGGAAGCGGTTCCTGAGTCTAACCCTGAGAGGGCCTCTGACTCCACGTCCATCCCAAGGAGGGCTGTTGTACTCGAGTCATGCCCAGAGAGGGCCTCAAATTCCAAGCCTAGCCCAAGGAGGGCTCCTGTTCCTGAGTTTAGCCCAGAGTGGGCTCCTGTCTCCACGTCAAGCCCAGGGAGGGCTGCTGCTCCCCCGTCAAGCCCAGAAAGGGCTCCTGTTCCTGAGTTTAGCCCACGGAGGGCTCCTGTTCCTGAGTTTAGCCCTCGGAGGCTGCTCCGCCATGGCCTTCTGAACTGCCTGCTCCGCCATTGCTCCCCGAGCTGCCTGATCCACGATGGCGTGTTTTGTGTGTGTGTTTTGCTCCCCATGTGTTTCCTTATGCCCATATTTGGTTATGTTCCTGTCCTCATTGTTTCATTATTAGTTCATTAGTATTCACCTGTGTTTGTTAATTATCTCGTTTAGTTTGAGTATTTAAAGTCCCCCTGTAGTCAAATATTTTATCCCTTAAAACTTATCTTTGATCATCAAAATGACATATAAATGTTTTTTTCTTGTGACAATTTTCTCATGCCTTAAAATAGCTTGAAAGTAACTCTACGCCCTTGCCTCATTTACTATACGGGGATCTATGACTATGCAAATTAATCCTGCCTCCACTCAGTCACACACCAGCCAGTGCCTCCTGATCCACTGAAATGTAGTAACCGCAAAACAATGGCATACATGGATAATGACTGATAAAACTATGTTTTTACTAGCTGACAACTACAGTGAATACTGTAACATTCGTTCAAGTTACTTACTTGACGATGTTGTGTCCTAAAATGCCTTGAAGACTCGAATGCAGCCGTTTGTGATTGTTAATTCGCGCCCGCGAGCATACGCATGTGAAGTGCAGACGAAGCTGCGGGAGAGGTGCGTCTGACTCCGGGCTACTTTTACACTGTTGCCACGGGTTATAATGCAAGCTAGCGGTTCTAAATTCACATTAAACCACAGCTTCATGGGTTTTTTGCTCTGATTTATTTTTGGTTTTGTGCTGGTATTGGTATATTTTGCATGCAACCAAGGGCACCATATTTCTGGGTCAGCCTTTGGGAAACTACAGTTTTAAGGAGAAAATACACAGCAATGGTATTGATTTATTGATTATCACATGGTTTGTATAAAAGCATATTAAAAACACCACATAGACAAATAAACAAGATAAAAAAATAGATTTTCACTACAGGGGGACTTTAA
>NW_015505191.1:3347253-3352275 GCF_001515645.1 Sinocyclocheilus grahami
AGGGCTCCTGTTCCTGAGTTTAGCCCTCGGAGGCTGCTCCGCCATGGCCTTCTGAACTGCCTGCTCCGCCATTGCTCCCCGAGCTGCCTGATCCACGATGGCGTGTTTTGTGTGTGTGTTTTGCTCCCCATGTGTTTCCTTATGCCCATATTTGGTTATGTTCCTGTCCTCATTGTTTCATTATTAGTTCATTAGTATTCACCTGTGTTTGTTAATTATCTCGTTTAGTTTGAGTATTTAAAGTCCCCCTGTAGTCAAATATTTTATCCCTTAAAACTTATCTTTGATCATCAAAATGACATATAAATGTTTTTTCTTGTGACAATTTTCTCATGCCTTAAAATAGCTTGAAAGTAACTCTACGCCCTTGCCTCATTTACTATACGGGGATCTATGACTATGCAAATTAATCCTGCCTCCACTCAGTCACACACCAGCCAGTGCCTCCTGATCCACTGAAATGTAGTAACCGCAAAACAATGGCATACATGGATAATGACTGATAAAACTATGTTTTTACTAGCTGACAACTACAGTGAATACTGTAACATTCGTTCAAGTTACTTACTTGACGATGTTGTGTCCTAAAATGCCTTGAAGACTCGAATGCAGCCGTTTGTGATTGTTAATTCGTGCCCGCAAGCATACGCATGTGAAGTGCAGAGGCAGCTGCGGGAGAGGTGCGTCTGACTCCGGGCTACTTTTACACTGTTGCCACGGGTTATAATGCAAGCTAGCGGTTCTAAATTCACATTAAACCACAGCTTCATGGGTTTTTTGCTCTGATTTATTTTTGGTTTTGTGCTGGTATTGGTATATTTTGCATGCTAGTGATAGGAATCGATCCCTTGACGTTATTGGTTTGTGACATAGCAAACCAAGGGCTGTTTCAAACCATATTTCTGGGTCAGCCTTTGGGAAACTACAGTTTTAAGGAGAAAATACACAGCAATGGTATTGATTAATAGATTGTCACATGGTTTGTATAAAAGCATATTAAAAACACCACATAGACAAATAAACAAGATAAAAAAATAGATTTTCACTACAGGGGGACTTTAAGCCCTGTGTTTTCCTGTATCTAGCATCCGGTATTAACGTCGATGTTGTGGTTCTTGTGTGTCTCGGCCTGCCTTGTGTTACCCCTTTTGGATTGTGGATTAAAGACCATTTATTTTTAGTTTATCCTCGTCTCTGTGTTCTTTGTTTTGCCACAGAAGGCAACCGTGACAGTATCTTGGTATGAACTCCCATTTCACATCATCACGCCTTTACTGTTGCTTACTGTATGTTTGCTGAAACAAACAAATGAACAAATAAAAAAATCTCCTATTGTAAGCATTTGTCCAAAATAACAGTAAACTAATTTGTGAAAGTTAGGTTTAGTCTTAGCAGTATGCTGACTGCTTTTATTACATTTACATCATGTCCAGCAGTTTATTTGTCCTATGAGGATAAAATGATGTAATTATTTCATGATTACTCCTCTCATATTTACTGTCAGTGTAGTAAAGATAACTGACAGGCAAATACTTTGAGATGAGCAATCATAATATTTTTTTGGTTTATATTTTTAGAAGCCAATGGATCAACACAGCAAATAAAGGACAACAAGGTGTTTCTATTCCAGTTTAGCCAATAATTTGGTTCAGTAATTGAAATACCTCATCTAGGAAAGTAGTTGATAAGTATGTGCATTAGTTTTAACGGTGGACTGCATTTTAGGTAATTTCCTGAATTCACTATCATATATTGAAACAGACATTCAGCCACAGCTGTTTCACAGAGCTGTTTTCTATCTGGTGTCCGGTTCCTCGATTAAATGTGTCTGGCCAAATGTGATGCGTATCATAAGTGTGTGGTCGATGGTGGAGTGATGACTCTATGCTGTCAGTCAAACCTAGAGCTTTGTGTCCCTGGGTGGGGTTTCCCCCTTGGCTCCCCTCTGTAGGGCCAGGGCAGAGCAGGCCGGCTTCCAGTCTGGCCCTGTGGTTTCAGCAAAGCGTGATCCCTGAGAGCGCCTGTGGTTTTCACGGTTTTGTTGCCAGGCCAAAGGAAAGTGAGAGAGTGCCCCAGAGAAAGAGGTTGCTGTAACATCCCGGTAAAAGGACTATGAGTAAATAATCTCTCAAAATCATCACTCTGATCTAGGTTTAATGTTGCTCAGAAAGAGCCTACCGCTCTTTTTCACCAACACAATGCTGGAGCTGGTTCCACACATTGCTGCTGAAGAGAAGGGCTAGAAAAAACGTCTCCACATCGCACCATTAAATATGAAAATATCGTCTCCAACCAGGAAACAATAACATCAGATTGTCCTTGAATAATTAAAGTCTGTTCCTCAGACATATCTTGACTTGAAACACATCTCACAAAAAACATATGATTAGTAGTTCATGGCAACTAAATGTTTTTACTTTAACTCATCAAAATGAGTAGAACAATTTTTTTGGTTAGGCCTATATGAAATCCATATTGATTGTTTAAGTTGGTTTAATGTAATTTAGTTGATAGGTGATTATACACAAAATTTAAGGCAGCAACTGAACTTAAGTTTTTAAGATAAAATAGAAGAAAACTTTTATACAGTGCACAAGTTGTGGAAGCTACTTTTTTTATAGGTTTTTGTAAATATGACAATTTATTTAATATTTATCATTGTTATATTAAGGCATGATAATCAGTGAATGCCTGTCACAAGCTAACAGTTCTTCATACTTCCATGGTATAAAAACAATGCTTAGGTTGCTCCTCAGTAAACTATATATTATCTTCTATATTTCAAAGTCTATTAAACAATCACACCAGAAAAAGTACCCCATATAGCAACTAAACACACTGTAAACATACAAAACCCCTTAGAGTATCATGATATAGCTTCTGTTTTTTTGGGTTTTGTGAGTATACAAGAAGTGTGAAACCTCTGATGCTCTGATGTAAAGAGACAGGAATGGATACATTAAATTGCCTTATGGATTTTGTTAAAATTGCTTTCCACAGGTTAATTATATTTAGTGCATGGCACGTGTTTGCAATTAAATCCTCCATTCCCTATGCTTCTTTTCATTTATAAGTTGCTTTAGTCCAGTGGGTCATTAATGCCCTCTTCATTAGAGCTTGTTTACTGGATTAAACACATGTTTGGAGAGCCAAGCTTAGCAGAACTTTTGCATCATGGAACAAGAAATAATCTGATCTGGCCCATGGGTTTGAGGAGCTTTAAGCAAATAGGCCCAACTGGTGTGAAAATTCAAATGTGCATAGAATGCACATCAAGCATGAAGTGTGGATTATTTTTAAGAGCATCTACTAAAATATCGATGCAGTTTTTTCCAACATTACAACTGTAGCTTAAATCTATATGAATTTGCATTTTAGATGCTGGTTTATAGATACAACATGAGACACTGTGGGGCCTGAAATTTCAGTAAACTGCATTACTGTGTCTTTATTTAGTAAAACAAAATGGATGTTTAAAAAAGTATTATTGCATTTTTATAAGTGAAAATACAACAATGTGGCACTAATAATTAATTATTAGTAAATAGACTACTAAATAATTAGGGCCTATATCATTAGCAGAGGGCCCCCCGACAGCCAGGGCCTAGTTCTTACCTCACGTTATTCTTCTTTTCTGTCGTGAACATTTTTGATCAAGGTGATATTGATGCGGTACTCGACTTTTTAGCAATGCACCGCGGCAAAAATAAATGATGCAGATTATGGCGTTATTACAGACTATTGTTTTCTGTTCCGGCAGGACGCGTTGCAGGCACATACCACACAGTGATGCAGCTCGTCAGAATGCTCTCGATGGTGGTCATAGAAAGGATTATTATGTTTTGGTAAATTTTTGAAGAACATAATGAATGTGAATGGGTGCTGGCAAGCACCAAAAGTAAGAAGAAGAAAAAAAACCTTAATAAAACTGGTTCATATGACGTTTTCTGATGCTTCTTCAAAATGTAATTTGTGGTGTTCCACATACGAAAGAGTTAGAGGCTTGGAATGACATCAGGGTGAGTAAATGATGACAGAATGTTCATATTTGGGTGAACTATCCCTTTAATGAACTGAAAACTAGTACACATAGTATTCTCTTATAATACAAAACAGATACAAATAATTAACTTATAATACAAATAACTTATAATACACATTTTGTGGTAGGCATCATACATTCAAAATATTGTAAGGACCCACCCGCCAGCCCAAAAAGCGGAATCCAGCGGCCTGGTCGAAGGTTTAATGCATATCCGGTCTTTTAGGGAATGGATGTGGAGAGTGAAGAAGCCGAGGCTGAGCTTTCCCAGTTCCCCTGCCCTGCGTATGGTGAGCTGCTAGAGGTAATGGATCGGGCCACGGCGAGGCCGTGGAAACGTGCCAGGGAGGTGACGTCGCGAGGTCGCCTCGATGAACGTTATCTCTCTGACCATAGACCTCCAGCTCAAGTGAGCCTTCCTTTCCTTCCTGATCTCCACACTGAGATCGAGAAGGAATGGAAGAGGCCGTTTTCCTCACGCATATATCAGTCTCAGCATACGAGTTATGCGAACATCGAGTCGATGCGCGAAAGCGGCTATGAGATGATGCCCCCGGTGGAAGAGACGCTAGCCAGCTACCTCTCTCTGGGGGAGACGTCATCTCTCAAAACTCCCTCCTTGCCATCCGTGCCCCTTCAAGCCACATCTCGCACGAACGGCAAGGCATACGCAGCGGCAGGTCAGGCTGTGGCTTCGTTGCACACGATGGCGGTGCTTCAGGCATACCAGGCTGACCTGCTGAAGGACCTGGATGAGGGGCAGGGCCTTTCCCCTGGTGAAACGGCTGAGCTGCGGCGCACCACAGACTTGGCCCTCCGGGCTACTAAGCAGGCAGCCTCTGCCATGGGCAGAGCGATGGCTGCTATGGTGGTGACGGAGCGGCAGTTGTGGGTGAACTTAGCGGACATCGGGAAGAAAGAAAGGGGCTTTCTTCTCGATGCCCCGGTTTCGCCCTCTGAACTGTTTGGCACCTCCGTTG
>NW_015505191.1:3353036-3354181 GCF_001515645.1 Sinocyclocheilus grahami
CTAATGAGAGACTGAGGTGGTCATGTAAAAAATTTATAAAGTTACCTGCAGCGGATGATCCGGTCAGAAAGATCCTCTGAGCAGAGCTCCTGCACAGAGGTCATGGGGGTGAGTACGATCCAAATATCATGATATCTGTATATCGAGGACAGACCGAGATGGCTGTGTGTGTAACCTTCTATAGTTCCTTGCAGTGTTTCCCGGGACCTATACGTTTCTGTCCCTTGCTAGACGCCCTCGATGAGGTGCAGTTGCTGGGCTCAGAAGCCAGGTGCTCTACTTGCAGTAGGCGTGTCACTCGTCAACATATATCCAGACGGTAAGAAAAGCCGGGCTTCGGCTTCATACCTCCTGGATCATGCGGCCGAACACGGGCTTTAGCGGGAGACTTCGTGAACATCAGGCCCCCGGTGTTATGCTGCAAGGCACCCGGACGGGGCTACAGTGCCTGGTCACACCGAGGGGCTTCCTGGCCACCGGCGTACTCCTTCTTGCTGAGGCAACGAACGGGAGGTACGGGGGCATCACCAGGATCCTCCTGTGTAAGGCTGTCCTAGGCAGGGCTCCCATCACCACTGAGATGTGCGAGCCGGCCTCTTCCGGCTGGCCGATATGGTCGGATTTCCATGAACTTAAATTCCAGATAATATGGTAAATGTCCACGTAAAGCAAGGCTTTGCGCATTTCTCCAATGCCACGTGAGTGGGGGATGTGCACGTGAAGCTGTGCGCATTTTTCTAAAATCCACATAGCTGGTAGATGGGCACGTGTTGCTTTGCCCATTTTCTAAAATTCCACTTAGGTGGTAAATGGGCACGGGATTCTTTGCCCATTTCTCTAAAATCCTTTGAAGGTAAGGGTTACGCGTGCTGTCTTCGTTCCCTTTGTTTCAAAGTGGATTAACACCCCGGTACCCTGGGTGCCACTCAAATAGTGTGTCTTGGTCGACACACCCTGGAGACAGCACTCCCCTCACCTCTGAGGAGGGGGCTGGAGCTGCTGTTCCCGACCGGCCATTACGTCCGGGTGACAATAGAACCCTAAGAGTGCTCTTTGGCTCATTGTGAAAATCCACGTGAGTGGTAAGTGTACACGTTATCCTTTGCCACTTTTCTAAAATCCACATAAGTGGTGGGGTGGTGGGT
>NW_015505191.1:3356500-3357067 GCF_001515645.1 Sinocyclocheilus grahami
ATCAGGCCCCTGGTGCTACGCTGCAAGGCACCCGGACGGGGCTACAGTGCCTGGTCACCCCGAGGGGCTTCCTGGCCACCGGCGTACTCCTTCTTGCTGAGGCAACGAACGGGAGGTACGGGGGCATCACCAGGATCCTCCTGTGTAAGCTGTCCTAGGCAGGGCTCCCATCACCACTGAGATGTGCGAGCCGGCCTCTTCTGGCTGGCCGATATAGTCGGGTTTCCATGAACGTAAACTCCAGATAATGTGATAAATGTCCACGTAAAGCAAGGCTTTGCGCATTTCTCCAAATGCCACGTGAGTGGGGGATGTGCACGTGAAGCTGTGCGCATTTTTCTAAAATCCACATAGCTGGTAGATGGGCACGTGTTGCTTTGCCCATTTTCTAAAATTCCACTTAGGTGGTAAATGGGCACGGGATTCTTTGCCCATTTCTCTAAAATCCTGTGAAGGTAAGGGTTACGCGTGCTGTCTTCGTTCCCTTTGTTTCAAAGTGGATTAACACCCCGGTACCCTGGGTTCCACTCAAATAGTGTGTCTTGGTCGACACACCCTGGAGACAGC
>NW_015505191.1:3357197-3375697 GCF_001515645.1 Sinocyclocheilus grahami
TTGCCACTTTTCTAAAATCCACATAAGTGGTGGGTGGGCACGTTAGGCATTGCCACCCGTCTAAAATTCCACCTAGGTGGTAGGTGTGCACGCTATGCTTTGCCACTTCTCTAAAATCCCACGAAAGTGGTAGGTGCGCACGTTCTTCTTTGCCCACCTCTCTAAAAATCCTGTATGGTGAGGGTTACGCGTTTCGGACTTCGTTCCCTGTTTCGGAGAGGGTTAGGCCCCGATTTCCTGGGCTCCTCTCAACCAGTGTGTCTCGATCGACGCACTCAGAAGGCACTGCCCCCCTCGATATCAAGGGGTACTAAGAGGGTGTCGTCTGACGAGCAGGATCCTCTCCGAGGAGTTGAAGCCCTCGCTCCATGGGCTGTCCTCGTGGAAATGTTTAGCACTGCTCCCCTTTCAGGAAAGGGTCACCGGGAATGGGGACAGTATTCCTCCGCTGAGGAAAAACGGAGGTGCCTCTTTCATGAGAGGCTTGAGCTCACTGTCTTCCAGAAAGACCTCGAACCAGCTGCATCAGTAGGATTGGGCCGTCCTCCTACACCGGAGGTTAATCTCGAGAGACTGGTTCCCGTGGTAGACTATTGGTAGCCTGGGTTCTACTACCAATCTTGTCCCAGTGGGACCTGCAAAGCACTGTGAGGCGCTAGTAATGTCCCTTGGCAGCCTAGGCTTCTGGCCGTCGGGAGTAATGTCACTGACAGCAGTCTAAGTCCAGGCAGGGGCAACTCCCATAGCGATATGGTGTAGTTGGTACTTAGTGGCTCGCCATGGTTCTGGCTTGCACTCCCCTCAGCATGGCGGCGTGGGTATACCGTTCCCCATAGCGACCCCTAGAGGACGCAGTTCGAAGTTCCACGAAAGGGAACGTCTCGGGGTACTTATGTAACCATGGTTCCCTGAGGGGAACGAGACACTGCGTCCTCTAGTTTTTGTGCCATGCTGCGGACACAAGCTTCAGACGAAGAAGTGATGATGTGCGCTACCGGCGCCTATTTTGTACTAGTTGCGACGGTAGTGACGTCATGGCTGTCGCCGGCCAAACAAGTTGGTGTTTTTTCAATGTAGGCTTCAGACACGGGTCACGACGAGGCGTTCCCCATAGCGACCCCTAGAGGATGCAGTGTCTCGTTCCCCTCAGGGAACCATGGTTACATAAGTAACCCGAGACATTTTATTGCATGGCGTCTGTTTTGTGTGAGTTCCTGAGTATTGGTTTCATGAAGAGTTAATTTCATAAGGAAATAAATTCAATCCTTTCAATATTTTCAGCAAGGCTAAAAGTTTTGTGCATTTGACATGGAAAACATAAATTTAAGCTCATGAATCAGCCCCACAACTGGCCCCACAAGCTGTGCCTCTGAAGGTCATGAGTGGTCTTCAAGATTTTAAAGAATGACAGGAATCTACTGAATGATTGTTGGAGAGACATGGTATTAAATATGACAACAATAAAGATAAAGGCTGAATGGAAAGTGATTCTGTTGTTTTTGACGATTGATTGATTATCGATATTGTTGCTGATAACATGAGCTACAGTGTTCATAAAGCCCCTACAAAATGTTAATTTGTTAACAGCAAGAAAAGTGATTCCTTTACTAAATAAAATGACATCTAATTTTTACTAGTATTTATGTGATTAGGTATTTAATATCTATGGCCAGTTACAGAGCCCAACAATAACTTTGGGCAACCCTTGTCCAACAGTGCTGCAACCTGATGACCTCCAGCAATAAAACAGCTGTCTGTGTGAATGGGACTTAAGAAAAAAAGTAAACAGATACACATTTCATGTGTGAAACATGAATAATAGCCATACATTAATGATAATAATGATGCTTGCATTTATTAACACACATATTTACTTTACCACACTTACATAGTCATTCAGGCACAAACACACTGTGTCAATTAGGGGTGAATTCTGTGTGGATGACTGCATCACAGTAAGAGACTTTGTGGCCAAACATATATGATTAAGAGCACATGAAACCACAGCAAAGAAAACATGTTTATAAATGTAGTTCTGATAATATCCAGGCACTACAGTTAGAAAGACCCAATGATTATAAATGGTGTGTGTGTGTGTGTGTGTGTGTGTGTGTGTGTGTGTGTGTGTGTGTGTGTGCGTGTGCGTGTAACATTCTCCACTTGGTCAGAAGGGCAGATTTTGTAGAATATACCATATCCTCTCTAAACTCTAAACTGACAGACAAGTGTGTTCTTTCTGTGGTTGTGTATACGTGTGTGTTTTTGTTCATCCATATCCACATGTGGCACTGAGTAAAATTAAACAGTTTTTCACCTTCACCCTAAGCATGCTCACAACCCTGTAAACAGCTACTGATTAATTCTTGATTGTTTTGCAGTCGGGTGAAACGTGTGTTTATACACATGCCTTATCTAGATCTGGGGCTCTGTGACTGAGCTACAGGGCACTTTTTACTGCAAAAGCTTTAACAAAACAAATTCTTATTTGTTTGGATAATGTTTGCATTTGCTTTGTTTCATTATTAGAACTTGATTTAATAAAACAATTTACTGCAACATTATGAGGTTGTATCCTAAATGGCACCCAATATATTTGAAATGAATACACGTTGTATTGCACACTATTTTCTTCTTTATTTTAGTCTACTTAGATCCAACATCAAATCAAAAGAGTAAAAAAATAAAGGTTGTAACAGTTCACAAAGCCAATTTTCTTGATTTATGAATTAATTAAAAACAAACATTAGGCTATACACTACTCTTAAAGAAAAGAGAGAGAGAAGAAAAAGCCTTACAGAGGGTTCATTTTTCATATTTCCATATTTTCAAGAAATCGATAAAACAGATATAAAAGTAATGTTGTACATTATAAATTTAAATTAACTGTTTTCTATTCCTATATATTTTAAAATGTGATTTATTCCCGTAATTGCAAAGCTGAATTTTCAGCAGCTATTACTAAGTTCTTCAATGTCACATGATCCTTCAGAAATAATTCTGATATGCTGATTTGGTGCTAAAGAAAAAATTCTTATTATTATCAGTCAAAGACAGTTGTACTGCTTAAAAAAACCCGAATTCAGTCCAAATACAATGATAGGATGTCCTACCTGCCTGTCAACTTATGTATTTGCATAACTCAGCCCAGCCAATAGCGAGAGTTTTGGGTGTTACTGTAGCAGACTGAGCCAGAGGGTGTTTAGCCAGTGCGGAAAAAGAAATTCAGATTTCAATACAGAAGTGCAAGCCAACATTCTTAGATTTGCCAAAATATACGGGTACAAACAATGGGATAAAACAAGGTTAAACATTGGTGGTGTTTTTACAAGATGGAGGAATTTGATAGAATGTTTGGGTTTCAGTTGATACAATATGTTGGACCTGCTATTAAACATAGTCTACTTTTACCTGTTGATACATGCCTTCACTTTTATAGACCCATAAGCGCTTTGTTTGTGATGTTTGTGTTTGGGGGAGGCTTGATGCCCAAAGTGCAAAAGGGGCATTTGCAAAGTGTCACAAGTAATGCAGAAACTTGCATTTTGGAAACTTTCTTTGATGAATAGAAAGTTAAAAGTAACAAAATTGATTTGAAATAGATTTTTTGTAACATTCTAAATGTCATTACTGTCACCTTTTGATTGATCACTGTGATTCACTGTGTTTCCCCATGTCCCCCGGTCTTTTGAAAAAGACTGCACGGATTTTTGCACATGTTTGCATTTGTTTTCTTTTATGCTGTCTGTTTGCATTCATTAGCCAAATATACAGAATAAACTAATTTAAAGCTACAACCCGAGCATCTGGTTTCCACTGCAATGGAACTGAACCCAGCAGAGCACAGAAAAGTAATTTTTCCTGCTCCCAACGTTAGTGCTTTGTGAGCATCACTGATTGAGACAACACAGAGGTTTGTTCGTTTTTGGAGATGTGTGAGCATTCCTTCTGATGGAGTGTAAAACAAATCACTGAATCCAGTACTTGTCATGGAATCATGGCAACACATGAAGGTTAACCAATTAACTTTATAAGATACAGAAGCCAAGCTGTTACTGTTGAACACTAAATTATTTTTATAGGCAACATGGCTGCAGTTTGTACCTTTCACTATGGGGCGCAAATGGGACATGGGAAATAAAGGCTTAAAAATTGTTTGCTTTGCAATATCTTTTTGTATATCCACTGTTTAAATGCTTGAACTGTTTCAGTGTAACCAATGTAAAACATTCAGTGGAAAAGACTATTCAGCACTGGCTCAAAATGTTTCTATGTTCTTAAGGGCTGCACAGAGCATTTTAAACCATGGATGCTGTACAAACATGTTTTTTTCAAAGCTTACTGCTAAGTTCACAAATTGTCAAACCAATAGCTCAATGGAGGACAGTGCATCAGCTGAGAGGAGCTAGGTGAGCTAAAGTCAATGAAATCAAAATACTGCATTAAAACAATAGGGTTGTCAGGGAGAGAGCAAGAGAGAGAGAGAGAGGTTTATCATGTCCATGTGTTTGGGTGTGCTTTGGGTTTGAGGAAATGTGTTGAATCACACATTACTGGATGTGCGTCACTTGACACATTTATTGTCAAAAATAATGAACTGAACTGCTGGAGATAATGAAGTGCAGCATTTTGGGTCTCTGTCTGTTTCTCTCTCTCTCTCTCTTTTGTTCTGTTCCTTTCATCCTGTGACCATTCAACCTTGGAGTCTTGCTTTTTAAAAACATTAATCAGGATGCATGACACATTTTTTGGTCCACATTTAATCAGTCATAATATGCTGAGTTGGCAGTTTGTAAAGGCCTCTTCAGGGCGCAAAACAGCCCTTGTGTGTGATTTCTATGTATCTGCTTATATGCATGTTTCCTTGTGCGTTCATGCCTGATTTCATTCCCTTATCTTTGTGATCCCTGGAGTGTTCATCGTTGTGGGTTTGGGCTTTGAATAGTTTTGGCTAAATTGAGTAGTGTGTGTTATGGGTGCAATATAAACCATATGTTGATTCAGGCACACACTCAGTCAGCCATCTTCCAGGAAGGACAAGGAGGACCGAGGTTAATTTGAAATGATGAGACAAGAGGATTGAGGATTATTTATATAAAAGAAAGGTAAAGGATTCTGCGGTTCATTAGACTGGTTCTTTACATCTGCAAATGTTCATACACTGACTTTTCATCATTTCACAAAACAAACATTTGTTCCTTGAATACTGAATCAATTACCACACAAGAACAAAACATTGTTTCATTAATTTAGACAGCATATAATATTGGTGTAGATCTTCTCCATACACCAATAGATAATCTGAAAGAGGTTGTACAGGCAGTCCTGAAGAACAATCATAAAAATTACTATTAGTTTATTATTAATAGTACTATTAAAGGTCCCATATTGTCAAAACTTCAATTTCCTGGCTTTTTTCATGATAACTGAGGTCTAGCTGCTATGTAACTACCATTTAAGTTTCAAAACAGTCAATCCACAGTAAAATGCACACAGCCTGCATAAAGTAGCTGTGATTTTCACGAACTGTTGTGACTTCTGTAAAAAGGTGACGTCAGAACTACTCAGTCACCTCCTTCAGTCACCACCCCGAGCACTGCCCACAGTCCCACTCTCCTTTTGCCAAACCCCCAGACAACATCGCGTCCATGCCATTGCTGAGCAACAACAACACGGAAACATGTAGAGAAAACGCTGTTCAGTCTGGATGCCAGGAAACTACATTGCACAGTAGGGCTGTGACGGTCGCCTTGACAACCGCGCCACCGGCGGTAGTGCACGTGACATCACACACTCAATAACAAGCATAATACAAAGTTTTGTATACAAGTGTAATAATAGTAACAGTTGCAAATTGTTTTATTTAGACTATAAGTCTATGCTAATTCACAAATTACCTCAAACGCCATACACGGCGTTTGATCCTTTAGATTGGCAGGTTTGAGCGCAGGAAAATACAGTACAGAATACAGAAACCAAATACTACATCACCAATCTGGAATCATTTCCATTCATGTCACCCATCCGCATTTGTACAAGTGTCTTCAAGTTCTCGTGAACACAAACGCTCGGCTGGTCAGGTTTATTTTTACTGCATTCGGTGTTTGAAAAAAAAAACATGAATTACCATTCTGAAACATCCTGTTGTAAGCGCGTTTGAGGAGGTGGTTGGTTGCTTCATGTCGTCTCCGATTCGGGGTCTGAGTTCGGCTCAAACATGTAAGGCCGGACAACATTTCCCTCAGCAGTGACCATCATTACCGGTGTTTCTATTTACCTTACTTGTGAGTATCACAAGGTAACTTGTGATAGTTACCTGTGGTTGGCCTGGCCGTGCGTCACTCAGAAAACAACAGGCCAATCAGAAGAGAGGCTCATGAATATTAATTAGACAGGGCAGAGGATCCCCAAATCCAGGTGTGAAAAACTTGTTGCATCTTTCCCAAAAAGACTCATGGCTGTATTAGATCAAAAGGGTGCTTCTACTAAATACTGAGCAAAGGGTCTGAATACTCAGGGCCATGTGATATTTCAGTTTTTCTTTTTTAATAAATCTGCAAAAATGTCAACAACTCTGTGTTTTTCTGTCAATATGGGGTGCTGTGTGTACATTAATGAGGAAAAAAAATGAACTTAAATGATTTTAGCAAATGGCTGCAATATAACAAAGAGTGAAAAATTTAAGGGGGTCTGAATACTTTCCGTACCCACTGTATATTCTTAAGGACATCAAGACTTAAAATAAAACTCCAGAAAGGTGTAAAATATGTGACCTTTAATATTAGTAGTGTGATTTAGTACCAATACAACATATTGGTACCAAGTTTGGTTTTTGATTTTCTGTACCGGTTGACAATTGGATGTTTACATCTGATTTTCATACTTTTGTTTATAATGGTGTAAAGCCTTTGTTTGTGTTATTTCAAACTATTGATTTTTTTGGTGCAGTTCACTTTTACATTTGGCATGCAATAGTATTGAAATTTGTATAGTGGTCATTTTTTGTTTATCTATCTACAATAGGACAAAAAATATTCATGGTCTTTTCATTAATGGCCAGAATTATTAGTATTATTTCCTATTTATTTTTGAATTACTGCTTAGCATTTTATTTTGTTGTTTTTTGTTTAGACTTTGAAGAGTTCTGAGGAGTGTGCATACGACATCCACATGGTTTATGGCTATTCTGTGGTACAGTTTTTTTTTTTTAGCATGCAGTAGCCTTTTACGGCAGGCATGTCAGCACTTGCTCTGATCCATTTGTTGTGGTAACTAGCCTAGATAATGGAAAACAATAAGCCAGGCTGAACTCAGATCAGTACTATTGTGCCTAATGGGGGCTAGATGTGCTGGAGATCTTAGAACTGGCAGCAATTGTACTGCTTTGGTTTTAATTATGCATGCACTTACAATATCCCACACCCTACATGTTGAAATATTCATGGAGACAAATGTTGCTTTTATAGCATCATTGTTGTAATGAAGTAAAGTGCATAACTGTAAATAACATTACACAGTTTTAAAATGTCATCTGTTTGAGGGGCCAGTAATGGCTGAGAGGATCACTATCTGGATTTGTATGACACATAATTGTCTGATACAAAATTGCATTTGCTATTTGCCATTTTTATTTAGCATTTCCTTTAGCATGTTTTCAGAAATGCGAATGTAAGGGCATTGTTGGATTAGGATTGAGGTGTCATTTCTGTGGTATGAGGTGCTGTCTTCTGCTCGCTCGTTTTTTTTTCTCCATAGATTATTTTGGCTGAGTCATTGTGTGAGTTGCTCTCCCAAGGTCAAACCAATGAGATCACAGTTTCAGAAGTAAATTATTATCATTTGCACAAATAGGACAATCTAGTGCTGCTCGTCGTGTTCAGCCCTGAGGTAATGGTAAAGGAAAAAGTTCAACAGTTGACTGCAGTGAAATGTAAATTTTCTTCTTCTAGCCGTTTATCTTCTAATGGAACAAAAGCAATAAAACATTGAATCGCTTTTGAAAGGGAAAATACAGTCTGCATGTCTGGTTTTATTAAGAGATCTCTAATACTTGTCTTGGATGGACTGTCAAAGGCTCTGTGACTTTGAGTTGTTTATTGTCTGGTGTCTAGAATTAAACATTAGACTGGGTAAGTACATTTGTGTCTTATGTAACTAGTCTTAGGTTCACATTGACAGAGAGTGGTCATTTATCGTTCTGAAGTTGTACATAGAGTTAGTTGTAAGACAAAATATGAAGAAATTTATAAACAGTATTTAGCAGTATGCTAAATGATTTGTACACTAAACAATTAGTTAATTTGAAAGCAGCATTGCTAGATACATTGTAGGTATGTGTTTGAACCTGTAAGGTAAACGCTGGTAAAGAGCTCACAGTACTTTTGTTATTGTGTGTTATGGCCAGTCTTTTTGATTGAAAGAAACTCCAATTTCATTATGTTCTTGGCACAAAGAAAATCTTGTCCAAACTAATGTTGGTGGGCTATACATAATGTAGATCCTGGCACACAAACAGTGTTGTTTCAATCAGTTTGCCAAGAAACGATTACAGTCCTGAAGTCTATAAATGGTAGGACAAACATTAGCGTATCAGCAATCTCTTCTACAAATCTGCAAACGCAGCCATTATATCTTTCCCCACCATGGCAGTTTTCAGCATTATCAAATCTAAAAACAAATGTTCAGACTGATTAACAGAATGAGTACTGATGGCTACATACCTGTGTCCACTTTCATTTTTGGGCATCCTCTCAAACATTTGGTACTCTCAGAAATAAAGTTACAAAAACATGTTTGTACCTAAAGGGTCTATTTTGGTACCTTAAAGGTACATATTAGTACTTAAGGTGTACATATTTGAACCTAATAGGTACAAAAGTGTACCTTTTGAAAAGGTACCCCAGTGACAGCTCTATTTCTGAGAGTATATTTAGAGGTTACTAATGTGAACACGCTTATGGGAAAACTCCTGTTTACTCTGAATTCTTAAGCCTGATTTGTTCATGTTCGTGTAGCTGCATGAACAAATGTCATTTCAGTCTGCAAAAGTGAGTGGAGCTGACTACCTACAGAAGTTGGTGCTGAATGGCATTTCATCAGAATCTTTCGACCGTGACAGTCATTGTCTCACGTGTAGCTTTATAGCACGGCAGTCTACGTAACGCTCATACATGAATGTGACTAATCAGTATTCAGAGTAAACAGGAGAGAATAACAGAAAATGTTATGCTCATGTCAGTCTAAATCACATTTTGTGCCATTTTTGAATGATTTTCTTTTTCAGGTATTGTATTTTTAGACGTTGACATTGTCCTCCTTCTCCTGGACTTGTTTTCTCTTGAATACCAATCATTTAATCTGAGTAGGAAAAGTCAACTTAGATCTGTTTAAATAGGCAGATTTTCACTGAAATATTCTTTTACTTGTAGGCCATGCATTTTCTTCTGCCAATACAATTCGGTTTGAAAATTAGGCAATCAATAACAGAGCTGAAAAACAAATCATGAAAACACTGAACTGTGTGTGTATGATTTTACATTTGTTTTTTCTTCTCTTCTCTAAGCTCATATAGCTAAGATCTGATAACCTCATATACAGACTTGCTCACTTGCTCTTTTCAGCTCTCTTTGCATTGTTTGCATGACTTAATATCCAGTTGCTATCCACACTAACAACAATAGGCAATTAAGCAAACAATCTCATCGTGGTATGTCTGTGCGAAGTCAATATAATTATGAGTGCCAGGGAATTCTGAGCAGGTCAGCAAGGGACTTTTTGCATTTGAAAATTGAAGGGGCTGTTTTTTATTAAAGTCTCAGTTTCCTGCAAGTGTTTTGTTTGTCCGTATGCAATATGATTTGTGGCATTGCAAGCATTGTATTTGGGTACATGATTCTGAATCCTTAGCTGTGAATTTATGGTTTATATAGTTCTGTGAACTCTGCGAGTCCTTTTGTCATAATGAGGAAGAGGGAGTGAAAGACAACAGATGAGAACAGACTGTTTCGGAATCATTGTTTATGTTGTTTATATTAAGAATTTATGGATCCCAGCTGAGCTGTTTAAGTACAGATAACCTTTTGAGACAAGTGTGTTTAGTACAGTATGTGTATTAGAGAGGGTGTATGTATCTGATTCAGGGGAAAGGGAGAAGTTCTCCATCACTTAGCCAAGTTGGAGCATAGTCAAGACTGAAACACTCAGTTCTGGCCTGAAAATTCACAACTGGAGCATGATTAAAAAAACATCATGATGCCAATATCATAAATGGGCTTTTTCTTGCAGCATGTGGGATCTGCACATTCTCTGATGCTACAAAGTGAGAAATGCTTGACGCTTGCGTGAAGATGGGTCTTTAAAAGTGAAAGCAGTGCCGATCCTAGACTTCTGAGTGGTTATGAACGAATGAATGAAACGCATTTGTCCGTGTTTCACTCCGCCTCGAATTGCACTCATGGAAAGCACTTGAGAAACAGTGTCTTTTCCGTGGCTCGGTAACGTTTTCAACTCGTTTTTTTTAGACTCGAGCAAGACTGTACGACATTCACATTACATGATTTGACTGATTTTTACGTAGAAAGTGCGACAGCGCTCTGCATTAAAAGAAATGATCATTCATGTTTTCATAACCGCTGGCCAAATTAAAAAACTAAAATTAAATCATCTTTGAGAGCAAGGGGGCCCCCTGGCTCAGGAGGAGGACGGACACCAGGGAGGGGGCCGGCAGACAGAGTCCAGGGAGGTGACAAAGGAGGGAGGAGCCAGGGCAGAGACAGGAGGGACTTGGAGCAGGCAGTGCCAGGTGGGACCCAGGCCACAGCCATGATAATGACCCACTGTGGAGCCGATGGAGGGAGGAGCCATGGAGGAGGAAGGGCTGACGACTCCAGGGGGCCAACCGACTGCGGCGGAGCAGGTGGCGGAGGAGCCCGAGGCAGAGAGCTGATGACCCAGGATGACAAGGAGGATCTGGAGGGCCAAGGCGGGGCAAATGGCTCAGGTGACCGAGGCAGATGTGGGGAACCCGAAAGGATGCGGTGGAGCCAGAGCGACAGAGGGATGAACAAAGGGACGAGGCGTAGCCAAAGGAGTGGAGTCCCGAGGCGCAGGATGGTCAACGCCAGACCAAGGCGGAGCCGGATATTCATACATATTCAATATGTATCACTATCTTTAAAAGCACGGCAGTCTACGTAACGCTCATACATGAATGTGACTAATCAGTATTCAGAGTAAACAGGAGAGAATAACAGAAAATGTTATGCTCATGTCAGTCTAAATCACATTTTGTGCCATTTTTGAATGATTTTCTTTTTCAGGTATTGTATTTTTAGACGTTGACATTGTCCTCATTCTCCTGGACTTGTTTTCTCTTGAATACCAATCATTTCATCTGAGTAGGAAAAGTCAACTTAGATCTGTTTAAATAGGCAGATTTTCACTGAAATATTTTTTTACTTGTAGGCCATGCATTTTCTTCTGCCAATACAATTCGGTTTGAAAATTAGGCAATCAATAACAGAGCTGAAAAACAAATCATGAAAACACTGAACTGTGTGTGTATGATTTTACATTTGTTTTTTCTTCTCTTCTCTAAGCTCATATAGCTAAGATCTGATAACCTCATATACAGACTTGCTCACTTGCTCTTTTCAGCTCTCTTTGCATTGTTTGCATGACTTAATATCCAGTTGCTATCCACACTAACAACAATAGGCAATTAAGCAAACAATCTCATCGTGGTATGTCTGTGCGAAGTCAATATAATTATGAGTGCCAGGGAATTCTGAGCAGGTCAGCAAGGGACTTTTTGCATTTGAAAATTGAAGGGGCTGTTTTTTATTAAAGTCTCAGTTTCCTGCAAGTGTTTTGTTTGTCCGTATGCAATATGATTTGTGGCATTGCAAGTATTGTATTTGGGTACATGATTCTGAATCCTTAGCTGTGAATTTATGGTTTATATAGTTCTGTGAACTCTGCGAGTCCTTTTGTCATAATGAGGAAGAGGGAGTGAAAGACAACAGATGAGAACAGACTGTTTCGGAATCATTGTTTATGTTGTTTATATTAAGAATTTATGGATCCCAGCTGAGCTGTTTAAGTACAGATAACCTTTTGAGACAAGTGTGTTTAGTACAGTATGTGTATTAGAGAGGGTGTATGTATCTGATTCAGGGGAAAGGGAGAAGTTCTCCATCACTTAGCCAAGTTGGAGCATAGTCAAGACTGAAACACTCAGTTCTGGCCTGAAAATTCACAACTGGAGCATGATTAAAAAAACATCATGATGCCAATATCATAAATGGGCTTTTTCTTGCAGCATGTGGGATCTGCACATTCTCTGATGCTACAAAGTGAGAAATGCTTGACGCTTGCGTGAAGATGGGTCTTTAAAAGTGAAAGCAGTGCCGATCCTAGACTTCTGAGTGGTTATGAACGAATGAATGAAACGCATTTGTCCGTGTTTCACTCCGCCTCGAATTGCACTCATGGAAAGCACTTGAGAAACAGTGTCTTTTCCGTGGCTCGGTAACGTTTTCAACTCGTTTTTTTTAGACTCGAGCAAGACTGTACGACATTCACATTACATGATTTGACTGATTTTTACGTAGAAAGTGCGACAGCGCTCTGCATTAAAAGAAATGATCATTCATGTTTTCATAACCGCTGGCCAAATTAAAAAACTAAAATTAAATCATCTTTGAGAGCAAGGGGGCCCCCTGGCTCAGGAGGAGGACGGACACCAGGGAGGGGGCCGGGGAGTCCAGGGAGGTGACGAAGGAGGGAGGAGCCAAAGAGGCGATAGGAGGAACCAGGGTGTACCAGACGGAGGAGCCTGGGAGATGACAGGAGGGACTTGGAGCAGGAAAAACTAGGTGGGACCCAGGCCACAGCCATATTGGCGACCCACGGTGGAGCCGACAGAGGGAGGAGCCATGGAGGAGGAAGGGCTGACGACTCCAGGGGGCCAACCGACTGCGGCGGAGCAGGTGGCGGAGGAGCCCGAGGCAGAGAGCTGATGACTCAGGATGACAAGGAGGATCTGGAGGGCCAAGGCGGGGCAAATGGCTCAGGTGACCGAGGCAGATGTGGGGAACCCGAAAGGATGCGGTGGAGCCAGAGCGACAGAGGGATGAACAAAGGGACGAGGCGTAGCCAAAGGAGTGGAGTCCCGAGGCGCAGGATGGTCAACGCCAGACCAAGGCGGAGCCGGATATTCATACATATTCAATATGTATCACTATCTTTAAATAAATCACTCCTACAAAGTTTTGGCCATATGGCCCCCTCATAATCATGTTAAATAATCGTGATTACAATATTGGCCAAAATAATCATGATTATGATTTTTGCCATAATCGAGCAGCCCTAGTATTCGGGGCGGGTGAAGGCATCCATAAGGGAACAACGGGGAAAAAAAACACTGTACGGAAAACAGAAAACAAGTGGAGGGTAAAGCGCAAATAAAGTTACTTTTGTTGGTCCAGGATTCTGTCACGATTGCCTACGGAGAGGAGCGAGGAAGGAGGAAATGAGGAGTAAACTCAAACAGCAGTCCTTTAATCAACATCCAAGGGGTAACACAGGGCAGGCAGGAACACACATGTAGCGCAACATAGACTTTCAATCTCGGACAAAGACAGACAGGACAGATTGGAACTTAAATGCATGGGGTAACGAAGGATAATCAACGAACACAGGTGAATCAAATGACTAATCACACATGGGGAAACTGGGTCACAGGGACCACGTCGGGAGAAAAACACACAAACAGTCCATAATCCTGACAACAAGTGATATGGACTCCTTTTATGGGTTTTTTTTCAGTCATTTTGGAGCCATTCCTCACCATTCACTATCATTATATTAAAAAAGTATAGTCAGTACATTCTTCAGACTTTTTTGTTTTTTAATTCACAGAGGAATGTAAGTCATAAAGTACAAGTTTGGAATAACACGAGGGTGAGTAAATGATGACATTTTGGGTTAAACTACCCCTTTAATAAATCACAGTAGTAGGTCTCCATGCACTAGATAAACTACTGAAATAGGTGCATGACACTCTCAACAACTCTTTGTTGACTTGTTGAAAAATTCCCAGGGTCCTCTGTCACATTCTTCTAGATAATTTCCCCTCTCCACATTTAGGTCAACAGCATTGTTAAGAAAAACAGCTGCTGTGAAGAACTCTTAGCAACTGCAATATCTCTAAAGAGGATGTGGGAGGTGGGCAGCTGGGTGGGATGGAATCAGTCATTTTGGAGCCATTCCTCACCATTCACTATCATTATATTAAAAAAGTATAGTCAGTACATTCTTCAGACTTTTTTGTTTTTTAATTCACAGAGGAATGTAAGTCATAAAGTACAAGTTTGGAATAACATGAGGGTGAGTAAATGATGACATTTTGGGTTAAACTACCCCTTTAATAAATCACAGTAGTAGGTCTCCATGCACTAGATAAACTACTGAAATAGGTGCATGACACTCTCAACAACTCTTTGTTGACTTGTTGAAAAATTCCCAGGGTCCTCTGTCACATTCTTCTAGATAATTTCCCCTCTCCACATTTAGGTCAACAGCATTGTTAAGAAAAACAGCTGCTGTGAAGAACTCTTAGCAACTGCAATATCTCTAAAGAGGATGTGGGAGGTGGGCAGCTGGGTGGGATGGAATGGATATGTCAAGATTTGCTGGCATGGACAACAAACAAATGTTTTCACACACCAAATACTTCCACAACCACCTTTTTCAAGATTTTTCATGCTTGATTAGCTTGTCACCAGAACATCAGGCCTGTTGTGGGGAAATAACTCACTAATTGTCCTACTGAACGCCTCACTTCTTTCTGGGACTTTTCCAAACTCCCTGAAAACTGCAGTTGTTAAACCCCTTCTGAAAAAGAGCAATCTTGATAACACCATATTGAGCAATTATAGACGAATATGAAATCTTCGTTTTATAGGCAAGATTATTGAAAAGGTAGTTTTTAATCAGCTGAACAAATACTTAAACTCAAATGGATACCTGTACAATTTTCAATCTGGTTTCCGACCACATAACAACACAGAGACAGCACTCATTAAGATAATAAATGATATTCGCTTAAATTCTAATTCTGGCAAAATATCAGTGCTGGTACTACTAGATCTCAGTGCTGCGTTTGACACTGTCGATCATAACATACTTCTAGAGAGACTGGAAAACTGGGTCGGGCTTTCTGGGATGGTTCTCAATTGGGTCAGGTCATACTTAGAAGGGAGAGATTATTATGTGAGTATATCAGAGCATAAGACTAAGTGGATGTCCATGACATGCGGAGTCCCACAAGGCTCAATTCTAGCACCGCTCTTGTTTAGACTGTACAGGTGTACAGTGAATTGGTGGGTTTTTGTTAAATGTGAGCCAAAATCATCACAATTAAAAGAACCAACGACTTAAACTACTTCAGTCTGTCTGCATTGAATTTATTTAATACACAAGTTTCACAATTTGAGTTGAATTACTGAAATAAATGAACTTTTCCACGACATTCAAATTTATTGAGATGCACCTGTATATGCTCCCACTAAGTCAAATAATGAGAAAGAACCAAATTGCCTATCACAGCTATGCTGATGATACCCAGATTTACCTGGCCTTATCGCCAAATGACTACAGCCCCATTGACTCCCTCTGCCAATGCATTGATGAAATTAATAGTTAGATGTGCCAAAACTTTCTTCAGTTAAACAAGGAGAAAACTGAAGTCATTGCATTTTGGAAACAAAGATGGAGTTCTCAAGGTGAATGCATACCTTGACTCTAGGGGTCAAATAACTAAAAATCAAGTCAAGAATCTTGGTGTGATTCTGGAGACAGACCTTAGTTTCAGTAGTCATGTCAAAACAGTAACTA
The DNA here is from genome assembly GCF_001515645.1 of Sinocyclocheilus grahami. NCBI lineage: Eukaryota > Metazoa > Chordata > Actinopteri > Cypriniformes > Cyprinidae > Sinocyclocheilus > Sinocyclocheilus grahami. Next base: position 3,373,092 of record NW_015505191.1, read on the forward strand.
AATCAGCATACTATCATCTAAAAAACACTGCAAGAATTAGATGTTTTGTTTCCAGTCAAGACTTGGAGAAACTTGTTCATGCCTTTATCACAAGCAGGGTGGACTATTGTAATGGTCTCCTCACCGGCCTTCACAAGAAGACCATTAGATAGCTGCAGCTCATACAGAACGCTGCTGCCAGGATTCTGACAAGAACCAGAAAATCTGAGCATATCACACCAGTCCTCAGGTCCTTACACTGGCTTTCAGTTATATTTAGGATTGATTTTAAATTACTTTTACTCGTTTAGAAATCACTCAATGGCCTAGGACCTAAATACATTGTAGATATGCTCACCGAATATAACCCTAACAGACCACTCAGATCATTAGGATCGAGTCAGTTAGAAATACCAAGGTTTCACACAAAACGAGGGGAGTCCGCTTTTAGCTATTATGGTTCCACCTGAAGTTGGAACCAGCTTCCAGAAGAGATCAGATGTGCTATAACATTGGCCACATTTAAATCTAGACTCAAAGCTCATCTATTTAGCTGTGCATTTATTGAATGAGCACTGTGCAACGTCCGAACTGATTGCACTATATTTTATGTATAATAATTTTCTATTTTTAAACTGTTTTAAATTCATTTTAAATCCATTTTCAAATTTTTTTAATTCCTTGTTTTATTGTTGTGAATGTGATTGTTTTATGATTATTTTACTTTCTTTTATGTAAAGCACTTTGAATTACCATTGTGTATGAAATGTGCTATATAAATAAACTTGCCTTACTGTGCGGTAAAAAGAGTGATTGTGAAATTTCTCAAATTTTCCAGTCTCTTTTTTCTTTCCTTTTTTTTAACTCAGCTATATGTTAGAGCCAGATAGTCTGTTCCATGTTTCCAATAAAGCAAACAAAGCAGGTCCTTGCCTTTTGACAAATAGCAATGCGTTGCAGCAGTCCTTCTGAGCCTATTATAATCTGGAAAAGTATATGTACATTCTTGGCAATGAGGTCTGAGCGAAAACAACCACATTGTAGATTCATCAGCAAACTCTGATAGAAGCTGACTTCGTTCTGAACCGAGCAGCAGGTTTTGTCTTAAACGTGAAGTCCTCATGCCTATCTGGCAAGCTTATCCACCACAGACATTGGAAGCTTTCCCGATTGTCCTCACCCTGGGGTGCCTTTTCCAAAATGTCAAGCGACTGAATAAAGCGGTTTCTGTGATGAACATTTGCACTGTAGGCAGTGATAGAAATGGAAGAAGTGACAGTTAGAGTCTAAGAAGTGACCACCATGATAAATTAAAAGTAATTAATATTTTATATTTGAAATTGAAATAGAATTAATTGAAATTATCATTTACTAACCAAACAAAAAGCAAATGCATATTTTGAAAATTTATGTAATGTATCAGGATATTAGGTCTGTTTCACACAGCTTGTGTAAGCGTGCCTTTTCATTTTGGGAACCATATTAACTGGTAAAAGAAGCAATTATTGAATTCACTATGTGTCTGTAGGGTCAAAAATAAAATAATTTTAGATCACAATTTTTAATATTAAATGTGGTATAAAAAAGATTATTTCTATAATGTGTGTTGCTGAAAAATGTGTGAAATCCCAAGTGCATTTAACTATGCAACCAAAAAATAAAACAAACAAACACGGTGTATGATTTTACTAAAAACAAGCCTGAAATGCATCAGAGACTTTTTTTAATGTCTGAGTTCCTGCTGGCTCACAGATGAGCAAGGGAATCAAAATATGCACGCTTTCAATCATTAGAAAATATGATTTAAAGTAAATATTGTCGTCTTGTTTTCATTTTCTCTTGGGACACTGTAAGTCAAAGTCAGCACAAGCAAATCAATCAATAATGGTTATATAACTACACTGTCTTGTCTTTTTAATAACATCCCATTTTAGTAATCATGCTGTGCATGTAAGTATTCACCATGTTTTCTTTTTATATTGAACAGATGAACATGGAGTGCATATGCTAAAGGGACCTGTTTCCGTGTGCTCGCATATTTCTTACCAACTTGGAAAATGTGCCTATTATCTCATTAAAATATGCATTTAAGGGGTCATGAACTGCCTGTTTTTATTTTGGACTGTTCTCTGAGGTCCACTTATAATGTTATCAAGATTTTTACATCAAAAAACATAATTTAGAAGTAATAGGCTTCAGAACACTCTGAACGCGTCAATTGTGCCTTGTTGTTGTAAGGTCCGCGCACCTGGCCCAAGGAAGGTATCCAGTGGCGGATGAAGGTCTCTTGCGTGTTCGGTCTTTTCAGCGCGCAGAGTTATTCAATTTAGGTTTAACTCAATCTGACTCCATTTTATTATCTCATCGAATTCTAATTTAGGTTGAAAGGCAAATTGTTTTTTTGTCTGTCTCTGATTATTCTTACATTCGATTATTCTAATTAACTCTTTACTTTGTATTTTATTCATTCGTTCATTAGGAATCTATGTCGTTTTTGGGATGCCTCACGGCGGCCGCTATGCATGGGCTCCACGATCACAAAACTCGCCATTCTAATCCTTATTCAGAGGTTTGTGGCTAATACTATTTAATATACTTTAAATAGTAGGTCTGTTTAGCCCCCTACA
>NW_015505191.1:3375832-3376367 GCF_001515645.1 Sinocyclocheilus grahami
ATCAAAGTTTCTCTTAACTCTTAGGATCTGTATTATCTTTTAGTAAGATTAAGACCATTGTACCACTTGCCCTGAAACTATTCAAATGAAACCAAACATGACTGTAAATCTTATTTGAATTCATATAGAACATTATATTCTTGACCATTTTGAGTGAATCCAGTGGAGGGAGGAGATGAAAAGGCACTGATGCATATGTGAGAGAGGCGTTTCCTGCACCACCCCTCTGTGGGGTGTCTTGAAGATGCCAGTGTATTGTTTGTTTCTCAGGAGATTAAAGTATTTTAGTTTCTTTTATCCTTACATTGTAAACTAATTTGCGGTAAAATGAAGTGAACAAAGGACTGAGTACTGACTTCTTACTGACGCGGTCTGGAACTTCATTAAAAATAAAGTTCATCCACTCTTTCCCAACGCTGCCTGGGATCAGATGGAAGGCGATGCAAAGGTTTTTTCCACAACTTGGCAATGCACAGTGTCTTGTTGTTATCTCAATTAGTTTTCGCTGAGGGCCGAATTCTGCCAACAATACCAA
>NW_015505191.1:3376377-3377581 GCF_001515645.1 Sinocyclocheilus grahami
TATTGTAATGGTCTCCTCACCGGCCTTCACAAGAAGACCATTAGATAGCTGCAGCTCATACAGAACGCTGCTGCCAGGATTCTGACAAGAACCAGAAAATCTGAGCATATCACACCAGTCCTCAGGTCCTTACACTGGCTTTCAGTTATATTTAGGATTGATTTTAAATTACTTTTACTCGTTTAGAAATCACTCAATGGCCTAGGACCTAAATACATTGTAGATATGCTCACCGAATATAACCCTAACAGACCACTCAGATCATTAGGATCGAGTCAGTTAGAAATACCAAGGTTTCACACAAAACGAGGGGAGTCCGCTTTTAGCTATTATGGTTCCACCTGAAGTTGGAACCAGCTTCCAGAAGAGATCAGATGTGCTATAACATTGGCCACATTTAAATCTAGACTCAAAGCTCATCTATTTAGCTGTGCATTTATTGAATGAGCACTGTGCAACGTCCGAACTGATTGCACTATATTTTATGTATAATAATTTTCTATTTTTAAACTGTTTTAAATTCATTTTAAATCCATTTTCAAATTTTTTAATTCCTTGTTTTATTGTTGTGAATGTGATTGTTTTATGATTATTTTACTTTCTTTTATGTAAAGCACTTTGAATTACCATTGTGTATGAAATGTGCTATATAAATAAACTTGCCTTACTGTGCGGTAAAAAGAGTGATTGTGAAATTTCTCAAATTTTCCAGTCTCTTTTTTCTTTCCTTTTTTTTAACTCAGCTATATGTTAGAGCCAGATAGTCTGTTCCATGTTTCCAATAAAGCAAACAAAGCAGGTCCTTGCCTTTTGACAAATAGCAATGCGTTGCAGCAGTCCTTCTGAGCCTATTATAATCTGGAAAAGTATATGTACATTCTTGGCAATGAGGTCTGAGCGAAAACAACCACATTGTAGATTCATCAGCAAACTCTGATAGAAGCTGACTTCGTTCTGAACCGAGCAGCAGGTTTTGTCTTAAACGTGAAGTCCTCAGGCCTATCTGGCAAGCTTATCCACCACAGACATTGGAAGCTTTCCCGATTGTCCTCACCCTGGGGTGCCTTTTCCAAAATGTCAAGTATGTGTGTATGTGTGTGTGTGTGTATGTGTCTGTTAGACCAGCTTAATGTGTTTATGTAGTATGTTAGACTAGTTTAAGTAGTTAATAAGTTAATAAAACCTTACTTGTATCACACTTGAC
>NW_015505191.1:3377934-3402389 GCF_001515645.1 Sinocyclocheilus grahami
TACTTTTACTCGTTTAGAAATCACTCAATGGCCTAGGACCTAAATACATTGTAGATATGCTCACCGAATATAACCCTAACAGACCACTCAGATCATTAGGATCGAGTCAGTTAGAAATACCAAGGTTTCACACAAAACGAGGGGAGTCCGCTTTTAGCTATTATGGTTCCACCTGAAGTTGGAACCAGCTTCCAGAAGAGATCAGATGTGCTATAACATTGGCCACATTTAAATCTAGACTCAAAGCTCATCTATTTAGCTGTGCATTTATTGAATGAGCACTGTGCAACGTCCGAACTGATTGCACTATATTTTATGTATAATAATTTTCTATTTTTAAACTGTTTTAAATTCATTTTAAATCCATTTTCAAATTTTTTAATTCCTTGTTTTATTGTTGTGAATGTGATTGTTTTATGATTATTTTACTTTCTTTTATGTAAAGCACTTTGAATTACCATTGTGTATGAAATGTGCTATATAAATAAACTTGCCTTACTGTGCGGTAAAAAGAGTGATTGTGAAATTTCTCAAATTTTCCAGTCTCTTTTTTCTTTCCTTTTTTTTAACTCAGCTATATGTTAGAGCCAGATAGTCTGTTCCATGTTTCCAATAAAGCAAACAAAGCAGGTCCTTGCCTTTTGACAAATAGCAATGCGTTGCAGCAGTCCTTCTGAGCCTATTATAATCTGGAAAAGTATATGTACATTCTTGGCAATGAGGTCTGAGCGAAAACAACCACATTGTAGATTCATCAGCAAACTCTGATAGAAGCTGACTTCGTTCTGAACCGAGCAGCAGGTTTTGTCTTAAACGTGAAGTCCTCAGGCCTATCTGGCAAGCTTATCCACCACAGACATTGGAAGCTTTCCCGATTGTCCTCACCCTGGGGTGCCTTTTCCAAAATGTCAAGCGACTGAATAAAGAGGTTTCTGTGATGAACATTTGCACTGTAGGCAGTGATAGAAATGGAAGAAGTGACAGTTAGAGTCTAAGAAGTGACCACCATGATAAATTAAAAGTAATTAATATTTTATATTTGAAATTGAAATAGAATTAATTGAAATTATCATTTACTAACCAAACAAAAAGCAAATGCATATTTTGAAAATTTATGTAATGTATCAGGATATTAGGTCTGTTTCACACAGCTTGTGTAAGCGTGCCTTTTCATTTTGGGAACCAGGCCGAATTCTGCCAACAATACCAAGCCAAGGGCCACTGACCTATATATATATATATATATATATATATATATAATTATTATTATTATTATATGTTTGTTATCATATAATTATTATATTATTGTTATTTTTGTTAAAATAATCACAAGATGGTCACAAGATGAATATTCAGAATTTTTCCCCCAGTAGTCTGTTTTATTCAAACAATTATGAACATTTTTGCATTTAGATACAGAAGAACTTTGCCTGTTGAATATTAAAAACAAATGAACACACAAAAAAATCTGGATCTTCATGTCTGCCATGCAAATCAACTGTTCCTGCTCATCTCCAGCCTGGATCTCTTCTCTCCACTATCCCTAATTGCAGATTCAATTATTAGATTTGTCAGTATTAATATTTTTTATTTTATTTTAAAAAATTTTTGGGGGGTCAAACTATAACACCGTGTGTCAACCAGACACGACGCGATAAAAAGTATCCTTTCCATGTAGTTTTTGTTCTAACCGCCTGCGACAGCGACACGTGACAATTAGCTACACTGACTGGATTCTATTTTAGGAACGGTTTTTATTTTCTGCGACGTCGCGGCAGGAACAACATACAAAATATGACAGCGATAATATCAGGTAATGATTATGTGCTTTATTCAATGTTAAAAGGGTCTAATGTGAGTTTAAATATTATTTTGCGTTATCTTTATAGCCATAGTGAAAGCAGCAATAGATATTTACCTCAGATCTTGAAAATAAATTAAAGCAAACTTGTACCTTAAAACTGTGAACTCACTGCAAACCAACACGTGTAATCCATAACAAATATGGTATCAGTCACTCACTCATTCACTCACTCACTCACTCAAAACTGTTCAGTCCATTCACATTTGAATCATCTATTTTCTGTGTCCACTTTTCTTTTCTACACACTCGCCATGTTTTTGCTGTCACATCGTATCTACACTGGACGCGACAAAGCATTGCAAATCATTTGAACTTTGTGTCAGTATGTTAGAAATAGAACGAGTCAGCAGTTTACTGTTGGAGATTTGTCGTGTTGCGCCGCATCCAAGACAGCATCACTGATTATAACGAGTTCTATTGTATTTTATTGCGTTGCGGGTGGTGTAGACACCATGTAAGTTAATGTAGCTTTCTGATGCTGCGTTTGAATTTTCATGTCACAATATTTGAAATTAGCGCGGGCCAAATTTTTTCTCTGTGGCCCTTGGACGCCTATTGAAGAACCCTGCACTACGCATCCAAGACAGCATCACTGATTATAACGAGTTCTATTGTATTTTATTGCGTTGCGGGTGGTGTAGACACCATGTAAGTTAATGTAGCTTTCTGATGCTGCGTTTGATTTTTCATGTCACAATATTTGAAATTAGCGCGGGCCAAATTTTTTCTCTCACGGGCCGGATGTGGCCCTTGGACGCCTATTGAAGAACCCTGCACTGCATGCATGAATTGGTGGGCGGGGCTAAACAGGCAGTGATTTAGAAGCAGGTGTTAATCTTCCTCTGTGGAGGCAGTGCTTATCCACAATAGAGTGGCACATTTATCAATTCATGATCCCTTTAAAATGAGGATTTATTTGTGAATATATTCTGAGTGTATAGTGTGAAACGGGCCTGCCAAGCTGTAGCTGAAGTTGTCCACTAAAAAAGGCAATGCAAATCTTTAATCTAATTTTAAAGTACTCAACCCTGTTCTCAGGCTGCTGTATTTTTAAATAGAATAACAATCCTCTCATAAACAGTGTCCTTCTTTTATAAATGTTATATCAACCCTGATCAGGCTAGACCATGACCACAATTACGGCTAAGAACTGGTTCCTCTGAGCAGTTTTATTTATTTATTTTAGAAATCCCTAAAAGAAGAACAACGTTATTGTGTGGAAACAGTGGATCTCTGTGTACCAATGATCTCACTGCTTGGAGATGATGAGTTGAGGAGGTACTGTATATTGATCTGTATCTCTGAATTATCTGTCACCAAAGGCAAGCATTTACTCAGTTTTTGCAGATTGGACTGTCGTCAGCTCAGATGCAGTCTTTGAAAACAATTAAATGGGTTTCCATCAACTTTGGGCAGGTTCTGTGTTTAAAATGTTATATCAACCCTGATCAGGCTAGACCATGACCACAATTACGGCTAAGAACTGGTTCCTCTGAGCAGTTTTATTTATTTATTTTAGAAATCCCTAAAAGAAGAACAATGTTATTGTGTGGAAACAGTGGATCTCTGTGTACCAATGATCTCACTGCTTGGAGATGATGAGTTGAGGAGGTACTGTATATTGATCTGTATCTCTGAACTATCTGTCACCAAAGGCAAGCATTTACTCAGTTTTTGCAGATTGGACTGTCGTCAGCTCAGATGCAGTCTTTGAAAACAATTAAATGGGTTTCCATCAACTTTGGGCAGGTTCTGTGTTTTGTCTTGTGATATTGGTCTGTCTGACAATGTGTTATTAACACCAGGGGCAGGCTCGAGACATTCCTGCTTTAGCTCTGAGTAAAAGATGTCAAAAGTATGGAATGACTGAATCTACATAATACACTGCACAGGAGCGTTGCATGCGACTAAACAAGTCGAAGGTTATCTGCTGGTCATTATATGTTTCTGTTTCATGGGTGGCCAAAACAACACTGTTGTGAGATGGGCACTGCTGACTGCTGACATTATCAAGGGCTTAACTTTGAGAGGTTCCAGAGACTGAGACTAAAGTTAGAAATTTGTCAGCTTCAAACACTGCTGTGCATCATGAAGTTTGAGTTCTGCACTTTACCGGTCATTGTGAATGTGTGTTCAGTGACTTGTCTTGATAATTATTGTGATTGTGCAGAATGTTCATTGCAGATCCATAACTTATTTCTGCTGTTAAAGATGGCTTTATTTGAATTCGGTCAGGACACTTTTGGCTTAGATCTGACCCTCTTCTGCTGGCAGTCTATCTTACTCAGCTGAGACGGGGGTGTTGAAGACAAAAAAAAAATGACCAGAACCTTTGTAATGACATTAGGGTGAGTAAATGAGTACAGAATTTTCTATTCCTTTAAGCTCACTTGCCACTGCCAGTTTGATGAACTAATGAGTTTGAATATTAGAATTCTACATGTTCATGGTTATTTTGTATTGAATCCACAAGTTTTTGTCACAAAATAGCTTGTCAGTAGGCCAGAATCTATTTAACGGGGATTTCTGACAGCTGCTGAGACAGTCTCTGATTCCATTTTGGCTGGGAAAAATATTGTTTCTCAAATGGACAGCTGCACATTTTCATGCCAAAGGGTTTAGGTTACATCTGAGCAATAGTTAGACAATACCTAAACACAGTTGAAGGGATAGTTCACCCAGAAATCCTGTCATAATTTATTTACGTTTTCCCAAATCCATAAAAGACATCCAAAATTATTTTTATGTTCAGCACAATAAAGTAAGTCGTACAGATTTAGAATGATATGAGGGTTGATAACAGGATTTTTCTATTTTTGAGTGAACTATCCCTTTAAACTTTACATAGTGTATAAAAATGCCAACAGATATACTGTATGTGAGAAACTTGCTCCATCCTTCGAATACAATTATCATGGCTCCAAATCCCTCCGTCGTACAGATTTAGAATGATATGAGGGTTGATAACAGGATTTTTCTATTTTTGAGTGAACTATCCCTTTAAACTTTACATAGTGTATAAAAATGCCAACAGATGTACATATACTGTATGTGAGAAACTTGCTCCATCCTTCGAATACAATTATCATGGCTCCAAATCCCTCGTTGGTCATGTAACATGTGACTAATAAATTGCCACAGAGCATTAATCTGTTCTGTACACATATATTACTGTTGATTCAAACAAACACCAATACCCCAAATCCTCAGCTTCACTTAAACTGCAGAGTTTTTGTTTTAATAGCTTTGATTAGTGAGAGGACGCTGAAGGAATACTTGAGAAGATCCAGATGCTTTTCTTTCCCATGACTCTCTCACAGCTTTACAGAGTATGGCATGCAGTGGATGGATGTGAGAAGGGAAAGGGTGGGAGAAAAAGAGAGAGAGAGAGAGGGAGTATGACTGATCTCAAATTAAACTGGATGTGGTGAAAGAGAACATAAAGTGAAAATAAAGCAAGACCAAGGCACACATGCACAGTGTATAGTGGATCTGAAGAAGCTTCATGGTGCCTTTAGGCATTGGACAGGCATATGGGTATGATCACAAGGGCGTATTTTGGTTCTGATGGAGACCATGTAGGACATGTTGAATACCGGCTGATGGCTTTGGGGAATATTTGAGTCGATTTAGCTCAGATGTTGCACCAACAAACTGCACAGTTAAGCTGCATGAAGTTATTACATGAATATTGTTTGTTGGCGAAAGTATTAAAAACGTGTTCTTTATCATTGTTTTTTTATTATTATTATTTCTCTCTGTTCTCTAGGAAATGTACTTGATCATTTACTAGAGAGATGCAAAAGCTCTTTATTTTTGTTTACTGGCAAACAGTTTTTTTTATTGTTTTAAGCACAAACATTTGTATTTTGTTATATTTGTGCTTAAAAATTAAAATTAAAAATTCTAATGAGATAAGAATAATTTCATTTTTAAGATTTTGATATTGTAAGACTTATTATTTTAATATATTATTAATATTATACAGTTGTTTGGGGACAGAAAGATTTTGTTTAATTTTTAAAGAAATGTATAATTTTATTCAGCAAAATAAGCATTAAATTAATCAAAAGTGACAGTAAAAACATTTGTAATGTTACAAAAGAATCTATATAAGGAATACATTATCCATTTAAAAAATATATTAAAATAGAAAGACTTGAACAAATATAAAAAACATTAAAACAATGTATAGTGGTGTATATAAATGAACAAATTTGCTTCTCAAATACATTTGTTTTTAATGCAAAACAAAAAATACTTTTATTCTTTTGGCTGTGCAAGTATCTTGGTATGTTTGTGTCATTGTGCGGTATATAGTATTTAGGGTCAACGGTTGTGGATGTATGTGTTGTGGATCCTCTTCAAATGTAAGTTGACGAGAAGAAAGTAACAGCCAATCCCCAATGTGAAAGCCCCTCTTCCTTTGAGGGTCTGCTCTGACCCAGCCAAAGAGCAGTCTGTTAGTGATTGAGAAGATGACATCATCAGAAAGGTCTGAGCTGAGGTGGCGATGTGGCGCAAGAGAAAGATGAAGAAAGAGAGGAGGAGGAGAGTGAGCGCGTATGACTGTGAGCATGTGCATGACAATGAGGGAGTCAACAAGAGCTGCCTGAAGGTCACATGACAGGGGGAAATGAGTGGAAAAAATGAACCAAATGTGCTTTCTCAAAACACCATGTTCCTTTTGGCAGCAGTTGTGGCCTTGTGTATTACTGCATGGACTGTGTGCACGAGTGGTGCATGATTTTGCTTTCTGTAGGTTATCCACCTACACCCACTTACACAATTCAAACACGACTGCATAGATAATAAACCAAACAAGGTCATTCACAAATGAATAATTAGTCCTTAAGACACAAATGGCAGTCCTTAACTACAGTTCAAAACTCTCAGCAACCTTGAAATTGATGTCTTGAAGACTTGACATTTTCCTGACTTGAAATTTAAAGTACATTTGCAAATGCAAACGACATGCAGATGATGTAATTCTCATTTGCATTTTTCAGAATAATCTCAAGATGGCAATGGCTTTTAAAAAATGGTCAAGATCATGAAAAAATTAATGAGGAAAAAAAAGTTTGATTTTATACTATCATAGTATAACATCAATCCTCACCTGTTTAACCATATCTGCAGCCTAAACTTCAGCTTTATCCTGCTCGGAAAATAGAAAGCTAAATGTATGAGGTCCATGAATATTACAATGAGCTGAGGGTGTCTGCCGACTTCAAATGAGGAAATCCTCCTGAGGTTTTGCCCTGATGCCTTTTGTACTCCAGGCAAACTTTAAAGCAGTTCCTTGCAAGTGTGGCACTTTAAAGAGGAACTCAGACTCATGTGTTGAGAGCTGGGTTGTTTGGGTTTTGAGTCTTCTGTTGCATCATTCTTGCACCCTCCCTTTTGCTTTTGTTAAATTCTCAGTGACATTCAATACCCTTTCAAAACCAGTTCTCTGCCATGAAAAGGTCAGGCACTGAGGTGTGTGCTTAGTGTGTGTATATGCATTGTGTGTTTGTCTTTGTGTCTTACGTACCCATTTCCAGCTGGTCAGCCCTTCAAACACATCATTGTCCAGACTCACTACATCATCGCATGCAGTTCTTGACATTTAATGACAACAGAGAAAACCATACTTGCTTTAAAGTGCACTGCCGCTGTCACAGCGGGTCTCTTAATCATCACTTTAGCTACCTCACACTAATTCACATATAACACAGAGGAACAGCTTGCACTGTCTTCACCATAATGAATAATAGACTTTGGGAAGAATAGCTGTTTTGAATAGCTTTTTTTAAATAAAAAATGTATATAGTATCCATCCAAGTCATGGTGATTTGCATATAAAACTTTACTTAGTTTTTCTTCCATACTCACCATTTTGAGTGTTTCCGCATGATCTTGGACCACACGTGGCACAAGTTGGAGCTCTCAGAAAATGGAGTTTACAAGGACACAGATCCTCTACAAAGTTCACTTTATACACCTCAGTTAGCATAGGAGTACATATGCACATACGTTAAAGCTGGAATACTCTACACAACTGGGCATCATACATTTATTGACTTTGTAATAGTGACAGAGAAAAAAAAACTGGCCATCATACACTATACAACTGAGGATCATACACTACCAGACTTTAAAGTTGTTCCGATTACAGCAAACTCACGAAGAAACGTGCGCCTTGTTGCTTGGAGATGCGTGACAAATGAAAGCAATTGGCTCAAAATATCAAACATGTTTGATTTACTCATACTGGATGGAATTATAGTATGAAGATTAAAAATCGGAGTCTGTGACCATCACACACTACACAATTTTCTATTAAATCTGTCAACTCAAATCTGCAGACTTGCACTGACTTTCGACAACTAGTGTCAACTTCTCCATAACTGTAAATTGGTGGAAAATCACTGCAAAAATCGTGTAGTGTATTCCTGCTTTTAGTCAAGTGCACATCACAAGTGCCAATGTTTTTTTGTCAACTCTGTAGATGATTTAAAGATTCCTAATGGTGATTTTGATTTTGCCCACTGGAGTCGCCAAATCGCACACTACTAGAAGTGTACATCCACTTGGCTCACCGTGTGTGTGAGGTGCACACAATTTCTGTAACATACTTTTTACAAACCCTAATGTGTGCATGGGAAAAGCCATACACTTTCTGATGCCAAATTCAATATACTAAGACCTCAGTTAAATACATTTATAAGCCTAAATATATATCATTTTAATGAAAACACTATGAATATATAAGTATTATCTATCTATTTGCACAGGTTATAGCACTCCGCACCATCTCTAGAGGGCTGTAGATCTTCAGCACTGTTATTCTCTCTGAATTGACACCAGAACATTTGATTTGGATCATGGATGATTTTAAATTCCATAACAATGACACACTATTCTCCTTAGGAATTACATACCTTCTCTTTCTTTTTAGAAGGCCTATACTTTTTTGTTTCTCTGTGTGTTGGTTTATATCCTAGTTTATGAAATCCTTTGACTTTTTGCAATTATAGTGTTTAAATACTACATGTACATGTCTTCAGAGGTGTTTATTTTTTTATTTTATTTTTTACAAAATACCAGTCAGTTTTTGTGTTTGTTGTTGTTTTGCAACCACTACAGTTAAGACTATGGTTCCCAAGAGTAACACAAAGATCTTATTTAAAACAACAGTGGTAGATGATTGGACTGGTCATAGAGAGCAGAGCACTTGGTGAGCCAGTTGTAATAAACATTTGAGCACATGATACATCATCTCTTGAGATTGTGATTCCTGTGTAAATAAGCTTATATATATATTGTTTCTCTGCTGCTTTAAAAGGTCTCTGCAAAGGGTTGGCCAATACATATGCTGTTTTAAATGCAGCTTTTTTGCTAATTATATCTCCAGAGGCCTCAAAATGTAGTAATATAGATTCATTTAATGTTTATGTGGGAACCTTTAAAGTGTGATATGTATGTGACAGTATTTTCTTTTAAACGTGATGTGACACTAATTTCTTTAAAAAAAAATCAGTAACAATTTATTTTAAGGTGTCCTTGTTACACGTTCAATGTACTAACTATTATAATAACAATTAATTATGCATAATTACATGCACGTAACCCTAAGCCAAACCCTAATCCTAACTCTAACCATATAGTAAGTACATGTCATTAATTAATATTACTCAGTACTTAAATGTATAATTACACTGTAACAAGGACACCTTAAAGGGGTCATATATGATGCAATTTAAAATTTTCCTTTCTCTTTGGCGTGTTACAAGCTGAATAGATAAGATCCCTAAAGTTGCAAAGACTAAAGTCTCAAACCCAAAGAGATATTCTTTAAAAAAGTTAAGAATTGTCCACGCCATCCTAAAACACCTCGTTTAAACACGCCCCCACATGTCTGCGTCACTGTCACGAATCCTGTCCATGGACTTCCGTGCAATCACCACCAGAGGTCACCCTTCCATTACATTGACTCTCGCACAACACAAACTGTTGCATGTCATCCCAGACTACATATCCCATCAGCCATTGCACTGATTGCACACAGCACTGATTGCACACAGCTGTCATCAATCACACATTCACTATATAACACTCACGCAAACAACCATTCTCTGCCGAGTATTGTTTAGCCTGTACCCTGTTCCGAGTCTGTGTTGCCTTGCCTTGCCTTGCCTTGCCTTGCCTTGCCTTGCCTTGCCTTGCCTTGCCTTGCCTTGCCTTGCCTTGCCTTGCCTTGCCTTGCCTTGCCTTGCCTTGCCTTGCCTTGCCTTGCCTTGCCTTGCCTTGCCTTGCCTTGCCTTGCCTTGCCTTGCCTTCTCGTTTTTTGACCTTGGACTGTTTATTGGATTGCTCTTCTGTTTCGCCCTGGATTGTACCTGTTTGCTGGTGTTTGACCCTGCCTGTTTTGACCACTCTTAGGAATAAAAGCTTTGCAGATGGATCCGCACGTCTCGCGTCTCTGTCGCCCCATTACAGTCACTGTGTGGGAAGATTTGCTAAAAAGACAGTATAAGTCATAATCAGTAATTATGTCCCCACTGGATGCAACAAATGCCTCGTTTGTAATGGGTTTTATTGGTGTTGTCTCATCGCGCCGGGACATGGCATCACAGTATGGTAAGGGGCGTAACATTTCCGTCACACGCTTGAGGTATTCAGCCAATCACAACGCACTGGATCGATGGCCAATCAGCGTACACCTCGCTTTTCAGAACAATGAGCTTTGTAAAAATCGACGTGTTTCAGAAAGGCAGGGCATAAAGGAGAAACAATAATGTACATTATGTAAAAAATTATGTTTTTTACCTTAAACTGCATATATACACATTGCATTACACCAAATACACAACATAATGTTCTTTTTAGCAATGTCATATGACCCCTTTAAAGGCACAATATGTAAGATTTTTGTAATCAAATATCCAAAAACTACTTGCACATTGTGTTATATTTCATGCAGTTGTATATTTGTTATCCCAAAAGTTCCCAAGGATTTGTAAATCCAGAGAAATTCCTATTTTAAATAATGACTCGTCCCTGGTCAGTTTCGCCTATCAATGATGTAATATCTGCCAGGGGTGTGAAGTAACGAATTACAAATACTCACGTAACAGTAGTTAAGTAGTTTTTATCAGTAATTGTACTTTTTTGAGTAGTTTAAAAATGGTGTGCTTTTACTTTTACTTGAGTACATTTTAAGTGATGTATCGGTACTATTACTCCGCTATTTTCCTCCGTTTGTGGTCGTTACATGCTTATTTTAATTTAATTTTTTTAATGGGGGTGATTGTATTGAGAATAACTTTAATCTTTTCTTCAACTGAATACCGTTTCTGTGTTTTGATGTATTTTAAAGAGTTGGCAGTCAAAATTAAAACTGCTGGATGAAAGATATTCTATCAAGATACACAAACAAGATAATGTGAATCACAGAATGTACAACGTTTTTTCAAATGTATCAAATGCGGTGTACAGCGTTTATCATTTATTACAGCATTGATATTTTGTTTTCTTTTTAATTTATAAACATTAAATATTACATATATGTATGTAATAAAATGTGTATTTCCATTACAGATTTAGGTCTTAAATTTCATATAAGGTGGTAATAAAAAGGTCTTAAAAAGTCTTAAATTTAACTTGTTCAAGTCTGCAGAAACCCTGAAAAAGCTTTTGGCTTCTCTCCTGAGGCCACAAGAGGGCGCATTGAGCAAAATATTACTAATGCACGTTTCTTCAAAGCATAATAAAATAACACGACTATCTTTGAAAAAAGTGCATAATGTTTAAAATAATGTTTATAAACCTTATATAATTAATAAAGTTGCTTAAACAATTAGAAACAAAACAGCATCATGCATGTATGTATAGTTTAATACAAAGGACCGAAAACCAATCACAAAGAGTACTTTCTTCATTTAAAAACTTGAGATGCAGTGGGATGGGGAAAGTAACGCCGTAAAGTCTCGAGACATGTTTTTTAAAAGTTGAACTCGCATTCATTTTACATGGCTTTCTAAACATGCCGCTCTTTTGTGCGAGACGCGAGTGCAACGGTGATAGATGACCCTCTAGAAAATTTCGTACTCCACTGATAAGGCTGCCTGACACACACCTAAAATTCGAATGCAATGTTTTTGCATTCGAATGTGGATTTTTATTTTAAATTCGACGAATATTCTAAATTCTAAATTTTTTTGGACAGCCCTAAACCAAACTAAGATGTTGGCTCTTTGTGTTTCAATAATTTTTTACTCTCATTATGACCGTTATAATGTTTCATTAAATATATGTGTTTGTGTGTACGTCTCTGTGCATTTTTGCTTTTTTTTATAAAACCTAATGCTGTAAAGTCTGATGTATTGACATTGTTTCATTATTTCTGTTATTTTAATAAATCCAGTGTAATGTAATCAGTACAATATCATCAAATAAAACACATCTTATTAAATTTTTTTTTTTTTTACTATTCAGAGCCTCACAATTGCATTGTTTTTTGACAGATACAGTGACCCAAAAAGCATTTGGCAACTCGAGTCACATTTTAAAATGTCTGCAAAATATAAAAAGAAAATGGCATCTGAAAACATCATAATTTAAAAAGTAACTGTTGTTGTTGTTGTTTTTTGTAAAACATTTTGCTTACAGTGTGCTTGTGCTGTTTTTTAATTATTTTTTGTTTTATTTTATTTTTTACTTTACTTTACTTTTATTATTTTCCAGCTGATCTAAAATATTTACTTGATATCTGCCCTGAGATTTAAAGTTAATATTTCAATAACTTAAATTTTTTTTTATATAATATGCAGGTTAACAAATTATTATATTATATTATATTATAATCTTTTTTTAGCATGTAATTTATTTTGTTTTTATTTTTAGAATTGTTTTAATTTGACGTTTTTGTTATTTAATTGATTAGCTTTTCATCAACTCACAATTTGGGAACCCTGCTCTAATGCAATGATATTCAGACATATTTTTAAGTGTGTCTTGAGTGTCCAGTTACATTTTTGGACAATTATAGATGCTTTGGCTTCAACATCTAATATTGATTAATGAGCAAAACTTCTCTTGAAAAGCTTGAAGGTGCAATAGGTGATTGTTTTCAGAAACATTTTTTGTTATGCTGGTTGAAAGTCTCTTCACATCCCGATAGCAATCATTAAGTTAAGTGGTCTAAATATATTTGTCTGTATTTATATATTCTGTGGAAGACGTAGGATCAAGAAATGTTCGTCCAATCAAAACGCTCGGTCCAAGCATTTTAATTGGCTTTCCTACCTGCCTGTCAACATATGTATTAGCATACCTCTGCGCACCGAGTTCGCGCAGACAGGATACGTCATCAGCGCGTTCACGCAAGCTGTGCAGACAGAGTGAGAATGGCAGACAAACATCAACAACCAGATCTTCCTTCCTGGTATTGTAGTACTTTTAAAGATTTCTCACCAGTGAATGACACATGATGTAGCCCAGCGGTTAATCCAGTCTCACGCCAGCTCGTTAGAAGTGAGCTACGTGCATGAACTGTGTTCCGATCGATATGATCCCTACACAGTGTTCATTGTTCCCTACTCCCTGAACGGAGGAAATCCGTTGAATTTACTTCACTTCGGAACATGGGCTGGAATTGGGAACCACTGATGTAATGTAATGTGTAATGCTGATGCAAGTAATGTTGTCTCTGGTATTCTGGTCTGTGAGCGTAAATGCGTTCAGGGGGCGTGGCTTTGGACGGCGATTGCAGGGAGGGTGGGACGTTCGCTTTCAGTGCTATCAGGCTAAAGTTAGCATTTTCCAAGATCTCCTACTGCACCTTTAAAAAGCATCATTGTTGTGTTAACACATCGTTAATAAGAACTATGTTGATATTCTGAAAGAGATCATCTCATTTTGTTAAGCACATTTCACAGTCCTTCAAGCTTATTTGACCTTGAAACAATATCTTTGTGATTTCTATGCATTTTGTTTTTAAATTAAAGCACTTAGTAGTCAAAAGTTCTTAAAGTTGTACATTTGTGGTGTTTTAGCTGGGATTAGATGCGTTCACATCTCTGGACTGGCTTCAGATGTTGGGCTTTGACCTTCGACTAATAACCTCCATCCACTTCCTCTTCCTCTCTCTCTCCCTCGTTCTAACTGAGACTGCTCTCTCTCCATCTCTCGTCTTTTTTTGCTAACACTTGTTTTATTCTTGCCATCTCTCACCTCCATCTCATTTTGCTCCTCTTTTTTCCCCTCTCCTTCTCGCTGTCTCCTCTTCTTCCTCTTCTCTCTCTTTCTCTTTAGGAGCCTCAGACCACTGTTATCCATAACCCAGTGGATGGGATCAAGGTACATCTTCCGCACGACCCTCCCCATCCTCTTCTCTTTCTTTCTCCACCTTCCTCTCCTCCTCTCTCTGCTTCTGTCATCTGCTGCCAGTCTCTTTATTCTGTGGTGCGAGCGAGGGTGTTGTTTTGGATTTGTGAGTGAGCGTGCAGTCACATTAGGATGGGAAAGTGTTCGGTTAAGAGTGTGGTGTTTAGTACGGTGTTCAGTGTTAATTGTTTCAGGTAAAACAATGACATAGAATGTTCTTTTGACTATTGTTAGTCAAATACACGCATGGTTTTAAGCAGAAATTAGTTGAACTTCAACATGGGGAAAATTTTACTTCAGTAATATGACATATTTTTTTAATTAAACAGTTTAGACAATGATAAAAAAAATCACATTACTTTTCAAAAGTTTGGGGTTGGTAAAATTTGTTTTTGTTTTGTCTTTGAAAGAAGTCTCTTATGCTCATTTAATTGTAAAAATGTATGAAATATTATTACGATTTAAAACAACTGTTTTCTATTTGAATATATTGCAATTTATTCCTTTGATCCAAAGCTGAATTTTCAGCATCATTACTCCAGTCTTCAGTGTCACATGATCCTTCAGAAATCCTTCTAATATGCTGATTTGCTTAATATTAATATTATGTTAAAAACAGTTGCAATGCTTAACATTTTTGTGCAAAATTTTAAAAGCATTTATTTGAAATATAAATATTTTGTAACATTATAATACTGTCTCTTTTGATCATTTAATGCATCCTTGCTGAATAAAAGTATTTATTTCTTAAAAAAAAAAAAAAAACTTCCTGACCCCAATCTTTTGAACAGAAATGTAAACTGGTGTGTTGTGAAATGCTCATAAAGTGGTAAAAATTGATTGGATATTGTTCTAATGTGGTTTGTAATGACTTTTGACATTGCACTGCATTTTATCTGCTGCTTTCTTGAATTATGACATAACATGATAAAAAAAATACCATCTTTTTGGATCATTTTCATTAAATTGTGTTTAAAACTAACCATAGCTTGTCTGAGAAAAATAAAATGGTAAAAAATGTGTACCCTAAATCATCAGCCAAATGCATAAATGTAAATGTATAAAATGGCAATTGATTTGATCATGAAGTCTGCCAAAAAGGAAAGCTATTTTAATTTCATCAAATAGTTATATATATATATTTTTTTAATTATTATTACATTTTGGCTTCAAGGGTATGATTATAATATTTAAAAAATATTATTTTGCTATTGTCATTGCTAAATAAAATGATTATATTTAACCATTTTTATTAGGGTTATTATAGTTAACTAAAACTAAAAATGAAACTAAAATAAAACTAAAACACTAAGAAACATTTTTGTTACTTGAAATGAAATGAACATTACATAAAATAAAATATTAAAAAACTATATTTCAGGTAGTTATCAAGACAGCATTTGTCATTTTAATTTGTTTTAACTTAATGTAGTAAAACTGAAATAAAAATCAATAAAAACTATTTAGACATATATATTTAATAATTTAATATATATAAGTTTTCCTTTCTCTTTGGCGTGTTACAAGCTGAATAGATAAGATCCCTAAAGTTGCAAAGACTAAAGTCTCAAACCCAAAGAGATATTCTTTAAAAAAGTTAAGAATTATCCACGCCATCCTAAAACACCTCGTTTAAACACGCCCCCACATGTCTGCGTCACTGTCACGAATCCTGTCCATGGACTTCCGTGCAATCACCACCAGAGGTCACCCTTCCATTACATTGACTCTCGCACAACACAAACTGTTGCATGTCATCCCAGACTACATATCCCATCAGCCATTGCACTGATTGCACACAGCACTGATTGCACACAGCTGTCATCAATCACACATTCACTATATAACACTCACGCAAACAACCATTCTCTGCCGAGTATTGTTTAGCCTGTACCCTGTTCCGAGTCTGTGTTGCCTTGCCTTGCCTTGCCTTGCCTTGCCTTGCCTTGCCTTGCCTTCTCGTTTTTTGACCTTGGACTGTTTATTGGATTGCTCTTCTGTTTCGCCCTGGATTGTACCTGTTTGCTGGTGTTTGACCCTGCCTGTTTTGACCACTCTTAGGAATAAAAGCTTTGCAGATGGATCCGCACGTCTCGCGTCTCTGTCGCCCCATTACAGTCACTGTGTGGGAAGATTTGCTAAAAAGACAGTATAAGTCATAATCAGTAATTATGTCCCCACTGGATGCAACAAATGCCTCGTTTGTAATGGGTTTTATTGGTGTTGTCTCATCGCGCCGGGACATGGCATCACAGTATGGTAAGGGGCGTAACATTTCCGTCACACGCTTGAGGTATTCAGCCAATCACAACGCACTGGATCGATGGCCAATCAGCGTACACCTCGCTTTTCAGAACAATGAGCTTTGTAAAAATCGACGTGTTTCAGAAAGGCAGGGCATAAAGGAGAAACAATAATGTACATTATGTAAAAAATAATGTTTTTTACCTTAAACTGCATATATACACATTGCATTACACCAAATACACAACATAATGTTCTTTTTAGCAATGTCATATGACCCCTTTAAAGGCACAATATGTAAGATTTTTGTAATCAAATATCCAAAAACTACTTGCACATTGTGTTATATTTCATGCAGTTGTATATTTGTTATCCCAAAAGTTCCCAAGGATTTGTAAATCCAGAGAAATTCCTATTTTAAATAATGACTCGTCCCTGGTCAGTTTCGCCTATCAATGATGTAATATCTGCCAGGGGTGTGAAGTAACGAATTACAAATACTCACGTAACAGTAGTTAAGTAGTTTTTATCAGTAATTGTACTTTTTTGAGTAGTTTAAAAATGGTGTGCTTTTACTTTTACTTGAGTACATTTTAAGTGATGTATCGGTACTATTACTCCGCTATTTTCCTCCGTTTGTGGTCGTTACATGCTTATTTTAATTTAATTTTTTTAATGGGGGTGATTGTATTGAGAATAACTTTAATCTTTTCTTCAACTGAATACCGTTTCTGTGTTTTGATGTATTTTAAAGAGTTGGCAGTCAAAATTAAAACTGCTGGATGAAAGATATTCTATCAAGATACACAAACAAGATAATGTGAATCACAGAATGTACAACGTTTTTTCAAATGTATCAAATGCGGTGTACAGCGTTTATTATGAGGGGGTAGAATCCACAGCTCAGTACTCACTACTCAATACTCATGAGTACTTTTAAATGGGCTACTTTTTTACTCTTACTCAAGTAGTTTTTTTGGACAAGTACTTTTACTCTACTTGCACTACATTTTTTGGAAGGTAATGGTACTTTTACTTGAGTATATTTTTTCAGTACTCTTTCCACCACTGATATCCGCACAATCCTCAGTTTCCGCTTGTAGAAACTATGGCAACAAACGGACACAAATGCTGCTGTACAGTTAAACTAAATCCATTATGGCTGTCGTGACTAAAGTGAAAATGAAATTTAAAAAGTGTTGACCGCAGCATTAAATTTAGATCTGCTCAATGTTGCGCCATTATTTTTTTTACACATTTTTACAGTGTTGCGCATTATAACCAATCACACACAAGTCTGTTGAGCTTATGAATGCAATGGCCAATCAGAGGCGTTCAGATGAGTTTTTTTGTTCACTGCACACGCTCGCAACTGAATTCAGCTCTCATGCGAATTCTCTTATCATAAACAACAAAGTGCAGATGTAAGTATGATGTAAGAGATTCATTCATCAAACCATGTATAGACAGCTTTACTGATTATAAGGGGAGTTTTTTGAGAGTGCTTAAACTCGCGCTAGACTTAAGTCAGTCATAATGTCCTTTGACAATGTAAATGTTCTTTGTATAATTTATTCGCTGTTTGAATAACAGCGGAAAGTACAGGTAATAAAAAAAATAATTAATTACCTCAACCGGGAACATCCTCCTTCATAGCGTCATCAAGCTTCGCCTTAAAAATGCGACCTCTAGTGGCGAAAACTTACATATTGTGCCTTTAAAATAAAGTTTAACCAAAAAATCTTACTGACCCCAAACTTTTCAGCTGAATTTCAGCTACAGTAAAGCTATTGTAGCCTATTTACTTTAGTTCAGAAATTCTGTTCGGTTTCATTCTGTTCATATAACACAAGTTTTATCATCTTTTGTTAGCAGCCACTGACTGCTTTGATGCTGTCCAGACAAGACACAGGTTCAAGAACCTGTCCAGAAAACATATTTTGTGAGGTCTGCATATTAAAAAGATCTAAAAAGCTGTTATGGAACTGTTTTGACATTTACAATATGTCACGGTGCATGAGGGGAGATGAAGCGAGGACTCAATCGCTGGAGAAAGGGTACTTTATTTTAGTAAAAAATGAAACAAAAACAAACTCAAACCACCCCGAGGGGGAAAAACAGACAGGCAGAGCTAAAGCTGCACACATGCAGACACGAAACACACACAATGAGAAATGACGGATCAGCACAGGACGGCAGACACAAGGAGAATAAATAGGAACCAAACGAGGAGGCTAACGAGGGAGACACAGGTGGAGCAACTAAAACAATAACGAGGTAACAAGATGGGAGGGGCCAGACAATAGACAGGAGAGAGCACATGGCAACAGACAACCACAACCCAAGCCATGTGCTCCCAGAACACAGTCATCTGGTGGCCCTCCTGGGCACACCGGCTGAAGACTGTGACACAATATGCACACTTAAGCATATTCAGATATAAGTCTAAGGAACATCCTCCTTCATAGCGTCATCAAGCTTCGCCTTAAAAATGCGACCTCTAGTGGCGAAAACTTACATATTGTGCCTTTAAAATAAAGTTTAACCAAAAAATCTTACTGACCCCAAACTTTTCAGCTGAATTTCAGCTACAGTAAAGCTATTGTAGCCTATTTACTTTAGTTCAGAAATTCTGTTCGGTTTCATTCTGTTCATATAACACAAGTTTTATCATCTTTTGTTAGCAGCCACTGACTGCTTTGATGCTGTCCAGACAAGACACAGGTTCAAGAACCTGTCCAGAAAACATATTTTGTGAGGTCTGCATATTAAAAAGATCTAAAAAGCTGTTATGGAACTGTTTTGACATTTACAATATGCACACTTAAGCATATTCAGATATAAGTCTAAATTATTGTTATGTCTTTATATATTTTGCTTTTCAGTCTCTTGTTTTGACAATGCACCAGTAGTCTGAATGAATTGCATTTTTTTATTTTTCTGATTTTAGAGCTTCTACATCCATACATTTTTATCAGTTTTGTTGCCATGCCCAAAGCTTTGCCCTTGGCAGAATACAGCTGGCTACATTATAGGGATCTAATCATGTTATTAGACTGACCGACCCTGGCAGTAGACACAGGGACACTAATCACCAACAGACCGCACTGCTTTCTTAATGTCACGTTCCTTGATCATGTTTGCTCTCTTTTAGGGTACTATAGATTTTATTTGTTGCTGTCTGGTGTTCATTGTACTCAGAATTACAGGAAACAGATTTGGACAGACCAGTGTTTTATGATCGTAGCAACTAACTGTTAAACTAAAGCCAAAATAGAAATGTAATGTAACATGCACTACAGAAATCCCCTACCAAGCACCAAATCTTCAACAAGTACACAACAATAGAAAGCTTGATAAAAGCCTTTTTACCATAGCCTTTAATTATTTTGCACATGATCTCGAAATACACTGTGCTTATCTGTTGGTATACATCAGGATGAAGGGTAATTTGGCCCATATACTGAGATTAAGTGTACCGGGTTTTTTTTCTTTTCTTTTTCTGTGGGATAGTGGATTTTATCTGCTTGGAAAGGGAGAGTCTGGTTTTGCTGAGGTAGCTCCAGCCAAGAATTTTATTCCAGTAAAAGCCAGTTTGGCTCTATATAAAACACTTCATGGGTGGGGTTCTATTTCCTCTGTCAAATTAACAGAGAAGCATTCGAAACCCTCACGTCAACGTACTCGAGAACCTCTACGGGGCTCAATATCTTAGGACCCCATGGTGGACAAAGAGATGGAGCATAAGACAATAATGCTTGCATGTAAAATTCAAGCCTGGCTTATAATAGCATGTGCATGGTTGCATTTTTTTGTATTAATGTATTTGCACATTTGCATTTCCATTCAGAAGTCTGGGGTCTGTAATTTATGCTTACCATGGCTGCATTTATATATATATATATATATATATATATATATACATATATATATATTACTGTTTAAAAAAAATTTCAAACCGTATTGCCAGACCCCCTGTAGTGTTGTTGCAGACCCCTTGTTGAAGACCCCTGTCGGTACATAGAATCTCTATTGATAGAGAAAATATCTATTGTTTATTTTTACTTCTCTTATTTGACCCTTTCATAAAGCATCTGAGCTTTTCCAATTGTATGTTATACATAACATCTTTAATCCAGTGTCTGTATGTTGGAGGCGAAGAGTCTTTCCATTTATACAAAATTAACCTCCTGGCTAGAAGTGAACAAAAAGCAATAACATCACACTGGGATCTGCTTAGAATATAGTAGTGAGTAACAACTCCAAATATTGCGGTCAGCCTGGCCGGAACAAAGATTTTACCGAACAATTTAGAAAAAGTCTCAAAAACTAGCAATTTCGGACATGATCAAAACATATGATATAGAGTGGCAGGAGCTTGTTTACATCAGTCACATGTAGGGCCTACTTTGACGGATCATACGGTAACGAACGGAACGAATAATGGCAATGAGAAGTTCCTCTGGAAGTGTACATTTGGGTGGCAGAAGGTGACTTCACTCAGAGGCCTGCGGATCCATCAAAAGAAGATGAAGTGTGGGAGGACGCCCAACAAGCACAATCGCACTGTTTCGGCAGGTCAGACGGAAGGGACCCAAAGCCTGGTAGCAAACCATAGTGCAGCAGGACCCGACAGTGCTGAGAGGGCAACCTCAGCATATGAAGGAGAAGAGATGGAGGCAAACCTCGAGAGCGAGATGCGCACTGTCCCCTCACAAGACACACAACCAGGAATCCAACGCAAGCATCCAGAAAGGCGCATCAAGATCAAATGACCAAAGGCGACTATGCAAGAGGATTGGTGAAGGCTCTACGAATACCTCAGTGGAGTGCTGCAGCATTCTTTGTGAGGAACGGTTGAGCGCAAGCTAACCTTGATGGGAAACATCATATACGAGGAGTGCAGAGAGAGGTTTGGAGAGTGTACGACCAAACAAACCATAGCCCCAAGACAGAAAGGACGGAGGGAGAGACACATCGAGTTGCTCATATCAGACAGGCGTCACCTGAGGAGAGGTGGATGAAAGCAGCCCCAGAGGAAAAAGAAGACCTCAAGCTGTTATGGGATGACATTAAGCAGAGGCTGGCCAAACTACGCCAGGCAGAACAGATCAGGAGGCGGAGGAAACGGAAGGAGAAGGAAAGGAAGAACTTCTTCAAAGACCCTTTCAAGGTTGCCCATCAGCTGCTGGATGAGAAGCGGAGCGGCAAGCTGGCCATCACTAAAGAGGATCTGGAACATTATATCAAGGGCCAGTATACGGATGCAGCTAAAGATACACCACTTGGCTCACCAGGTTATGTGCCACGCCCAGATCCCCCAATGACCCCTTTCGACACCTCCTCACCCAGGCTGTGTGAGATTAGAGAGGTCCTCAAAAAGGCCAGATCAGCCTCAGCACCAAATCCAAATGGGTTCCCATACAAGGTGTACAAGAACTGCCCACAAGTGACGAAGATCTTGTGGAAGCTCATGCAGGTTGTGTGGAAGAACCAATCCATTCCAGCTGAGTGGCAAGAGGCAGTTGGAATCTTCATTTCTAAGGAGCGGAATTCCATGACCATTAATCAGTTCAGGAGCATTGCCTTGCTGAACGTGGAAGGGAAACTGTTCTTCTCAGTTTTGAGGAGAAGGAAAGGAGAAAAAAGAAAAGAAAAGAAAAAAGAAATGTGTTGCCCTGTATGTCGAACGGAAACCAAAACTATTTACAATTAACAGCTTACAAACATATTTAAGAATAGGCAAGGGAAGTCTGACGCTGGTCAGTTTCACATTTGAGAGCAATAGCGATCGCCATTCTGTCTCCTTGGAAACATTACATGACCGAAGCTTAGATATAACAAACCACAAAAGCGCGGTATTCAAAAAGAGCACCGCAAGGTTAGAAACCTTTGATATGATTCTGGCAAAGCGAATTCCTCGTTCACAGAGTCGTTTCTTCACATTTCCAAAGGCTTGTCTTTTCCTCACGATGGCCGCAGAGAAGTCTTCAAAGATAGAGATGTTATGGCGTTTGTAGACCAGCTGACTCGCGGTTCTCGCTGCCTGCAGAATGCGTGCCTTGTCTTGAAAATTATGTAGTTTTACCATCAGCGCTCTTGGTCGTTCTCCTGATGTGGGAAGACGTGAAGGGACATGATGCGCACGCTCTATCTTTACCTGATGATTCTTGAAGTCGGTGTTAAGCAGACTGGGCAGCCAGGTCCTGAGGAACGAGACCGGGTTAGTCCCCTCCTCCCCTTCAGGTAGGCCAATTATTCGGATATTGCATCGCCTGCTCCTGTTTTCTAGGTCGTCTATCTTTTCCAGGGCCGCATCAAGCTTTTTTTTCACTTCATTCAAATCCGCGTTATCTCTTGAGACCGTGTCTTCCACCGCCGATATACTGTACATGTTTCAGCTTCAGTGACTCGGTTTTCCACCTGCTCGACATGTGTTGCTACCGCCGACAATTTCTCTAACACTGGATCGATTTTATTCTCCAAAGCTTTCTCGACGCCCACCAGGACCTCTGTTGTTATTTTCTTCACCAGTGCGTCCATGTCAATCGGATTCATTAGTGCATCCGCCATTTTCGGAGAGGAGCGAGTGCTGATATTCAATAATTTTCTCCTACGAAGTTTGTGACTGGAATCAAGTTGTTTCTTTGGCATGCCTTGTAACTTCTATATTTAAGTTCTGCACTTTCAGAGATGATATTGAGTCTAGAGGGGGAGATTTTGAAGGCTTTGCCGGAGCTCGTCGTCAACACTGTTACTCCATTAGATGCGTCACGTGACCCGTTCTTCTCAGTTTTGGCAAGAAGGATGACCAGCTTCCTCAGCATCAACCACTACATCGACACAAGTTGTCAAAAGGCTGGGCTCTCAGGTTTTCCAGGATGTATTGAACACACATCCGTGATCTGGGAGCAGATACAACGTGCCAAAAGAAAGAAGGGCAAACTTCATGTGGTGTGGCTTGACTTGGCGAACGCTTATGGTTCAGTACCACATAAGTTGGTTGAGTTTGCATTGGAATTCTTCCACATTCCAACGTGTGTAATTACTATCAGCCAAGTATTTTAACAACCTGTGCATGTGTTTCTCTCTCGATGGCCGTATGACTGGATGGCAGCAGTTGGAGGTCGGTTTTGCCATGGGCTGCTCAATATCTCCTATCCTGTTTGTGGCAGCATTTGAAGTCATCCTCATCGGAGCAAGACAGATGGCCAGAGAGCTGAGATTACCATCAGGAGGAAGACTCCCAGCACTGAGAGGGTACATGGATGATGTGACAACCATCTTACAGACAGCTCCATGCACAGCCCGGTTCCTCAAGCGCCTTGACGAGCTGATACAATGGGCTAGGATGAAGATTAAGCCCACAAAGTCTAGGAGCCTTTCAATCAGGAAAGGGGTGAGGGACGACAGGACCGTGTTCAGCAGGAGGGGAGAAGATACCATTGTTGAAAGAGCAACCTGTCCGAAGTCTTGGAAGGGAGTATACGTCAGAGCTCTCCGACAGACAGATGGGGAAGTTGGTGCAGAAGCAGCTGAGAGAGGGGCTCGTAAAAATCGACAGCAGCCAACTTCCAGGGAAACCGAAGGTATGGTGTTACCAATTCACACTTTTCCAGCGTGTGATGTTGTCTCTGAAGGTGTCCGAAATACCGTCATCCCTGGCTAGCAGGATGGACACCATCTCCAACACCTACATCTGGAAGTGGTTGGGCCTCTCGCGCTGATTCTCCGACACAGGCCTCTTCGGCAAGAATGCTCTACAGCTTCCTTTGAAGTCCATTTACCTCGGATACAAGCAGGAGAAGACCCATCTTGTATTCGAGCTAAGGGAATCCAGGGACGAAGCAGTGAAGAGCGCAGGGGTGACCATCCGCACTGGGCGCAGATGGAGGGCCCAGCAGGAGGTCGATCAAGCCATTAACAGGCTACAACACAAGGAGGTCATGGGAAGAGTCCAACACAGCCGAGCAGG
>NW_015505191.1:3403146-3408957 GCF_001515645.1 Sinocyclocheilus grahami
GGGACACGATGCGCACGCTCTATCTTTACCTGATGATTCTTGAAGTCGGTGTTAAGCAGATTGGGCAGCCAGGTCCTGAGGAACGAGACCGGGTTAGTCCCCTCCTCCCCTTCAGGTAGGCCAATTATTCGGATATTGCATCGCCTGCTCCTGTTTTCTAGGTCGTCTATCTTTTCCAGGGCCGCATCAAGCTTTTTTTTCACTTCATTCAAATCCGCGTTATCTCTTGAGACCGTGTCTTCCACCGCCGATATACTGTACATGTTTCAGCTTCAGTGACTCGGTTTTCCACCTGCTCGACATGTGTCGCTACCGCCGACAATTTCTCTAACACTGGATCAATTTTATTCTCCAAAGCTTTCTCGACGCCCACCAGGACCTCTGTTGTTATTTTCTTCACCAGTGCGTCCATGTCAATCGGATTCATTAGTGCATCCGCCATTTTCGGAGAGGAGCGAGTGCTGATATTCGATAATTTTCTGCTACGAAGTTTGTGACTGGAATCAAGTTGTTTCTTTGGCATGCCTTGTAACTTCTATATTTAAGTTCTGCACTTTCAGAGATGATATTGAGTCTAGAGGGGGAGATTTTGAAGGCTTTGCCGGAGCTCGTCGTCAACACTGTTACTCCATTAGATGCGTCACGTGACCCGTTCTTCTCAGTTTTGGCAAGAAGGATGACCAGCTTCCTCAGCAGCAACCACTACATCGACACAAGTTGTCAAAAGGCTGGGCTCTCAGGTTTTCCAGGATGTATTGAACACACATCCGTGATCTGGGAGCAGATACAACGTGCCAAAAGAAAGAAGGGCAAACTTCATGTGGTGTGGCTTGACTTGGCGAACGCTTATGGTTCAGTACCACATAAGTTGGTTGAGTTTGCATTGGAATTCTTCCACATTCCAACGTGTGTAATTACTATCAGCCAAGTATTTTAACAACCTGTGCATGTGTTTCTCTCTCGATGGCCGTATGACTGGATGGCAGCAGTTGGAGGTCGGTTTTGCCATGGGCTGCTCAATATCTCCTATCCTGTTTGTGGCAGCATTTGAAGTCATCCTCATCGGAGCAAGACAGATGGCCAGAGAGCTGAGATTACCATCAGGAGGAAGACTCCCAGCACTGAGAGGGTACATGGATGATGTGACAACCATCTTACAGACAGCTCCATGCACAGCCCGGTTCCTCAAGCGCCTTGACGAGCTGATACAATGGGCTAGGATGAAGATTAAGCCCGCAAAGTCTAGGAGCCTTTCAATCAGGAAAGGGGTGAGGGACGACAGGACCGTGTTCAGCAGGAGGGGAGAAGATACCATTGTTGAAAGAGCAACCTGTCCGAAGTCTTGGAAGGGAGTATACGTCAGAGCTCTCCGACAGACAGATGGGGAAGTTGGTGCAGAAGCAGCTGAGAGAGGGGCTCGTAAAAATCGACAGCAGCCAACTTCCAGGGAAACCGAAGGTATGGTGTTACCAATTCACACTTTTCCAGCGTGTGATGTTGTCTCTGAAGGTGTCCGAAATACCGTCATCCCTGGCTAGCAGGATGGACACCATCTCCAACACCTACATCTGGAAGTGGTTGGGCCTCTCGCGCTGATTCTCCGACACAGGCCTCTTCGGCAAGAATGCTCTACAGCTTCCTTTGAAGTCCATTTACCTCGGATACAAGCAGGAGAAGACCCATCTTGTATTCGAGCTAAGGGAATCCAGGGACGAAGCAGTGAAGAGCGCAGGGGTGACCATCCGCACTGGGCGCAGATGGAGGGCCCAGCAGGAGGTCGATCAAGCCATTAACAGGCTACAACACAAGGAGGTCATGGGAAGAGTCCAACACAGCCGAGCAGGGTTGGGCTGGGGAGAGCTCAGCTTCCTTGTGTATGACACCCTCCCTTGTCCCCGAAATCTCTCCCAGTGGTTCGGAATTGAGGACAAGTGCCCCCTGTGCAATAAAGGCAATGCAGGCCTTCGACATATCTTGTCGGGGTGTAACGTTGCATTGACGCAGGGCCGCTTTAGATGGCGGCATAATCAGGTGCTGAGGAAGTTGGCAGAGCAGTTGGAAAGATGTAGAGTCCGGGCAAATAGCTCTTCAGATCCCATTCGGCCAAACATCCCATTCCTCAGACCAGGAGAAGGCGGGCAGAAGACAGTGGCGGGAAGGACAACATGTCTGCTCACTCCTGGAAAGGGATGGAAGATGCCTGTTGACCTGGGCACCCAGCTTATCTTCCCAACAGAGATCACTCAGACAACATTAAGGCCATGCTGTGGTGTGGGACACAGCGGCCAAGAAGGCCCTCATTATTGAGCTGACTGGGAAGAGGGAATACCAGCGGCGTACGAGTTCAAGCGGCTTAAGTACTCTGATATGGCGGCGGAGGGCAGAGACGGGGGATGGACCGCGACCATCCATCCCGTAGAAGTTAGATGCAGGTGCTTCATGGGAAAGTCCGCAATCTAGCTTCTTCGAGCTGCTGGGACAACTGGGGTAAGCCTGAGGAGAGCCATCAAGGAGCTGGCGGAGGAGGCAGAGAAGGCAAGCTACTGGTTGTGGCTACGGAGGAGGGACAGGAATTGGGGCTCTGTACCCCAGTGAGGGCAGCTTCAGGGGGTGGCGGGGAGATGTCCCAATAAGCCACTGCCCCCCCACCAGGAGACGTACTGGATAGGGGGTGAAAAGTCCGTGAACGGTGGCACCAGCTAATGACCCTGCAGCTGACCCAAAAGGTGCACTGGAGGAGGTGCGGCAGGCAGAAATGTAAAGCAGGAAACACCACATCTTTGCCAGTCTGTCCTTAGACCAATGAAGACGATGTACAATTTTAAACTGAACAGTTGTGTGTCTAAGACTAATAGAAGATGAATGTATTCTCCAAATTGCTTCCTGCCAAACATCATCTGATATTTGATCCTCCATTTCTTTTCCCCATTTTTGTTTAAAATTTTCTAAGGTAGTCAGATTATGTAGATTAAGTAGTCCATAGACTTTATATTGTTCATTTTGAGATAATGTGGCTGTCTCTTGTGGACTACTTCTGCAGGCTAAAGGAGAAAATGTTTATAAATATCAGTTTTTTAAAAAAGCAAGACCACATTTTCTAAACTGCAACATGCCAAACCACACAGAAATACAATTGATAGCATCAAGTTGAGTATTAAAATGGTTTAATCTTTTGAGCAGAATAGCAAAATAACACATTAGGTAACAATGCACTATAAGGCTCAATTTGTTAACATTAGTTAATGCATTTATTAACTAAAATTTAGCAATATTTTTAACACTTTTTCTACCATTTCAAGTTAAATTAACAGTATATAGTATATTTATAATTTAAAATGACCCTATAATAATAAATTGCTTTAAAACTATTGTTTATGGTTAGATCATGATATGTAATGTGTTAAATAATATTACCTAATTGATCCTTATTGTAAAGTTACAGTTGTACGAGTTGATGCCAGTGATGTTATTTCTGTAATGTTAACTGAGGACATCAGTGCTATAGTGTCGATCTGGTCTGACGGAGGCAGAGAAGGCGGGATAGAAATATTGGTTACACTTTACTTGAAGGGGTGTGCATAAGACTGACATGACACCTTCATAATCATGACATGACACCTACATAATCAAGACATGACACATGTCATGGATATGAAGGTTTTTTATGCATGTTTATGACAACTGTCATTAAGTGTCATTCGCTCAGTTATGTAATTTTTAATGCAAAGATGACATTGTTTGAGATGTCTTTGTTATGAGCTATGGTTAGTAGTAAGGGTAGGGGTAGGGTTAGGTCAAATAATGTCATATTTGCATTAAAAATTACATAACTGAGCGAATGACACTTAATGACAGTTGTCATAAACATGCATAAAACCTCCTTCATATTCATGACATGTGTCATGTCATGATTATGAAGGTGTCATGTCAGTCTTATGCACACCCCTTCAAATAAAGTGTTACCGAAATATTTAATGGTTTCATTGAATTACTTTAGGATGTTGGCCTACTGGCCACATCAGCAAGAGAAAGTCTGAATCAACTCTCCAAAAGTCATTTGTCTGAGATAAATGTCAGCATGTACAAAAACTTCATGATAAACTGTGTTTTTGTCTGGTTCTTCGTTTTCTGTTTGATGAACCGGTGACCTTTTATACTAAGAAAGTACCTTTGATATTCAACATGCTATATACACACACTTACAAACAAACATGCACATTAGAGAATATTTAAAGAAGTAATTCAATGCCATTCTCTCTCATAGTGTCTCTCAGTGGAGCAGTGGAAGAAGATTCTGTCTGTGAAAACACTAGATTAGTTGATTTGAGGCCACTCTTCAATAGCCAAATAATTTCATAATGTGTGTCACATTTTAGGAGTGTTTAGGGGGGATCCAAAAGAGTTTGGGGTGGCTGTGGTTTCAGCCTCTAAACTAAGTTCCCGGTACAGTCGCGCTGACTCCACTTTAGACACCCACACACTGCGCCATGACTCATCTTGCTGGAGCTGGTCCAGTGTGTGTGTGTGTGTGTGTGTGTGTGTGTGTTTGCTTTTGCACAGAGGGGGCTTGCATGAGCGTGCATAGTTGGACCCACTATCCAACCATGACTATCAAGTGCATACAGTATGCAACTATTTAAGGCCCAGCCCATAATGCTATAGCTGATGACCTGGTGCAAATTATTTCTTTTTGGGTAGGTCTTTATAAACCACTAGGAGCCAAAATGAATGTAAAGTGACCAACCGTTTCTTATTATTGCATATAAATGTACACATGCATGTAAACACTTGCTTGTGACCATCTGTGAAATATTTCTTCTCATCCAATGTTTTATTTGTTTAAAATGGGTCATAACCTTCATGCTTTCAAATGCACTGTAACCCAAAGCCTTTAAATATTACATCACTTTCTCACACGGTTTCTTGCCCAGCGTTCTGCTTTTATGGGACCTGACATCGTGCACCAGAGCATTTTTACATGTGGAACTAATCTACAGGTCATTAATGACTTTAGCAGGTGAAGCAAGGCAGTTCATGCTCCAATAAGTTAGAGAAGGAGAGACTAAGGTAGAGAATCTCTTTAGAAGCTCCATCAAACCTGCTTTAATTGGTCCTGGACTCTTTTGGAGTAGAGTTCCTTCCTTTGAATATATTGAATGTGTCCAGTAAAAAAAAAAAAAATCTGATCAAGTGCTAAATTCAGTCATTTTGGGATCCAACCTAATTTATGAATGTTATTTATTTATAAGTAAGTCTTTATAAGTGAGTTTTACACAACAAACAGATTCCCCAGAGTTTAATCTTGTTTTGCATCTTCAGCACAAGCTCTCAGCTATTGGTTCACCATTAGAATAGAATAGAAAGGGCCTTGGAGATCATCTATGTAGTTCCTCTTCAGGAACTGGAGCTGCGTCGAGAACGCTAGGGGAACGCCTTCAGTGACCCACGCTCTGAATCACATGTGAAATCAGTCCAATAGCTGAGCGGTACGTCACGGCGGATGACGTCATGAACGGGAAGCTATAAAAGCATGTGCGGCGGAGCCAGCGTCAGCTTTCTGTCATTCAGCGAAGCGCTCTGTGCATGTCAGTCATATTTATTGTTGTCTGTCAAAAGTCTATAAGCTCCAGCTATGTCTAAGCTCATGCAAGGACAAAGCATTTCAAGGGTGAGAGCAAGCCACGTTGTAGGTTGTGTGTTCCTCCCTGCCCAAAGATAATGTTATATCACGAGTGGGGACACACACAGCCTGTGCGTGGTTTGCTTGCGAGCGAAGCATAGTTGTTAAAAAAGAAAAAGCAGCCTTGCTTC
>NW_015505191.1:3410496-3422610 GCF_001515645.1 Sinocyclocheilus grahami
GAGGCCTCCGGCCAGAGAAGCTTAGGCTAAGTGGTGGATCAGGATGCTATTCCATAGCCTCGAGTCCTCTGATCTCCCCTCTCCTTTGGGGGTCAAGATTCCCTCCTCCAGAAGTTGGCCTTCGGGAGGGCGAGCCCCGCCTCCTTTAGCCAGTCCGGGCTCTTTTGTTCTCTCGCCCTAGCTGTGCAGTCTTCCACACTAGGCAGAGATTTGGAAGTCTGGCGACGTGGGCACTCTCGTTCCCCTAGCGTTCTCAGCGCAGCTTGAGTTCCTGAAGAGGAATGTCTCATGTTACGTATGTAACCCTGGTTCCTCGAGGGAACGAGACGCTGCGTCTCGGTGCCATACTTCCGGCGTCCCTGCCGGCGCTTGCTTCATTCCTAGAAGCTGACGCTGGCTCCGCCGCACGTGCTTTTATAGCTTCCCGGTCATGACGTCATCCGCCGTGACGTTCCGCTCAGCTATTGGACTGATTTCACATGTGATTCAGAGTGTGGGTCACTGAAGGCGCTCCCCTAGCGTTCTCGACGCAGCGTCTCGTTCCTGAGACCTGAGACATTCTCTTCTCATCTGAACAAACATACACTCATAACCACTAACACAAATACACAACATAAGTATACAAGCAAAACTATCTTTCAGCCTTTTAGAACCTTTTTTATCCAATGGAGTCCTTATTTCTTTTTAAAAAAAATTATTTTTGGTGATTATCTAGTTCAGTTGAGTCCAGCAATAGGAAAATTTCTGAGACTTGTCCAGTCATGTTGTTAACATTGTTTATTTTGCTCTTTCTGCTCTCAATTACGTTCAATTCAATGAAAAAAACACATCTGGATGGTTACCACAAGCCCTGCTGGGGGTCAAAACAAGTGGGTTTTGGTGCCATCGAACAGTTTGAAGTCTGCTGGGCATAAAGTATACAGTGAAAACGTACAGTGATCAAAGGCTGTGAAGCTCCAAAAAGAACAAAGAGCACCATATAACAATGCAAAATGTAGTCCAAATGATTTCTGCACTATAATTACAAGACTTCTGGAGATACACAATAGCTTTGTGTAAGATACCGACTTAAATTTAGGTTCAAATTTTGGTCTGTTTCTAACACAAAGCTATCAAATGGGTTTAGAAAAATGACAGTTTAATGCACAAACATATGGACCATTTTTATGGTGTTTTTTTTGGAGTTTGCCAATCCTCGCATACTGTATCAGTTAACAGATTTATTCATTAGGGGAAAACTGCTAAATTATCTTAAATTCAAAACATGACTTACAGGTTCAGGAATACATGTAACCATGACCTACAACTTTTCATTAAAATATTGTAAATCACTGAAAATTACACCTGTCTTAAGGGCAGGAGATTGGCATGTTTCTCATTCATTTCCCCAACAATGTTTCCTTATCCATAATAATCCAAGCTAACTAAAGGAGGGAAGTTGGCGTGCAGATCCAAGTGCATTTGCCAAAAACAACCCATCCCACAAGGATTTTTTTTCATTGAACAACATTATTTGTGGTAGAACATTTAAAATGCATTATTCTAATGAAATATAATTTTCTTCTCATTGTTTTAAAAGTGTGTGTAAATGTGTTTCTTTGAGTCTTTCTATGTCAGAACGCCTTATCAATCCCCTGGCAACAAACTGCCTCAGGCTCTGGATACCAGAACTGGCGGTGCTTGTCTGAAATCATGCTGTTAGCATTCCTGTTAGCTGAAATTAAGTGTTTGCTGAATTTGTGTTACACAAAAGTCTAGCAAAATGATGAAACGTCTTTATCATAATGACTGTTTTGATAAAATAAGGGATGTGGGTTAACAAAGCTTGCTTGCATGTAGCATTAAACTTCTTCCTGATTTGCTTTATAGTTTAACCAATCTAGCTAATAACTGTATACAACTGATAGTTGTATACTCTGCAAGGACTAGCCTCACTAGCCTAAATGTGCAGTATTCTAGATTTATTCTCTCAGCACAAACAAGGTTTCATCATCAGTTATGCTCAGTGTGAACACCTGTTTTAACCCCGCTGTTCCTGAGGTGGGCAAAGGCTGAAAGAGCCTGGGGGGCTACTGTGATACTTTTGATAAAGAAACATCTTAATCAAAGGCCCATAAACCTTATGTTAGTGCTGCTGGGATGGAGACAGGTACAGGACTGATGACTGAGGTATGGGATATGTTGATGTTGGTACATTCTTACCCAGATAATATGTAAATAAATATGTGTTAAATGCATTAATTGACTGTTCTGCAAACCCTGTATATATTCCAGTTACCTGTTGTACCAAGATGTGATTCCTATATACATTATTAACAATATGCTTATGGTACATTGCTTGTATATCGACATGAAAAACTTAAAATATTATATTCCAGATGTTAAGCCATATGATAGACCTGTGGGAGGAACAACAGACTAAAGTTTACATTGTCTTTGGAAGAAACTTTGACAGCCGTGATACAATGAGGTTAAAGTGTTTAAATCTACAGTGGATCTAAAATATGAATAGTTAATTATAACTAGTTATGGTTAATTATTCATATTTCCCCATGAGCTGATTCGCTACATGTGTATGACCCAAACTAGTTTGTATGTAAAACTGTTGATTGATGCTGTCAAACATTTGTTGGACTCCACCAACACAAAGATTCTTGAATCACAGAGCTATTATTATATTAATATGGCATGATAAAGGAGTACTTGAACGCTGGTAAGATTGTCTATGCAGTAGAAATGCAGATTAAATAATGGTGCTACATATAGAGAAATAAGGCTGCACTGGTGGGGATACAATAGTTTAAACAAAAGCCCTAGAGACGTTCACTTTTGCTGACAAATAAACCATGGAGGCCTGGGTTCAGGTAACATGGAGGAGTACACATTGTTCGTTTTTTACATCTACTACTGACATTATTACAATATAAAGCTCGTTGAAAATGGTTGAACTTTTAATGCATTTTTATTTTACTTTTGTGTGTGAAGTGATTTTATCCCATAATTCCAGCTATAAATCATTGTTCTTGGCCCATTTTTGTGGTGTTTTCATCTGTCAGTCTATTTATTTGTGTATTGATTGAATTGCTGATATGGAATGATTGTAGTGTGATTAATTTTTTGCCTTTGCCACTCTAAATGCAACAGTGTCTGCCAATACATACACCTCTGTGAATTGTACTTATTTGAGTTGCATTTGCATCATGAATTGCATTTGTTGGCTACAGATAGTCACGATGGTAAAGTACAAGTATTCTGAATGTTGGAATTCAAGCTTTCCTCTGTGCTTGATTGAGAGGTCATGACACTGACACTGGTCGTGACCTAATTTAAACTCGGTCATCAATCATAAAACTGGCCTTCAAAACATGTGGGTTGAAAAGAAAGAAACTGCACTGAGTGATTTCTCTGGAGGGTAAACCAGCGCACAAGTCCAGATAAGCAGGACTTCTTAAATGTCCAAAAAACCTAAAAGGCCAATTTGTCTTTTACTAGTGCTCTCATTTGTGTTTTGTATGACAGCTGTTGTATGAGGAGGACTCTGTCTGTCTTTGTGTTTTTATAAAAAATACTATGGCTATTTAACTATTTGTTAGTGAGAGTTGGTCCCAAAGTGTTACCAAATTATCTAGCTTTCTAATAATCTATATAACTAATGATCCTTCTAGCAATGATTTTATCGGTTGTTCCATAGATAGATAATGCATAAATATATTTAGCCTTCCAACCTGCAGTCATCGTAAACTCTATGCTCAGTTTTTTTAAACAGCCATCCCACATACTATCCTCGCTCAGTACCCAAGCAGTGTTTAAGATAATAGACACCCTGACAAATGTCTCATCTGAGAGAGATCATTGAACTCACAATACTCTGTAATTTGTTTATAAACCAAGATACTTCTGTCTGAGAGCAGCTATTAAAACTCTGGGATGCTTAAGTATTCTTCTTCAAGGATTCGGTTATTATGTAAGTATATAGTCTGTAACGCTAAGACAAAATTCATCAAATAGTCAGGTAAGAGCATTGCTAGTAAAATATCTGAACCCATAATCTAACCAACAGGGAACTGTAGTTCACAAGAGCAATAATTTACTAATGGCAGACAGTAATCAGAGGTTACAATCAGGGAGATGAAGATTTTATGAGCACTTTCATTGGGCTCAGATGTTTCTAATAAAACCTAAATAATCTTGGACTATTTTTCATTTTTCCAAACCCCAAATCCCCAAAGGGCCTGCTAGCTGTTTTAAGATATTAAATTAATGTTTGATGATAATGATTATTATAATTTTGTGAATTAATTTTGCCCGAATGCGTAACAGTTCTTTTCTCTTTGACTGTGACAGAGAGTCAGTAGGCCTGGTAATACAGATAACAGTAACTTTGTTTCTTGAATTTGAGAAAAGTAAACATTGCTCAGCAAAAGCAGTTTTTCCATCTGTTATTATTTGTTTTAACTGTATGCCAAGTGCCATTTTATTAAAAGTCATGTTGTCAGATACTGGACTAAAAGGCCTGTTAGCAGAAGCGTATGATTTTACATTTGGGTGAGTCTCCAGACAAATGGGTGGGCATCTAGACAAATATAAAATTAAAATTAAAATTGTAATAAAAAGGGGTTTTCCCCCTTTTTTATTTGCATGAATGCAGTCTGATGCACCATGCAAAAATAATCAGGCCCATTCTCTCATCTGTGAATACTGTATGTGTATTAATATAATACTCTAAATCTCTGATTAGCTTCCTCATTTTCTGAGCATTGAGAAATCACAATGTTCTATCATTTGTTTATGAAGCAGAAGACAAGCAGTGTGTAACACTGGATGAAGCAATCAATCAAATGCTAGCAAGGTGGGCATGGCTAGTAAAATATCTCAACCCATGATGTAAACAGGGTATGATATTGATTTATTCTGGAGGGCAGGGCTCATGAGTTTCCAATTATTTGGCAGTCAATTACATTTGATTGTTTTTCTGCGTCTTACTAAATAATTCCGAAAAGTCCCCTTGTTAAGTTTCATAATGCCCATACCCTTCTTTGCGCAAATTAAATGAGGTCTATGATGACTCCTGTGTGTTTTCTGTTTCTTCCAAGAAAAGATGGCAGTGGTTACAAGTATCTTTTTTAGCTGATTAATTGTATGTCCTGAGCTTTCTTGCTTGTGTTTCTCTTTGAGTGTTTCAGCTTGTGCTTGTGCTAAATCTTGCTACTTTCTCGCCTCATGTTTAGAACAAAACATTGAAATGTGTTTCCAATCTTTAAAGCCTCTTACATCGAAATCTCTACACCTGTTTTGGAAAATGACGACGTAACTTACAAAAATATTATGCTCTACTCAAGCCACTTAAACTTATTGTACAATTGAGCTGTTAGGAAAGTTAGGGGTTTTGTTGCAGGGAATGCTTTTAAATTTGGCTGAAATGGAGGCTTATCAGTTGAATTATGGCCTGCCTGTTTAAACGTGAATTTCACACCATTCAAGGTGTCAAAATTGAACAGATAAAACTCAAAGGCTGCCTACCGTATATACTGTCCCACTTTAGATTTGTAGTAATATTTAAGCATTTAAAGATTCAGGGATGGTGTGGGCCTGCTATATGCGCCTGTCTGTTAGTATTTTGGGGTAAGATTTTGCTTAGGGGGAAAGCTATAAAACTGAAGGCTTTTTAATGGTTACAGTCTAGGGTGGGACAGCCTGAACAAGGTCACTTGGGTTTAAATCTGTTTAGCTGCAGATGCTGTGAGAGAAAGGTTCTTTAAGGTTATACAGTAGGGTGGGGTCTTGTTCTTAATTTGATTTGTTCTCTCTCAGCTTTTGGAGGTGATTCTTGTATTTAAGCTAAATTGTAGCTTTTAGTTCATCGGTTTAATGTAAAAGCCCAAAGTCTGTCAGCATAGCCTGCTTAAAATCAATTTCACCTTCTGAAATGGATCCATTGTCAGTTCATGTGTTAGTTTATACAACACAAATGTAATGTTTACATCATTTTAAAACTCACACTCAGGTGAAAATAATGTTAACATTGGACCTATAAGCACACTGACATATAGCTGGATTGAGGAAAACAACTTGAAACTGAAAAAATCAGGAAATTCCTTACTTCACCTCCAGACCACATCATCAACATAGATCTGCCAAGGTCTTGTCATGTGAGCAAATGGTGAGATCATTTGAAATGGGTTGGAGCAGGTGGTTTTGGTGGGGTGATTCCTATTTTTTCATACAAAAGAAAACCAAACAAGGCACCTAGTTTAAATTTGAAACATACTTTCACTGGGATGTTATTTAGGACACTTGTATCCTGCAATTTAATAAAGTAGTCATTGTAGACATTTTATGCATGTATAAATAAAAGGATTTTACAATAGAATTCATAATCAGAGAATGTGGATTAGAAATTAAGTAGTTACGTATACAAACAGTAGTTAAGTAAACATTTTCTTTTAGAAATAGAACATGGCTTAGAACTAAGTTAAGACTCAGTCAGGTTCTCTAACAATATAATATTCGATTACTGTTTGGACTGAATTTCATTCTAGCTGCCTTAGCTGAGACTCTGATGTGTCAGTGTTATTCTTCAATATGAAAAACTAATGTATTGTTGCACTGGCCCAAGTTATGGAGACAAAGTTGACTCAAAAGGATCTGTTTGTCATTTGTTTATTTGACTCTGCTCAGGGTTTACCTCACCATAAGAGCTGATGTGAGAGTGCAGTTCAGCTCGAGAGAAATAAATTTCCTCACACCACAGCCTCTCGTGTGACGAGGCATGAGTTAATTGATGTTGTTTGCATTTGCTTTTTGGTTGATCCTGCTTAAGCCACACTATTCTCTCCAAGAGTAGTCAAGTGGCTTATTTGCATGTATGTCTGGAACAAATAAACTTTTTAGCCAAGAAACTCTGTATAAATACTGATGAGATGTAGAGTTCATTGACTGAGACCTCCCTGATCGTCTGTGTCAGCATCCCTGCACTTAATTAATGGCTGTACATATCCTGCTCCTCTGTCTTTTATTTCATCTTAAAATGGGGGATTTCCTGATGGTTTATGACTTTAAACTTTCATAAACAAAACCAAAATTAAATATGAAATCCATCCCTTTTCTAGCAAGACTTATTAAAATGAGGCTTACCTCTCTCAGTTTATTAAAACAGCTGTTAGGTCATTTGTTTAGAGTCACAGTGCAGTTGAGGCATAAAATTTCTAGATTTGTTTGATCATGGACTTATTAATGAAAATACAGTCTGGTTTCTTTAACCCAAAGAACATCTCCTATTAAAGAGTATGAGAAAATAAATGAGGAGACTTGTATGACCCTGAATTGGTTCATTTTGCAATAATCGCTGGCTGACTGTACATAATCTGTACATTAATTAAAGTTGAAATGATATTTCAATTTTACCTCTATATTTTCTTAAAGCTTCCTTTTCAATTTACAAAACATGCTGTAGATGCTGAAACAATATTGCTGTAATATTAATACAGCAGTCCTCTGAGGTCATTTTCACTGCAAGATCGCACAAGTTGTGTTTGTAAGTGAATGTGAG
Source organism: Sinocyclocheilus grahami (assembly GCF_001515645.1). Taxonomy (NCBI): domain Eukaryota; kingdom Metazoa; phylum Chordata; class Actinopteri; order Cypriniformes; family Cyprinidae; genus Sinocyclocheilus; species Sinocyclocheilus grahami. The sequence goes on from NW_015505191.1 coordinate 3,418,046, forward strand.
TCGTTAAAATACAATAGACATGAAAGCAGCATCAGTTGCAGTAATCCGAACGAATGGACTGATCTACAGCACTGCCATGGCCAATAGCTGACCACTGAATGTGATGACCTACCAATCAGATTTGAGCATTCCAGAGAATGGCCTTTATAGGACGTTTTGTGGACTGTTACTTGCTCCATAACCATGTAAGTGTTTATCTGCTATTTTTTGTAAATTTTCTTCAGTGTTTGCACCTTTCATTGGAACTCTGTCATTCTTTTATTGTCCATGTTTTAGTATCTAATTATGTTAAAGTTCTAGAGCTTTTGCACTTTTATCAGTCACATCCAATCAGTGTGAAAATCATTATCTTTATTAGTGCAGCCCCCAGGCGCAGATTTATTAAGTCTAGCTGGTTGTTTGTTCACCATAAAACTGCATAACTCAGAGACTCGCATTAAAAACTGCATGTTTGTGTTTAGAGTCCAGTTTTCCATCTGAGAGAAATTAAGAAAGCAGGAATCCCCCTAACTGTGTCAGGTTGTAATGAACCTCACTCCTGCCGAGAGCTCTACTTTTAGGGCTTTATAGCACAGAAGTATGACTTCATCCCTCTCTCTTTCATTTAGCTGTATGCTTCTCTTAAGATGTTCTGCATTGCAAGTCATCGAGCCAGTCTTCAAGGTCTAGCAGGCAAATTGACATGGCCAGAGCCCAACTGCTTTTAAACCACAAGCTAAAGAAAGCCATGAGGCAAAACCCAGCGCCAAAATGAACATCCAGATGACAGTATAGTATCAGTTCACATTTCTTTCAGAGAGTCAGTAAACTGAAAAGTAAACAAATGGGTTACACTTTACTTGAAGGGTTGTGCATAAGACTGACATGACACCTTCATAATCATGACATGACACCTACATAATCATGACATGACACATGTCATGAATATGAAGTTTTTTTTATGCATGTTTATGACAACTGTCATTAAGTGTCATTCGCTCAGTTATGTAATTTTTAGTGCAATGATGACATTGTTTGAGATGTCTTTGTTATGGGCTATGGTTAGGGGTAAGGGTAGGGGTAGGGTTAGGTCAAATAATGTCATATTTGCATTAAAAATGACATAACTGAGCGAATGACACTTAATGACAGTTGTCATAAACATGCATAAAACCTCCTTCATATTCATGACATGTGTCATGTCATGATTATGTAGGTGTCATGTCATGATTATGAAGGTGTCATGTCAGTCTTATGCACACCCCTTCAAGTAAAGTGTTACCAACAAATGTAAGTAGTTCAAGCATGTTATTGATATGTTTGGATGACTTCAGCATATTTCTGTTCTGATTTGAGGTCAGATCTCTCTTGAGGTGGGATAGTATGAATGTTTAGGTCCATTTCTTAGAGAAATGTTGTTATCGCCCGGCTCCTCACATGTAGCAGGTGAGAGCCAACTGGAATCAAGTCTCTTCTTACACTTTTAGAAACACTTTCAGAGGAGAACTGGCCCCCCGACTGAGCCTGGTTTCTCCCAAGGTTTTTTCTCCATTCTGTCACTGATGGAGTTTTGGTTCCTTGCCGCTGTCGCCTCTGGCTTGCTTAGTTGGGGACACTTCATTTCCAGCGATATCGTTGACTTGATTGCAAAGATACTATTTAAACTGAACTGAGCTGGATGATGACATCACTGAATTCAATGATGAACTGCCTTTAACTGAAAAATGAGTGTTTACTATTGTCATTTTGCATTATTGACACTATTTTCCTAATTAATGCTGTTCAGTTGCTTTGACACAATCTGTATTGTTAAAAGCGCTATATAAATAAAGGTGACTTGACTTGACTTTTCATTATTTACCCTCTTCCCAGATCTTTATGAACTTTTATCTTTAATCTGATCCTTGGTTTCTTCCTTTTTTCTCTTTGTTTTGTCACATTGATCTCTATTCTAAGGCAGCAATAACCAATGATATGTCTTTATTTTGGTCACTGTTTTCCTAACATAAATAGTTTGGTCACATACATATTTTACATTTTCAAGGGGTTCACTTCAAACTTCAGTGCATTTAAGGAGATTAAACAAAGTGCTTTTACTCTAGAACTTGAAATGCTCAGGACCTCTCAAACATCTCCATCCTGTCACAAAGTTCAATACTCTTAAGCCATTTGAAGAATTTTTTGATAAAAATCACTTGATACATTTTAAAATTTGGCTGATTCTGAGAAGTCAATTTTATTTGTATGGTGCTTTTCACAATACACTGTTTCAAAGCAGTTTTACAGAAAATGTTTCTCTACTACCTCCAGGACGGCAAACCAAAGTGGAAAAAGTGATGATCATGTGAAGGGAAGTTAGGAAGGAAGTTTTTAGGCATCACATCCCCTTTCATTTGTCTCTTGTGTCTCTTATTCATGTGATCTTAGGACTATTCACAACACATTTAAAAGGTTACCATATTCACACTGCAAGCATTAGTGGCACAGTGCTGTGTAATACTGACTATTTTTGCCAGTCATAGCATGCTGAACACATTTTAAAAATGTTGGGCTTAAAAAATCCACATGCAGTGACAGGCAAATCTGACTGAATTCAGACAATATAAGCAATTCATAGTTACAGTTTAGGGTTTGGGCTTATTGTAGATTCCTGATTAGATGTAATTGTACATAAAATCATTACCTACAGTGTATGTAGTATTTGCCTGTAGTTGTTTTTTTTCACGGGACCAGTAGGGCTCATTGAGTCTGGGTTTTTTAGGACTCTTATTTTGAATTGCTTTTATGTTTCCTCTGCCTAGTCTTCCTGTTTCTTGTGTTTCATGTTTCCTGTGTGTAATTATTAGCACCTGTGTCTTGTTTAACCTGATTAGCAAGTTATATATAGTCTTGTGTTTGCTCCAATTCTTTATCCAGTGTAAACTTTTTAGATGGTTTCCATATTGAGGTCTGTTTTCAGTAGTGATGGGAAACCGAGGCTTTCTGAAGCGTTCGAGGCTTTCATGAAATTGTGCCGAAAAACGGTTCATTACTCGAAGCTTTTAATACAGTGTGCATTAGCGACATCTGGTGGTCGGACTTTGTTTTCTCCACCATTTCTGACAAATCGTCGCGGAGCAGAGGATGATTTGAAAAAGCATGTGACCAAACAAAGCTTCGGAGGTCTGTGACATTCAAGAGTGGAATCAATCTGGGATCAATACAATATCTAATCTGATATAATCTCATCTAAATTCATTTGTGCCAATGAGACCACAACTCGTGTCATGTATAGCTTGGTCAACGGATTCACATATCGATCAATAATATAAAATACACAAACATGTGATCATAATAAATAATTGACGTGGTGGGTAGCTGAAAAAAATATTTTGGGTGAGCTGTTATACCCTTATGTTGTGTTTGGGGTTTCTGAGACCCCAGTTATAAACATGATTAAATGTCCTACTGACAGCCCTCAAAGTGACTGAATAATCCTTTTATGCATCAGGTGGGATCGTGAAGCTCCAGTTTTTTCAAAGCAGCTTCAAACGTCATCAATCACATGGTGTTGTCATTTCGATACAAGCATCAGCACAGTGTGTGATACAATAGTGGTTTGAAAACTGCGTCGGAGCATCTGTGCTGCGGTATCAATTGTCCCATCACTAGTTTTCAGGTCTATCTCTTTTTTTTTTTCAAATTTCCCTTGCTCTGGGGGGGGGGTTTAACTTTTCTCAACTTTTCCCCAAAGTACCTCATTGTACAGTGTCAGGGAACGAGACACTGCGTCCTCTAGGGGTCGCTATGGGGAATGCCTCGTCGTGACCCGTGTCTGAAGCATACATTGAAAAACACCAACTCGTTGGCTGGCGACAGCCATGACGTCACTGTTCTCTATCTATAGAACAAATAGGCGCCGGGAGCACACATCATTCACTTCTTCGTCTGAAGCTTGCGTCCGCAGCATGGCAAGAAACCTAGAGGACGCAGTGTCTTGTTCCCTACTCAGGGAACCATGGTTACATAGTAACCTGAGACGTTCCCTTTCATGGGAACTTCGAACTGCGTCCTCTAGGGGTCGCTATGGGGAATGGTATACCCACGCCACCATGCTGAGGGGAGTGCATGCCAGAACCATGGCGAGCACTAAGTACCAACTCTACCATATTGCTATGGGTGTCGCCCCTGGGATGTTAGACGGCTGTCAGTGACGTTATTCCCTACGGCCAAAGGCCTAGGCTACATATCCCAAATACTTACCTGTTAGGGCCAGACTCCTGGGCCCGGGGGTAGAGCTCAAGGCTTGGAATCGGGAATAGATTCCTTTAAGGGAATACGACCAAGAGCCTAGAATCATACTAGTCTTGGCCTGTCACACAGGGGCTACCACACGTTCTCTTTGTATGTGCTGAAGGAACTGTCTCAACAGACCCCTAGTAGCAACATCCTGTTAAAGTAGGTATCCAGAGGATACATAGGAGGAGTGGTGCCCAAGGCGGAACCGGGGTTTTAAACCACTCAGAAAGAGCACAAAGTTGTACCGCGTAGCTCTTACCGTACAGGATTTTAGAAAAGTGGGCAAAGCATAACGTGCACACTTACCA
>NW_015505191.1:3423637-3440847 GCF_001515645.1 Sinocyclocheilus grahami
AGGAATAGATTCCTTTAAGGGAATACGACCAAGAGCCTAGAATCATACTAGTCTTGGCTTGTCACACAGGGGCTACTGCACGTTTCTCTTTTTATGTGCTGAAGGAACTAGACCCCTAGACCCCTAGTAGCAACATCCTGTTAAAGTAGGTATCCAGAGGATACATAGGAGGAGTGGTGCCCAAGGCGGTTTTAAACCACGCAAAAAGAGCACAAAGTCTTTGCGCGTAGCTCTTACCATTCAGGATTTTTGAAAAGTGGGCAAAACATAACGTGCACACTTACCACTTATGTGGTTCTAGGGGTTCTCGTGGCACCCTGAAAGAGCAGCCCATAGATAGAAATAGCGCATCCCCAAAAACACTATGTCTACGGCTATAATGCTGGAGTGGCTAGCAGTAAATCTGTAGCTGAGGGAGCAAACATCCAGCTCTCAATCGAGAGGGAGCTCAACCTACAGCATGTTCCAATGGTGGAACAGCTAGCAGTTATTTAGCTGAGGTAGCAACACACCCAGTTCTCAAATCGAGAAGGGGGCTCGACCTGCAGCATGTTCCAAAGCTGGAACAGCTAGCAATAATTTACTTAGCTGTGGGAGCAACACACCTAGTTCTCAGGTGAGAAGGGGGCTCGACCTACAGCATTTTCCAATGCTGGAACGGCTAGCAGTAGTTTACCTTGGCTGAGGGAGCACAAACCCAGCTCTCAACGAGAGGGGGCTCGACCTGCAGCATGATTGTAAAATCAGAAGGGTAAGCATACTGCAAGCTAGCCAAACACTCAGCGCATCAGGGAGGCAGAGGAAGGGCCTAACTGATGCTGCTGGTTCCAGGTACTCTTGGAGAAACAGAGAACTCAAACTTCTCATGTGAGAGGAGAACTCCGAATTCAGAGGAATAACGTTGCTTATTCCAGGTAACCCTTTGATAAAGAGGAGCACTGCTCAATACTACCACGAGGACAGCCCATGGAGCGAGTGTTAATGAAATAACATCATCCTCCAGCGGCTCACTCTCGTGCACAGCCGACAATTGCGAAAGGGAAAACCCCCTTCAAACTCATCGGCCAGATCCACCTGTGATCCCCACGAGCTCATTCCCTTCCGTGCCTCAGCAGCGGCGGGTCCTGAATCGCGTGAAGCAGATGGCTGCCCCTCTTTCCTCGAAAAAAGAGACAGACGAGAGCGGAGCTTTTCCCTTGGAAAAAACTCTCGCAGTGCACGCCGATTGCCCCCTCGGAGGCATCGCGTGCGTGCTCTTTGCCCAAACAAATAACGCATAGATCGTGTGTGTCATCAGATGTCAAACAACGTCAACACTGATGCACACATCCTTAAACGCTTTGCTAGTGCTCGCCATAATGAGATGAATAGATCGCTCTTACCACAGACATGCACACTTCAAACAAAACAGTCAATGAAGACGAAGAAGAGAATGATGAAGATGAAGAGAAGAGAAAAAGACAATAAGACTACTGAATTAATAATAACTGGTAGTTAGTCAAGTTTTATTGTTGATAAAAGCATATAGTTTTTACAGTGAATATTGTGCAAACTTTTGCAAGCAGCTGCAGTGACTACATGACAGTGAAATGGGTTCCTACACTTCAATACTCTCACCTCATGCAGCAGTATGACTCACCATATGGGACCTGGCTGAGAAAACATTTGGCATTTAGCTTGTTGTAACCGGACAAAATTTTATTTCAGAGCTTTATAAACAAAATGTATCGGGACACATTAACAGAAGACTTTTTTACTGGTCTTTTGCAAAATAACAAGTGAAAATCTTCTCAGGCATCACAACCTTTAAGAAATAGCTGAAAACACCACTCTTCCGTGAACAAAATACTTCCATAACCATAAACAAGAGCACTTCCTATAAATTACGCTTTCTTTAGCACCTCCTTTCTGTCTGCTTCTTTATGGTCTACTCTTTTATGGAAACTTTGCATTGTGGTTCTGCTAATATTATTAGCTCCTGTAAATTGCTGGTTTTAAATTCTTCTAATTTGTAAGCTACTTTGAATAAAAGCATTTGTTAAATGATCAAGTCATTAATTTAATCAGGCAGATTTGTTGATGTACATATGTCCTCGCCAGTTCATTTTGGTTGTGGTTTTTATCATGGCCCTTATTAGGAAAACATCAGTTCCTCCAGTTGAAATATGAATTTCTTTCATAACTTCCACAGAGAACTTTCCCCAATTATTTTTCTGCTCGCCTGTCCATCCAACATGTGGGTGAATATGAGATCCCCAAAGAATGGTTTATGGACAAAGGTTTATGGATCAGTGGTTTCAGACAGGATATTAAAGGGGTCCTATTATGCTCTTTTACAAAGTCTTGATTTTGTTTTGGGGGTGTACTTGAACAGGCTCTCATACTAGGTTGTTCGAAAAACACATTATTTTTCACATATTTTACATTATTACAACACCTCTCTCCCCAGCCTGGCATAAACAGCTCGAATAGTTCCTGTATCAAATGAAGGCCCACCTTCTGAAATACGAAATGTGCTGTGATTGGTTAGCTGGGCCAGTGTGTGTTGTGATTGGCAGCACTCGGCGCCTGGTCAGGAAATGTCATGCCCCTTACCATAGCCGCCTGCGAGCTTCAGTGTAAATATTGCGTCAAAATCAAATCAATATCAGCGAGGTTTAAACCTGGATGATTGTAACCACTCTAAGTTCGTCTGCCTTGGAAAAGCTAGCGTATCTCCGACATAGTGATAACACTCGTTGCCTTCTCTAGTGCAGCTCAACCAGGTCTCATCCCATTCGTCGATATTTGTGATATCACAAATGCCAGAAAATATGCATTGTAGTCCAAACGAGTCATTCATTGTTGTTTTTGAAAAATGATTTCTGTTAAATAAAATATCTCCTTTTGAAGTGGACTTTGAACTTTGTAACTTTGCAGATCTTTTTTATGCTCAAACAGCAACATTACAGACTAACTAAAGTTGAGAAAGTGAAAAGGCATAATAGGACCCCTTTAAGACAGTGTTGTACTATGAAGGCTATATTTCCTTTTCTTGTCTGTTAATGATACGTAACATCAGGGAGCAAAAGAAGGTGGTTATGGTGGAATATTGACAAACAGTGAAAAACTACACCCTTCTCCACAAGTTGTAAAAAACAAAAACTGGTGTTAAAAGATGAGCAGAGCATTCAAAGAGATACCAGCATATTTCAAGAGAGGACTTCAAACAGTGTTTCATATCAGGCTTCAACAAAGGTAAAAGAAGGTCAAACTTAGAGCAAGGAAGACAGAGGCTAAAAACTCTTTCATTGTTGTTTAGTCTTGTTTTGTAGTCCATGCTGGTCCTTATGTAGGTCAGTTGAAATCAGACTGTTTTGGCCCCTGACAGAACAATGCTTTCTGCTTGATGTAATAGCACTAGTCTGTCTCACTACCCACAATGCACAGCCATGATATCACTCTCCAAGTTATATACTCATCCGATCGAGGTCAGACTGCCTTAAATGGCCCTAGACAGCAAGTGTGCAGCTGTTACATTCAACAGCTTGAAATATTACCTCTTTTTTCCATCTTTCTCTCCTTTCATTGTCTCAGGAGTTTGAAAATATAAAAAAAAAAATCCTGCATGCAGACATCCTTATTGTCAAGCTAAGTTAGCAATTGAGTCAAACGAGACTTTTGAGACAATTATTATTACAAAAAACAACAGCAAAAATAACAAGGGCTACAAAATATTTCTACATGTTTTATTTGGAATAAATACCTTGAAGCATGACAAGAAAAAAATATTTATATATAACAAGACATAATAGGTATTTACATGACTTGTTTGTGCACAGCCAGATGGATGTATACATGGTATACAAGCCCATGCAGGACATTGAAATATTTTGCTGTACAAAACGCAAAAGTAAAATATGCATTAAAGTAATACAGAAACCATCTTTTAGATGGACGATACGGTCACTCTGCAGAACCTCGATCAACAACGTAACATGTTTAGCGTATTACAGGGATTTTCACTTACTGTGTACAAAGAACGACTTGCCACTAAAGCACAGGGCACGACACTGTACAACCTTGTGCCACCAGCCACCAGTTCTTAAAATTCATTGTAATAGTAATAACTTAGTTAAAATGGCAACTGTACCAGACAGGGTATGATTATAGCAGCTGCACCTCTGGCTCAGTGGTAGGTAGAGGAGAGGAGATAAACAGCATTACAACAAATAAAAAAAGGGTTCTGGTTGAAAGCTGGATGAGGAGGGAATGTGTTTGGCAGTACAGAACATGGCTGAAAGCAGGAAATATGCTGGCCAGAAAAGAAAAAAAGTTAGGTCTGCTAAGCTAAATAACAGTGACTTTAAGGAGATGAATGGACATGCAAAAAGAGTTTAGGGGCAGACGGCTAACATGCTAACACACACGTACTGATAATACACAGGCCTTGTGTACATAAGGCTTTCTCCTTGCTGTTTCTGCTTTAGGGGGCTAATACATCGGCAAAGACTTAAACATTTCCATGATCTGTACTTTGTCAAAATTGCCCCTCTGAGTTACTGCATGTCATATTGTAGTGGTAAAGGTGGATCGCTGCATTGCACGAAAGGCCATGTGGTAAGTAGTTACATTTCTACACAGATGACTTCATTTATTTGCATGACGTAAAGCTTTGGGAACCGGCTTCCTCGCTCTATTTGTCAAAAAATGCTAATATTTAGGCCTGTTTGTTGACACAGAAAATGTGCTGATAGAAATGTAGCCTGTGCTTCTGCTCAGTCCTTAAGCAATGTGAAGAAAATGTAAAAACTAGTAAACCAGTAAACCAAATTTTTTACCTCTATTACAAATACTCCAGTCTCATTCTTGGAGCTTAAGTTTTGGTTAATAATGAATCACTTCCAAGTTAATTTTCTCCACAGCTCTGAGTTTTTAAGAAAAGAGGGTATCAAAGAGTAGATTGCAGCCAGTTTCATGCAGTACAAGGGCATTTGTGAGCTAGTTTATTATATACCCTGTGGAATGTTTCTGTTAACCCAGATGGACTATATCAGTATTTAGTTTGGCCTCCACCGCACACATTCATTAATGGCCATTTCAAACATCAATTGCTCACACAGATGTTTACACTGATGTCTGCAGGAAAACATAAAATATCATCCATTCAGTTAAAAGCAATGGATTTGTGCAGTTTAGGCTTAATAATTACACTGTTGTTTTGGGCTTGGATAGCAATGCTCAAAGTGTTCTCATTAGTAATCAGGTATTTGTAGAGTGTGGTTCTATCATATACATTTCCATATGCTTGCATAGACATGTACATTATTGACATATTAACAGCATCTAAAATGGAAACATTTTACATATAAATTATTTTATAGGCATACAAATGTTTAAAAAATCCTTTTTTGATTTATAGAATATTGAATACATTGATTTTACTGCATTTAATTAATTAAATTAATATGTTCTTTGTCATGCTTTTTCACTTAATTTAACATTACAGTAAAATTAATGACAAAAAGTCTATAAAATGGTATAATGTGGTAAAAATTGCCTGTTATATTTTGCATTGATGAGAAGTGGTTAGCTTTAGAGTAGAGGTGGGATTAGATTATAATAACTATACAAATATATTTCTAATATATAAAAAATTATATAAAGAATTAAAGAAAATTTTTGTTTTAAATGCAGAACATACTTCAATATGTTTATGTTTTAGGTGCTGTCAATACATCTATATCGTATGTATTCAAACATACAAAAAATGTACATGTACCCGTTTCTTATTAATACCAACAAATTTTAATGACGTCAGGCATGATTTTGAATTTGGTCTCATCTGGATGATTTACAGGTGATGGATGTGATTAGAATTAGAGGTAGAGTACTATTTGCATTTGTGTTCAATCCTGTTTATCTCACAACCTCAATTGTCTGTCTTTTATCAGTCATTTTTTTCCACAGCTGTCCATTTTTCCCAATTGTCAAACAGATGAAAAAATATATACTTATAGTCTTTTTTCTTTGTACTTTTCTCTGCTGAATATGCAATTTGACAAAATAGAAGGTCCATGTAGAGAAATATTAAATGGAGGGGTGGATTATTTACAAGGGGCTAATGAACAGAAGTCCAGTTCCTGTGGCTTCTTTTTCTCTGCACACTTCTCCCTGGGAAGCAGCTTTCCTACATTTGTAACGCAGCGAATCAGGCGCCGTTTGAAGCCCTTCCCACAGGTCTTGGAGCAGGGGGACCAGTCGCCCACCTCCCACATGGGGCAAGGGTCTCCACACGCCTGAATAGCACTGGGTTTTTGGGCAGGCTCACAGTCCATTCCAGGCCCACCATCTCCCCCGAGACACTGCACCATCCTCCTCTGGAGCCCATTACCGCAAGTAACCGAGCACACATCCCACCCGGCCGCCACCCACTTTCCTGGTTTTGGTGGAATATCTTTGACATACGATGGTGAGATTGTGTCCTTAAGAAGATCTGCCTCTTTTCCACTTTTACTGATTCCGCCCTCTTCCCTAAGAACATTGTTTTCAGCACGTGCCTTTTCTTCTTTCTTTTGCACCTTGGCATCTTTGCTCTCCCGTGGCAAGTAGAAAGAATAGCGGATACGTGGAGGTGTCATCTGGCCTACAGATAGCACTTCAATTACCAGGGCTTCTCCCAGAGGCTTCACAGCCTGAAGAGTTTCTGAGGAGCCAACTGTTCCACTGTAGCGGAGCAGACTTCCTTTCACAAGAATATCCTTCTCCATGGCTGAAACCACATAGTTTCCATTCAGCAGGTACTTGCCCTGGCTGTTCTTGACAGCAAGATAGTTGTCATCACTCACGATGCCCTTGTAGCCACGCTGCCTGATGTCAATGTTAGCGGCTCCCACAGGGAGCATGACCACAAAATTGTAACCATGCCTGAGAAGAGAAAGGTCAGAAGAAGTATTAGAATGGTTTTGGGATATTCTTCTCTCTCTTAGTACGTCAGTTGACCAATCCAAAAAGAAATACTAAGAATATGAGTTTGTGACGGCATATCCAAAAATAATGGCAAGAAATGTCTGATTCACAAAAAATGACTCTTATGAACCAGTTCTTTTTAGTGAAAGAAAAACATACAGAAAGGCAGTGTAATACAACTGACAAACAATTCATTCTCACTCTCATTCTCAAACACTTATCTGTATATTTTAGATATATAAGTATAAAGGACATCATAACCAAAAAATAAATAATCAAATTCAGAATCAAATCAAATCAGGAAATCTGTATTGATACCCAGGCTTACCAAAACATGAGATTAATAATCAGTGCATGAATTATTTTAAGATCATTTGTGTGACCCAACTTCACTCACATCGGCTTGGTGAAAAGGCCTGAGACCTTCTTGCAGTTCTTATTATCTCCTCCACAGACTCCACACTTGTTAAACTTCTTGTTGGATCCCAGTTTTCCATCACAGCCTGCCTTGATGCATTTGCCTTGGACACAGACTGATGAGGAGTCAGGAGAACATGGTGTACCATCAACAACCTATAAAAAAGCAGAGAAAAATGATTTGCATGCCAATTATATTGTGAATAAGCATAATGGTGACAAAAAATATATAGGGCAATTCTTGTACAACCATTTATTTTCTTTGCAAAACAATGTTTCATGTACTGATGATTTAAATACATAAATTACATTTCTTTTTTATTTGTAATTGAAAATGTACATTAGATAAATCCCTTTAATGGTTCCCATTGCTCAGTTTTAGAGCAGCTTTGCACAACAGGCTGATTTCTAGCTATGACAATATGTGTGGGGGTGCATTGAAACAAATGAGTCTAGCATGTCTACTATTAAGCTATTTCTGTCACGATTCTGTTGCTCATTTGTTTTGGATGAGTTAAACCTTCAAATTAGTAATGGGGCTTACTCAATTAATGTACAGTCTAGTCTTTGGTATTGTTTAATTTTTCCTTTATTTTTTGCCTTTGGCAAAACATGTCTTTAGCAGATGAGAGTCCATTCGGTCTCTTTAAGAGTTCAAGCTCTGAATAGTTTCTTCAGTGTCAAATCCCGGTCTCATAAACATACCTCTAGCCTTGACGTAACTGTTGCGTCTGTACAGTTTCACTCTGCACAACAGTATCTCACAAAGATAGGCCCTTTCACCTTCCTTATCTTTCCTCTCACTTTCATCTGTTCTTCCTGACCACTCAACTCTGCCTGTAGTGAAATCTGTTGTAAGTGTAAAGCAGCCACCAAACAGCAGGTATGCTGACCAGGCCTTTCTCCTCTTACATGCCTATAGTAATATATGGTTTTAATTTAATGATACTTTTCCGTTCAATAAATTCTTAGATGAAGGTTTAATAACTCATAACTGTTCTGATATTGCATGCAGCCTTTCATGTACCAAATTATTGCAAATGTATTTCATGGTGTTAAAGTGTGTTAAGTTCACTTTATGTTAAGTGAGACTCCCAGACTCACTGACAGGTTATATTCCCACATCCCCCATAAAGTCCTCAAGCTTCATAATTTCCAGTAAAAGAATTCATGTGAACCTTAGTTTATATATGTATTATTAGCTAATATAGTGAACTATAACCGACACGATTAACCGGTAGAAATTTGACGTTGCTATGATACATGGTCACTTATTGTTTGCACGCGCTTTTAAGCATTGTGGTTTAAAACAAGTGATTTTAAGCCAGTAAAATGCAATCACCAGCAAAAGATAATTAATTTCACTATATGCACACTAAGAGACTGTTTCTGAGCACTGTCAGAGAGGCACGCACTTAGAGTTATTTTTGCCACTCTATAGGCCTTGAAAGGTTAAATACGCACACATTTGTACATGTCAAAATGCCCGTCTTTGCAATTATCCTTGTAAACACAGTAATTTAGGTCTTAAGTATAAGCAAACAGCCGAGAAAGAAAATACATGTGTAACAGTATATTGGATCCGGGCAGCTCTTAAAGTGACAGCAGTCTAATATTCCTGCTGTCTGTCACTCATGTTAATCAAACAACAAAAGAGAGAAAATCTCTCACTGCTCTTGCTAAATCACTTTAAATACTCTAAATAACTTTAATAATAAGAAATATATATTTAATTTACACAGTGAAGAATATGCAGTGTTTAAACATTTGATTACTTTATTTATTTATTTGCTAGTTTTTTGTGACAAGAATGATACAATTTTGATATCATAAAGACCTTATTTTAAGCAGAAATAACTATATTGTGATATAAACCGTTACCATTAAATAAAATTACTCATATCGTGATATAAGATTTTGGTCATATTGCCCACCCCTACTAGTTGTAATAAATAGGCCCTATTATTTTATTACTCATATTTTCCACTGCATGAACTGATGAAATTTATATTAAAATCATTTCATTTTGTTTTTTTATTTCTAATTGAGATGGTTTTTAACATGTTAATTGCTCACCTTAGGTGCAAGAACGTGGAAGTAGCCTGTTCCATTTGCCCTGCAGATCAACTTGCATGTATCTTTAGCCGAAACACCAGAATATTTGGGCACCCACACCACAGAGGGGGTGAGCCGGTTAGTGTTCAGGCTAAACCCATTGTAAGCTTCACACTGCTCCTCACGGTAGCTCTTACCTAAAGTGACAATGAGGCAGATGTAAGTGGCACACATTCTTGAAATTCTTATTTTATTCCATATGCAATGCATAAAAGCATAAATTATTCCAAGTAATAAAATTATCCTTGTTTACTTGACTTTTGTTTACACTGATGCTGATTTTGTGTAGACAGAAAACATTTAAACCTGTGTCAGGGCATGGAGAGAGGTTGCAGGACCGGTATTTGACCCTCACTCCCTGGCAGTATTTGCCGCCATTGACTGGCACAGGGTTGTCACACTCTCTCTTTGAAAGCTGCACTCCACCTCCACAAGTTCTGGAGCAGGTACCAAACGGTCCCCATTTACCCCATCTGCCATCCACCTAATACAGAAGAAACAGGGAGAGGGGGTTGTCACAACTCACTTGACCTTTGAACATTGAACATCCTTTTACAACAAGCTCTATTTTACTTCTAAATCCCAAATGACTTGGCCACCAAGAACACGTTCACGGGTCATGTGCAAGATCGCTAAGCAACAGGGCAAATAAACCAAGTAACAGGTCAAGTGCAGTACATTTAATAGGCTGACATTGGTATGTCAAATCTCTGTTGTGGTCACATGATATCTTTCACACTGCAGTGAGAGTTATTTCAAAATGTGTTCAATGTGTTCATTCAACAAAAGTTTAAATCCTCTTTTCTAAAATTCTAAATTCTGCAAGTGAGCATGATTAAGACAGCAGTGACAGTTTGTATATTTAGTGTCCATCCATCCAAGTATTTGGAATACTGTAGATGTATGAAGGTACCTTCGTTTTGGTGATCTCCTGTTTGTCCATGCATGTGCCTCTCATGCAGAGCTGACCGTTCCCGCAGCTGGTTCCGTCTGCCCATGGAAAGTGTCTTGTCTGGCACACCAGTTGCCCGCGGGTCTTTCCTGTGCACCACAAGCGCTGACATGGTGCCTGCATGAACGGGCACGGCTTTGAGCCGGCACCGAAGGCAAGCTCACACTGCCGCTCTAAACCATACGATGCACCTGGGAGCACCTCTGGAAGAGCTAACGGTTTCTGAGGTTGATCCAGCAGACAATCGCCTGCAAAGATGTCAAATAATAAGAGTTATTTGAGTTGAGAGTTGTTTTACCTGTAATTCTTTATTAAAATATACAGTAAGTATGGTTTTATGCAGTAAAAAAATTAAGTTTGACTGGAGTGTGTGCATGATATATTTTCTTTAGATATTTGTCTATCAGAAATGTAAGTGTATATATATACATATGTCTTCATCTACAGAGGGCAAATATCCGCCCTGAGAGGGGTTCTGATACCTCCAGTGACCCCACTGTAAACCTTCACAGAAACACTCCAGTCAAACAGTTACGTCATTCGCCACACTGTTTCAACAAAAATTTAGATCTGCAAGTTGTAACGTAGGCTGACCTTGGGATGTCTATTTCTTTGAAGACAGCTTTTCAGAAAGCACCAACACTGAGATGTTAAACCCAGACTCACCCATCGCTCTATTAGCCCTGAGCACGCTCATATACACTACGATTCAAAAAGGACCAGTTTTGTTTGTTTTTGAAAGAAGTATCTTATGCCCTACAACATTTCTTTATTAAAATACAGTAAATGAGTAAATTCAGTGAAATAGTTTTACAACTTAAAATAACTGTTTTCTAATTTCATATATTTTAAAAAGTAATTTATTGCTGTGATCAAAGCTGAATTTTCACCAGAAGTTACTTCAGTCTTCAGTGTCACACACTCTAAAAAACGTTGGGTTATTTACTGTACCCAATATCTGGGTTAAACATGTTGGGTCATTTTGTTGGGTTATTCCTATGTTTATTGGGTTATTTCTATAACAACGCAACCAGTTGGGTTACATTTTTAAATTCCAATGGTCGATCAGTGCAACTGCTACAGATGACACAGTGGTAATAATATGTGTGTGTTATGTTGTTTTTTGTAACAAAGTGTCTTTAAGCCCTGACACAGTAATGTTGCTGTTAGCCGAAACACCAGAATATTTGGCCACCCACACCACAGAGGGGGTGAGCCGGTTAGTGTTCAGGCTAAACCCATTGTAAGCTTCACACTGCTCCTCACGGTAGCTCTTACCTAAAGTGACAATGAGGCAGATGTAAGTGGCACACATTCTTGAAATTCTTATTTTATTCCATATGCAATGCATAAAAGCATAAATTATTCCAAGTAATAAAATTATCCTTGTTTACTTGACTTTTGTTTACACTGATGCTGATTTTGTGTAGACAGAAAACATTTAAACCTGTGTCAGGGCATGGAGAGAGGTTGCAGGACCGGTATTTGACCCTCACTCCCTGGCAGTATTTGCCGCCATTGACTGGCACAGGGTTGTCACACTCTCTCTTTGAAAGCTGCACTCCACCTCCACAAGTTCTGGAGCAGGTACCAAACGGTCCCCATTTACCCCATCTGCCATCCACCTAATACAGAAGAAACAGGGAGAGGGGGTTGTCACAACTCACTTGACCTTTGAACATTGAACATCCTTTTACAACAAGCTCTATTTTACTTCTAAATCCCAAATGACTTGGCCACCAAGAACACGTTCACGGGTCATGTGCAAGATCGCTAAGCAACAGGGCAAATAAACCAAGTAACAGGTCAAGTGCAGTACATTTAATAGGCTGACATTGGTATGTCAAATCTCTGTTGTGGTCACATGATATCTTTCACGCTGCAGTGAGAGTTATTTCAAAATGTGTTCAATGTGTTCATTCAACAAAAGTTTAAATCCTCTTTTCTAAAATTCTAAATTCTGCAAGTGAGCATGATTAAGACAGCAGTGACAGTTTGTATATTTAGTGTCCATCCATCCAAGTATTTGGAATACTGTAGATGTATGAAGGTACCTTCGTTTTGGTGATCTCCTGTTTGTCCATGCATGTGCCTCTCATGCAGAGCTGACCGTTCCCGCAGCTGGTTCCGTCTGCCCATGGAAAGTGTCTTGTCTGGCACACCAGTTGCCCGCGGGTCTTTCCTGTGCACCACAAGCGCTGACATGGTGCCTGCATGAACGGGCACGGCTTTGAGCCGGCACCGAAGGCAAGCTCACACTGCCGCTCTAAACCATACGATGCACCTGGGAGCACCTCTGGAAGAGCTAACGGTTTCTGAGGTTGATCCAGCAGACAATCGCCTGCAAAGATGTCAAATAATAAGAGTTATTTGAGTTGAGAGTTGTTTTACCTGTAATTCTTTATTAAAATATACAGTAAGTATGGTTTTATGCAGTAAAAAAATTAAGTTTGACTGGAGTGTGTGCATGATATATTTTCTTTAGATATTTGTCTATCAGAAATGTAAGTGTATATATATACATATGTCTTCATCTACAGAGGGCAAATATCCGCCCTGAGAGGGGTTCTGATACCTCCAGTGACCCCACTGTAAACCTTCACAGAAACACTCCAGTCAAACAGTTACGTCATTCGCCACACTGTTTCAACAAAAATTTAGATCTGCAAGTTGTAACGTAGGCTGACCTTGGGATGTCTATTTCTTTGAAGACAGCTTTTCAGAAAGCACCAACACTGAGATGTTAAACCCAGACTCACCCATCGCTCTATTAGCCCTGAGCACGCTCATATACACTACGATTCAAAAAGGACCAGTTTTGTTTGTTTTTGAAAGAAGTATCTTATGCCCTACAACATTTCTTTATTAAAATACAGTAAATGAGTAAATTCAGTGAAATAGTTTTACAACTTAAAATAACTGTTTTCTAATTTCATATATTTTAAAAAGTAATTTATTGCTGTGATCAAAGCTGAATTTTCACCAGAAGTTACTTCAGTCTTCAGTGTCACACACTCTAAAAAACGTTGGGTTATTTACTGTACCCAATATCTGGGTTAAACATGTTGGGTCATTTTGTTGGGTTATTCCTATGTTTATTGGGTTATTTCTATAACAACGCAACCAGTTGGGTTACATTTTTAAATTCCAATGGTCGATCAGTGCAACTGCTACAGATGACACAGTGGTAATAATATGTGTGTGTTATGTTGTTTTTTGTAACAAAGTGTCTTTAAGCCCTGACACAGTAATGTTGCTGTTTTTCCTACAAGTATGTTTACATCTCCCCTGTCGACTGATATTTTAATCCGTAAAAAATCCGGCACTCTTGACTTGACACGAGTGCTTTGAAGCCGATCAATTTCAAACCTATAAAAAACGGTTTCCTTACTTTTTCAGTTTGTCTCGACAGTTTTGGGGGAAATTTTACATATATTTCAGATATTTGGCCGACGCGCTCATCTCGAAGACCAGCGGAGCCTCTTTCATCCGGTGTCGCGTCCACTCTGAGTGAAGGTATGTCGCCATTTTATTCCTTTCGTATGAAAACTCTCTATCTGTTCTCTCTCTCTCTTGTATGGTGTTTGAATGTCTCTTACTCAATATTCAAGGTAAAGGAGTTTGTGCTGATTTATAAGGGGGGTTCAGCCTCTGTCGCCAGGAAGTCTATTCCTTATATGGATATGTTTTTCTGTATATGTGGCAATTTTATACAAAACACATGTTCTTGGGAAAAACATCCTGTATGGGTATGTCCCCCTATCCTCATTGGTTAAGAGGGTGAAAACTCCCCTCGACATGCCTATATAAGATCTGTATTTCTGTGAATAAATTGAAGTATTGAGAATACATGGACTGTGTGTTTTCTTACTTCCCGGCCGTATTTATTTACACTTGGAGAGACTGAGAAGATTTCACGGTGGCAAAGAGATATCGAGGGACCAAATTGTTATTTATTAACAGTCACATAATAACTGCTCTTAAATTAAATGAATACTGTTTGTATTATATAATAGGGTCTGAACAGGATGCTGCATTTACACAGTTTCTAAAATGAATGAAAGTTCCACTGTCAAAACCTGTTTTTATACAGTCTATGGTCAAAACCCCATACACGTCTTAACTATACCACTTGGGTGAAAGTACACCCTGATACGGATAAATGATAATACAACTAAATAATTGGACAATTGCATTTTCAGAATTTAATTACATTTTATGCTCAAAAAGAGGCTTAAATGCAAAATAATAAGGCATACATATCATATATCATAAACATATAATCACATTTGAAAAGTTAAAAAAGTTTGTTTTGTATGTACACTGTACGTAACAGTTTGTGAAAATGAAAATATTAAGGACACTTAAAAAAATGTGTTAAAAATATTTAATTAGTTGATATTTATTTTTGTAATGTGTTTATGTGAAGTCATAATCTTGTTAGAATGTAGTACTGTTTTGATTTATGTTTAATCATTTTCATAGTGTGATTTTTGGTGTACTGTATTAAAACTAGTTAATTAATTAGAACAATATATGAAACCCACAAAACCATTAAAAAAATGTATGTCTCTGTTCACTCTGTTTCAATTGATAAATAATAAGTAGTGAGATTTTAATTATATTTTGAACACTGAAGTAGGAAATGTTGTCTTTTTTAATTATTTAACTGTTACTATTTGTTCATTTTAGATTGCTCTGGACTAAGGTATATTATACCCACATGTAGGGATGGATAGACTTTGAGCTCAAAGGGGCATGGGTCTCAACAGATAATCGCATATTGCAAGACAAAGAAGAGAGCCTAGGATCGTCCGGATATTTCTTCTGGTGAGAAAATCCTGCTCTGTATTTTCATGCCAAATTGTAATATTTTACATTATGTACTGACAAGCACACCAACACACACTTAGGGACAGTTCTACTAAACAGGTCAAATTAGCGCCAGAGCGCAATTCCAAAACAGCGCCGATGGGCGTGGAAATATCTGCGGGTGATTTACTAACAACACGCAAATTAAAGAACACAAACACAACATCTAATTTACATATCGACCAACACAATATACCAAGCGCAGTGAAAATTAGCGTAGTTACAAATAAAGAATAAAGATATAAATAAGCCACAGTAGGCTACGTTGAAAAGAACTGGAGGCCAAAAAATGAAGGGTTGCAAGAAGTTTTGATAGAGCTGGTATTGCATGACTCCTAGTTGAGGGTTCCAAGTCATCTTTTATTTCCTGAAGCAAATTAAAAATAACATGGCTTGGCAAATGATATGTTCGGACAATGTGTTCTTCTGGCATTCCAAATAAAATTAATATGTGTGGAAAAAAAATCCTCCTCCTTCTACCACACGCTCTCTGTTCTCTGTGGTGCCTCGTCCTATAGCAACAATAATTGTAGCCATTTCAAGTGCAAAATTGTTTAAAGGGAACAAAATAGTTTTTTCACCTAAAAATGAAAATTCTGTCATTAATTACCCACCCTCGTGCCGTTCCTCCCATAGACAGCAAGGGAACTACCACGGTCAAGGCACAGAAAAGTACCAAGATGATTGACAAAGTAGTCCATGTTACATCAGTGTTTCAACCATAATGTTACGAAGCTATGAGAATACTTTTTTTTTTTGTGCAAAGAAAACAAAAATAACGACTTTATTGCACATTTTCGTCTCTACGGCATAGGGGTGTGCCATATCATACCGTCCACGATAACACCGGTATACATTTTTACATGATAAAAAAAGTGTCATATCGCGATATCAATGATATAGCGTCAATGATGATGTATTTACTAGGATTTACTCTGACCGTGGTAGCGCAAAAATAACTGTCTACGCCTTTTCAGCGTTAATTCATCACTGCACGTTTTTAGTAAAAACTGACAGTACAATTTTAACACCAAAAGACGGTTTGCGCTGGGGCAAGCTGTTAGTAAAACTGACTCTTAAAGGGTTAATTCACCCAAATGTTTAACTTTTTTTATCATTTATTACTCATGTTATTCCACATCTCCATGAGTTTTTTTTCTTTTTCTGCCTTACACAAGATATTGTACTTTCATAGTATGAATAAATACACGTTCTTCTAAATCTTCTTTTGTGTTCAACAGAACACAGAAACTCATACCGGTTTGGAGCAACTTGAGGGTGAGTAAATGATGAGAAAAGATTCATTTTTGGGTGAACTATCCCTTTGAGAAAAATCACACAAGCAAGAGTACTGTGAAGGTGTCTTTAAATAGCTGAGTTAAGGCTGCTTGTGCCTGCTCAAAATACTCTGTATAGCATTGCAGCATTAAACAGTATGTAAAGACACATAAAAGCTACTTTCAGAAGTGCTTCTGTGCCATCTTTATAATGTGAATTTGGACTCTAGATCAATATAGATCAGGTATGAGACCACAGCCTGCTTATATAGAGTCCCAACAGCATGATTACGAGAGTGATACATAGTTTTTACATAACTTAAATTTAATTCTATATGTCATTGATACACTGACATTACCACCCACTAGCATAACAATGTAACATGCAGAAGGAGTTCAAAAATCCCCACACCTGTCTATAATGATACAAACACCACTCTTGTAACACTCGGCTAATATAACAGACATTAATCCATTATTACAACAGTAAGAAGTCAAATGAAAGACCATGGCTTAGAAAAGTGTGGATTTTTTTCCATTTCCCCCCCCCCCAATTTTTGTTCAGTGATTAATCCATTGTTCTTTCTATTTAAGATGGTCTTTGGAGATTGCATTAAAGTTGCATTAAA
>NW_015505191.1:3440904-3455567 GCF_001515645.1 Sinocyclocheilus grahami
ATCCAATGTATGTATGCATATTAGCCATTTTAAATTTCTGTTTAAAGGTTGGAACAAATTTCATTCTGTATTTGGAGGAGGAGGAGGAGCAACAAAGGCGATACCCTCATGTCCTGCAGTTTTGGGATACAATCCATCCTTCATCATTGTGGGAGAAATGGCACTGAAGCAAGATCCTCTTTTTACAAGCAGTTGATACATGGTTTAGATTATTTTACATTTTGAGCATTGCATATCCCAAGCCTGTTTCAGCTGTAATTACATTGTCTGTACTAGCTTTGTTCTGTTTGTTTGTCAATTTATATTTATCTTGTAAACTAAAACAATTGCAAGCAACCTAATGTGATAAGGAAGTGATTAATAAGACAATTTCAACCAGTTATTTAATTTAATAGAGGTTTTTGCAACTTTAAATGTAATAGAAATAAAGTGTTTTCAAAATATTTGTATGCTGTGTATTATTATTGATTTACATAGCAATACTACTACTACTACTAATAATAATAATAATAATAATACCAGGATGGTTAAAGCAAAACATTTTTTGTCCAAATAACCCAACAAATAAGTTATTTCTTAACCCAATGCATTGGGTTACTAATTTACTACCCATTCCATTGGGTTAAAATAACCCAACATTAAGTAGGTGCTATAGTAACCCACCATTGGGTTATCTGTTGGGTCATTTTAACCCAACTATTTTAAGTGAGTATGATCCTTCAGAAATCATTTTGATATGCTGATTTGGCACTCAAGAAACAGCTGTGCTGTGTAATATTTTTGCTGAAAACTGTGTTCCATTTTTTTCTGAATTTGATTCATAGACATTTCTAAAGAACATTTATTTGAATTTTATTAATTTATGTAAAACATTATAAATGTATTTACCCTCATTCATTTAATGCATCATTGCTGATTCAATGTATTGTTTTCTTTTAAAAAGAAAATTCAAGTCTTCTTACCGTAGTAGAGTACATGCAGCCAAGCTGCTCCAACCCTCACATTAAAATGTAGCTTCAATATACACTAATGCAATCAATAAAATCTTTATTGCACATTATTTTGTTTTCTACAGCTTAAAATATAAAATAAATGCTTTTAAACTGAACACACTAAATTTTGATCTAAATATATTTAAAGGCAAATTTCAGCATAGATTAATCGTGTTTCAAAAATAGTGTTATATTTCAGTACTGCTGTGTTGTTGTTCTTCACTTTCACATGGCATTACCATTGTATGGTTACCTGTAAAGGCCAAACATATTTGGCATTATGCAAAAGTGGAAATCGAGTTGCTTTTAGAATTCATGTTTTATGCAAACCATATTCAGGCCACTTCAGTTTATTTTAAGGGGGTTTGTTTCACTTTAAAGTGAGCTTTCACATTTTGTCAAAATTCATGCAAACCACTCTCAGACCCCTGAAATGTAACATATTAAGTGCAGGTCTATAGGAAATGCACAGTATCACTTTCTTTTACTTACCGTGTCCACTGTCCAGGTAGTCAGTGATAATGGCAGCACTGCATGGTGACCAGGGACTGGTGCGGTTGATCCGGATCAGAGTGGGAGACATCATGTGATTGTCCTGCAGCTTGCCAAACACTTCCTCACATGCCTTAACATTATCGTGTGGCATATTGAAGACATGTCCTGTAGCGGTGAAGGAAAGGAGAAAGGAGTGAGAACACAAGTTATTTAAAAAAAAGAAAATTTTAAATGCAATGTGTGTCAGCACTTTACACTGATGTAAATGAACCATCTCTAGAAATTATCAAAATGTAAATTTAGATTTTTGCCTTTTAAATCCCCAATCATTACAATACAATTTTCCTGTCAGCAGTTGGACCACAGCTATGCTGAGTCATTTCTACAATACCTCCAACATCTCCCCACATTTCCTCCCTGGCCTTGAGAGGAAACTTTTGCAAACCCGCCTGAGGTTTCCTACAGGGAAACAAGCCACTTCAATAGAGCTTATCTTTCTTCAGCTGCTCCACTGAGCTAATCCAACTCAATGAACATTATCTCTGGGACAATGTTGTGGAGATCCTCCAAAAGATTTTGGATGCTGCAATTACTGGTTCTAGACCCAGATATTGAGTAGGGTTGGCAAGCATTCAGTTAGGAGATTTCAGCACCGCCAAATATAATAAATGACGATGCAATGGGCTTGTTATTGGAGCATCATGCTTGTACTGAGATTGATAATATGAATGCAAGTTTAGGAGAAACTGTGGTTAGTGTTAGTCAGTGATATTCAGTGTGCAATGTACTAAATGAGTATTTTAAAGAGGTCATGAACTGAGAAACCAAAATTCTCTTGATCTTTTGACATATAAGAGGTCATTGCACTATGAAAACATCCTGTAGGTTTCAGAACTCAAAACTATCTCGTTAGTCTAAAAACAGTTTATAATGAAACCAGTCTGTCAAAATCACAAGTTGAGGAATGTGCCACTCTATGATGTAATAGTGTGGATAAGCACCGCCTCTGCAGAAGAAGATCAACGCCTGCTTCTACATAACTGCCTGTTTAGTCCCGCCCACCGATTCACACATGTAGTGTAAATAATGAGAGAGGCAAACGTGGGTCTATGCAGAAATCAAACGCTAATGATTGCTCCGAAGACAAGCTGTGCAGCGCCAAGTTGTGGAAACAGTTTTTGCTTTGCCCTCCTTCTGATACCAACATTAGGAAAGAGTAGATTAACCAGACCACATCATTAAGAACTTGTTGATCATTTGTTCACTTCATTTTACTTTGCTGCCGTACCGTGGGTGCAGCAGGCGCAATGATATTACGCAGCGCCTGAAAATAGGCTAACTTCCGCCAACATAACCTACGTGACCACCTGCTTGCACAGGGAGCGTGCCTTCCGTTGGAAGTTACATAGCTGGGGACTATTTTCAGGTTGTTAGTACAAATGACATTTTATCATATTTAACCCATAAAAAGGTAAGTGTAATTTAAATTTTTCTGAAACGAAATTATTTAGATGAAATTTACAGCTGAATATTTAGCTAATATTTAAATTGGTGATTAAAACCAAACAATGGTGTTTGGTTTTTTAATCACTGGCACATTAATCCTGGTGTAAAGTTATATATTATTAATGATAATACTAATAATAATTAAAAGGGCATCACAGATATGCCAGTAAAATTAACTGAAGAATCATACTAGCATTGCATGAGAAACAGTGAGTGAAAAATAGGAAATAGGTAGCTAGAAGAATGTGCTTTTAATTGACATGGAAATATTTCACATGCCCAAATTAGCTATAACTTCTATTGGTATAAAATGCAGTATCTCAGTCCAAATTAATTTCCGACTGACCTATATTGTGTTACCACAGTTTAAAATGGATTGGCTCAAAACATCTGTTGAGCCTTAGTGAATCAACATCATAATAGCAGGTTTGCTGGTTAGCCTTATCCCATGGTGCAACACCCTATACCAATTCCAAAAACAGGACTAACATTGATGTGCTCGTAACCTTAGCATTAAAAGTAGAGTTTCTCTGGCCACAACACACTTAAAGGGAACAGAAGCTTCACCACATTTAGGAGAGACAGTTAAAAATCCTGTTATTTAACAGTAAAACTCATTTAACACACAAAAACACATTTTGCTCTCAGAAGCCCAAAGGCTCTGACATCTTTGACCACATAAATCATGATGTCTAGGATGAAGCTCCAAGTCAGTGTGACATGTTACTCATACATATCCATCAAAAATATTTTTTAGTAAACATCCATGCCTACAAGGACACAGTGTTTCATCTGGCCTTCTTATATTTTACATCTCTTTCTCTTTTTTTTTTTTATTTGACCTAGTTCTCACATTCTCTCTGCATTTCTTGATGTATGTGAATCCAGCTGCTAACTCCCAAGAATCATCATGGGGCTAATCATAAAGCCTCCCTAGTCTTTTTAGACCTTCTGATGATGGATGCCTTGACATTCACTACGTCCAAGTACTTTCCAGTAGTCAGGCATCTGCCATAAACATATTAGTTGGGAGTGTATTCTTAAGACATAATTTTGTGCGTATAACAATTGCAATAATATTTTTTGCCAAGACAAAATAAATGGTTAATGAAACAAACACAAGTCTGTAAAAAAGTCATCCACCAGTAAATTCAGTTTAGTTTAGTTAGACAAAATGTGACTCACTCTGAGACTTGACTCTACACTCGCAGGATGAAAATACAGCAATGTTGCCAAATTTTCGAAATGTAGGCTTTTATTAAATGAAGGCAACATGATCTCTTGCCACAAATGCATGCAACAGGAAAGGTGTGAGCTCTCTTTCTAAATAACTATAGTCACCACTGCCTTAACACCAGCTGCTTAATGCACAAGGGTTTTTAACTTTACATTAGTGCTCATTACAAACATACACAAACAAATC
The DNA here is from genome assembly GCF_001515645.1 of Sinocyclocheilus grahami. Classification (NCBI taxonomy): domain Eukaryota; kingdom Metazoa; phylum Chordata; class Actinopteri; order Cypriniformes; family Cyprinidae; genus Sinocyclocheilus; species Sinocyclocheilus grahami. The sequence continues at coordinate 3,445,321 of NW_015505191.1, forward strand.
TGAAAGCAGACGGTTTGCTGATTGGAGAACATGAACAATTGTGGTTGTTCATAGCTATGGTGTTTAGGTTGTTACTTTGGTCATATGTAGTCCAGAAATGTCTAGACTACTATACAGAAACTATTACAAACATTCATGGACAATTTCATGAAAAGTTCCTTTTTGGCCCAAACTCAGCGTCTTATTCATATATTACCAGCAGTTCAGCTGTGAGAATAATACTTTAATTTATTCTTAGAATTTGGAGGTTTTCTAAACTCGAATGAAAAGGACAATGAAATAGCATGATTTTGTTCACAAGTTTTGTTTAGTGGGATTATATAAAACATTTGATTAGATAAGAAACACTGTAGACCCGGACCCTGTCCTGACAAACGTTTACTTGTGTGACCGGGATTTGAAATGTGATACATTGTTGGATGGAGTATGAAGAAAAAACTTGCGATGCGATTGATGTGTTTTTTTTCTATGTAATATTTATCAGCACCTATTTATGTTATCTGATCAATTTATTACTCCATTTGTATCCAGTGAATTCATTTTACATTTTTCAAACTTACTCACCCCCCTCCCCCAGAGTTCAGACTCCCAAGTGCCTGATGACATGCTTGGGTAATAAAATATGGTATGGGTCTTTTGGATTCTAGACATCTGCCTGTGCCAGGTGGAGGAAACAGAATCAGACCATTGCAGGTTCTGGTTTAGCTAATGGTCCTGTGCGCTGATAATGTTAGATAAGCAATGAGAGCAGACTTCCAAGTCATTTCAGTTAACTTATCTATCCATTGTTTTTTATCCAATCTCCATGTTTGGCAAGACATCTCTTTATCCTCTGCAAAACAGGGGGGGAAACTTGCCCATACGCTCCACAAGCAGCACTGACCCAATTGGCATCCAGCATTGCAAACATACGACATTCATTATGCCTTTATAAAATCCAAACTGTTCCATATGTGCATTTCTCTCTTTTTCCCTCTCTCACTAACTCTTGCCTTCCTTCGCACTTTCTATCTATATCGTTGTTGTACTTTCTCTGATAAACTATCTAACACTACCCCTGTGGGGCAGTAGTGGTTACATGGTTAGCCACCCGGGTAGATGTACACTTCCAGCAGAGTGTCTGTGCAAACAAGCACATAATTAAATACAGGCCGCATAGCAATTTACATTGTAGTTTTTCAGTATTAACAAAATTAGATGTTTCTTCTAATGATTGCAACAATATTTGAGGCATTAAGTTTTTGCAATCTTGTTATTTTATGCTGTTCCAACAAGCGCAATGAAAAAGTTTATTTCGAATCGTACCATGTGACAAACTTCAGAACCACATGAACTGCAAAAAACAAGCTCACTTGGCAGTCAACAAGCCCCGAGCTAGTGATCATTTTCAAACCAAATATGTTGTTATATAAAAATAGGAGATGGGCCTACAGTATGTAGCCCAAGGCTGTTGGTTACTTTTAGTTTGCCAGCAAAGGAAAATATTCAGAAGGCAAATTGTGCAAATGTGATTTGATGCAGGGAACTTTAGTTGGAACTAGCAGTGATATACAGTATTTTGCAAATAAATGCTATAGACTCGTTGTTGTGTCTGAGATAGGTAGATGTGGTTGGCGTTCCTATATTTTTATTTTACATTGTAGTTTTTCAGTATTAACAAAATTAGATGTTTCTTCTAATGATTGCAACAATATTTGAGGCATTAAGTTTTTGCAATCTTGTTATTTTATGCTGTTCCAACAAGCGCAATGAAAAAGTTTATTTCGAATCGTACCATGTGACAAACTTCAGAACCACATGAACTGCAAAAAACAAGCTCACTTGGCAGTCAACAAGCCCCGAGCTAGTGATCATTTTCAAACCAAATATGTTGTTATATAAAAATAGGAGATGGGCCTACAGTATGTAGCCCAAGGCTGTTGGTTACTTTTAGTTTGCCAGCAAAGGAAAATATTCAGAAGGCAAATTGTGCAAATGTGATTTGATGCAGGGAACTTTAGTTGGAACTAGCAGTGATATTCAGTATTTTGCAAATAAATGCTATAGACTCGTTGTTGTGTCTGAGATAGGTAGATGTGGTTGGCGTTCCTATATTTTTATTTAAAAAAAAGTGAAGTGCCGTAAATGCTTGACTCTTAAACGATAACTCTTAAAGGCTTTCAACTCAAATCCTTCATTATTAATTAGTGCCTGAGATAGAGAACAAATGCCTTTGATAATGGCTGTATTTAAAAAATGCAAATAAACTGCAGATGCGCCTTTCTGTCTCTGTGATGAACAGCTGAGTCAAACTTTTCAACTGGCTTGCTGTTCCCAATTACCTAAATTACATAACACAAGGATCCATTATAAAATACCAGTAATGCTCTACATGAAACGTCAAGTATATGAGTATACATATATTTACAACCAAACATAAGCCCTCAATAGAATGTGCAATTTGCATATCGAATGTACATCAATTTTATGATACAAAGTATATTGTAAAAGTATAAAGTAAATTACATCAGCTTGTTCAACGCCAAAGGAAGCAATATTTTCTGGGCGGCTAACAATGGTAGTTCATTTGATTCTTTGAAGCAGATTCATGAATTTTTTATACTATGAACTTAATGCTATACACATGTATGATGTGAACTGTAGTTCTTGTGCTGCAGTTGCATGTAGAGCTTTGTAAATTTATCTTGTGTCACTGTTGTAATGGTTACTTTTCATGTTGCCATAGCATGACTCTTGGCCTCTCTCTTGCAACAGTGGCCTAGTTACAATTCTTGCTCTGGTTTTTATTAAACATGAACTGTTCCATTTTTGCATGACTGGCCAGCAGTGACTCATTTTGGGACTTTTCTTGTTTCTTGCAGCAAATGTACTTATTAAAAAACATATTTGCTGCCATAATATTTAATTGGTGATTAAAAATACCCACAATAATCCACTGCTGGTTTTGATGCCACTACATCATTTGACAGAAAATGAGGTCATTACTGAACAACTTGAATGGAAAGATATGCTGTTTTACTCTCAGGCTGCAGCTGGGATTGGAGCTCTGCAGCAGGTGGGCCTGGACACTGTGTGCACATAGGTTTTCTCTCTCTATCTTTCTAGCTTTTCTTTCTCTTCACCACCCTCAGCCCCTCCCTCATTAAATACTAGTAATGGGAAACAGACTGAAAGGGGGTAGGAGGAGAAAGAGGGGTAAAGAGTCAGATCGCTCGCAGCTGGGACTGTGGTTAGGGGAAGCTCCCCACGAAACTGGACACTTCCCATTAGTGTATCTCCCATAGTCCTGTATGAAACTCCCTTTACATCTTTTGTATACATTGGCCTTGCTGACATAAACAGCTTAAAGAAATAGTTCTGTCATCATTTACTCACCCTCGTGCTCTTCCAAACCCATTTGTCTTTTTTCTTCAGTTGAACACAAAAGAAGAAAATTCTAAAAATGTACTGGTAACACTTTTCCGTTAAAGCACAAGGCACTTTAAAACTTCAACAAGGATACAAAAGAACCATAAAGTTCCATTTATTTTAAGTCATCTGAGGTTATATAATAGTTTTATGAGAGGGCCAGACCAAAATGTTAGTCCTCATGAAGTCAAGAACTGGATCAATCTGATTTGTGATCACATTATTAAAAACCTGCTTTGTGAACCTGATCAACCGATTTATTGATAAGATCTGACTCAAAAGAATGTTTCGTTCACAAATAAGTACTTCTCTCTCTCATGAAGTCTATCAGTGCAGAAGGTGAATAACAACTTTTCTTTTTCTTACACGAAGCTATCATGTCTTAAGAAGACTTGAAATGAAGTGCATGAGTCATAAGAACTACTTTTCATGTCTTTTTAAGCTTTACTACTCCCATCCCCATTCATTTTAACTGAATGGAAAACAGCAACTAGCGCATTAAAAAGTGTCTGTGTTCGCTAATATTCCTATTTTTGCTATTTAACACGATAGGTTGCAGTGCATTAACTAAGTAAACAATGTGAATCTACATTTTTATATCTGCAATATATCTGTACATTCAATGTATACGTTCTATACAGTTTACTTATCTATCCATTAATTCATCTAACCAATCATCATCCATCCATCCATTCATTAATTTGTCCATCAATTTATATGTGTAATTTCATTCATTTTCTCACTGTATTATTTATGCAAACTTGCATAATCACACCATACTCAGGTTGGAAACTTTTATTTTATATAGGTTAGCAGATGTACAAGTCTAGCCCCTCTCCAACTCATCTTGAGTCATCCAAGACCAAGGAGAAACCCGACAATCTCTCTCTTTCCACAGGGAGTAATGAATATAATGAGTGGAAGAATGTAGGGAGTAACTGTGCTCTCTTGCTAAAATGCTTCATAAGTTCCCTTTGGAGAAGAAACAATAAAACATTTACTCTCCTCAGAATGATTCACTACAGCTGTCATCTAGACTAGGCAGACATGACTGGTCTGGATGTCCAGCTCAGGTCATGTGTAACTGAAGCAGATTACAAGAGGATGCAATGATTGCGCTCATCTGGCATTTTTGGAGCTGGAAAAGTTTTCACACATATGAGTGTTCCTAAAAAACAGCTGACAGCATAAAATGAGTTCATGGGTGAATCGGTCCAAAGCAGGGGTTTATGTGCGAGTAAATTCATAAACTGTGGACTGAATGCTAAGCTTTGTGCAGCCATTCCTTAATATTGCCCTGGTCAATGTCACTGCAAACAGCTAATAACAGTACCAAAATAAATTGAAACAACGCTCCATTTATTCTGCGGTGAGGTTAAATAAGGACAGGTAGATGTCAAGTTGAAGGAAGTTCATGCTACCAAAATTAACAAACAGAATTTTATACAAATTTGGTAACCAGTAAAGCCAGTTAGTCATTTCAAAATATTGTATGGTTTAGTTTAATTTAAGACTATTCAAGGTTTACTGGAAAACTGTGCCAGTGATTTTTCTGCAAAATGATATTACATTGATTCTTGTACGTTTTGTAACACTTTCAAAGAGTTTCAAAGTCAGCTGGGTGCTACTAAAAGTGTGTTCAGTTTTAATCTAAACAGATGAACATAAGTCTGGCTGTACCAGGTGGGTCACCTAGCAAGTTTACTACATCAGCAAAGTCATATGGAGCTGGTCTTGTGATGCAAATGTCAGAATGTTTTAGTTTACGAATCATGCGCTATGATAAAAGTGTTTTGAGGTCACTCGTATTGTGAAAGGAACCATGTGAAAATAAGTCTTTATTAATTCATAATTTGTCCCAATAATCATAATTTGTGTATAAAGGAATAAAGGTTGTTTTTTCAATGAGCCTATTAAAAAAAAAGATTATTGAAGTGGTCTATATAACTAGTGCACTATATTCAAAACAAAATCAATCAATCAATCATATGGCTTCAGAACTATCCCTTTACCTCCAAATGATCACACTATTTATTTACCCCCGAAAGAATCTTCTCAAACCTGTCAAAACATATAACTAGTGCACTATATTCAAAACAAAATCAATCAATCAATCATATGGAACTATCCCTTTACCTCCAAATGATCACACTATTTATTTACCCCCGAAAGAATCTTCTCAAACCTGTCAAAAATTCATATTACTCTATATCAGTGCTTTAGCCTGTTTAGATGTTCTACATCCAATCTCAAAACTTTACAATGGCTAATACTACTTAAAACACTATCAATTAAAAATAACACTCCAAAAGTTCAGTGAGATCAATAAGCAACTTATTTTAGCACTCTGCTAAGTATTCTGCATACGCGAGTTGTATCTTTGCTGATTCAGAGCACACATTCCTACTCGCAGTGCCGATACAGGGCAATAGCTCAAAGGCAGGCCTGACCCATGACCTTAACAACACTTATAAACATGATGGGAAGCCTGTGGCAACTGCGGGTTAACTGGAGAGGCCACTCTTGTTGCAGCCTGCCCATTACTCTGCAAGATACAAATCATATTTCAGAATTTAACCACGCTTTATGTACCAGTGCTCAGATAAAAACTTTTAGGTTAGAATAAAAGCATGTGCTTTTTTGTTTTATTTTGTTTTACAAACAACACAATCAAAACACCATATTTATGCTTATGCAGTTCACCTTTGGACTTAAAAGCTGTGATTACAGTGTCATCATAAATCATGTCTAAATTGGTTTGATTATTGGGTAAGTAAATTGCAACAGCATGTGTGGTGTTCAGTTTTGTTTCATGTTGCCTGCCATCTTGATATAATTACTACAAGATACATTAGCCGGATCATTCTAGGATTCGTTGATTCTCATACTGCCCCCTATTGACGAAACACATTACCTGTTTTGTGAATAGGATGGCCGTATCCCAATACTCCGCATGCTTGTCGCTGTTTTTGTTCAGCTTCTTCTGCCAGGTGCAGAAATTACGCAGGGTCATCGCCGCGTTCCCGGAAACCTTAGGTCCTTTCTCTTCCTCGTTAATCACCATAAACTTGACAACCACGATGCTGATAGAGTTAAGAATGGTGGGGTGTTTGTAAAGCTTAGCTGCCACTGACATTAAGGTCAGCACGTAATGCTTGAGGTCGTCACCGTGGAATTTGGCCATGGATTCATCGGCCACCACTAATGTCTCTACATAACGCGGAATGGAGACAAATCTCTTCGAGCGGTTTTTCAGAACTGACATAGTGACGTTAGTCTTGTGTTGTTCCTTTAGGTGCTTAAACTTCGCCAAAGACTGTGCAACGGTTTGGGTCACACCACTGCCCACGCCGCATCTTGACGTGGAGTTTCCACTGAGATTGGCGTTAGATCTGCGGCTGATGAGATGCGCATGCACACCGTTCCAGTCGGTGTCGTTCAAAGCCGGCTTTATGAAATATTCCCAGCCATCATAACCGAATGCGCCCTGCAGCCCCTTGCACAAGCTGAGCGCTGCATAGGAATAGGGATCAGAATTCACCTCACCGGCGTAAAAACACCGGCTCAGATCTTCACTGTGCGCGGAATTTTGAGCAGTTGCGTCGGTGTGCGTCGAGAAAGCTGGAGCAATGAAGCTGGAGTCAGGCTGTAATTCGAGTACAAAATCTTGTTCAAATGCACTTATTTTGAATACAACTGTTTGCGGCAACATGTTGTCTTCAGTACTGACTAAATTGTTCTTGACATGATCCAGTCTGACGGGCACGCACAACTGACTCTGCATTGAATTCACAATTTCCCATTGAGCATAGAACATGTTAACAAGAAGAACTGACCTTAGCAACAAAAACATGTTTGTGCGCGAGAAAACGGTTTGATTTATAAAGCGCAAAATAAGAAAGACAGCGAGATGTGAACGCAAGAATATTCCAGGATGTGGTTGCACTAAAATGTTGCCTTTGCGCGTCCACGAAGTGTGAAATCCTCCGGTCTGCCCTTCTCCATGCCCTTCTTGTACCGGTATACTGAAGCGGCTCTGCTCATCTGTCGCCTTTATGCGCGCGCGGCATTTGTAAACATCCAGCGCTTGTAATCAGAAGATTTTGGGGAGGTGCTCAAGTGCGCTCATTGGGTATGCCTTTTGTTTTAAGGTTAAACCATCAACTACTTGTGGCTCTGTGAGCTTTTGCATCATCGGCGCGCAGCGCTCCAAGAACCGGGTTTCCCTCCCACTACATCTACAGCATCCAAACTGGGACTTAAGAGAGCGCAGCACATGAACTACATATGCATAGCCTATATATTACTGCATAGATACTGCAAAGTTATATTCTATTTAAGTGATCTTTATTTAATGAATAATTTGGAGGTCTATGTATGATTTTATTTTCTTCTCTTTTCTGAAACCTGCATAAACTACATTCTTTACTATCAGTTGTTGTGGTAGGAATTGCATGCGTAGTGATTTCTACGCCAATGAGTGACATAATCATCATATAAGGGGAGGTTATATAATGGCACACCAAAACTGCATATTATATTTTCCATAATTTCTTAAATGATTCCGTGAAGAGCATAAATGGTGCGTGGGCTTGACTTTTACCAAGCATGTTTTATTGACACAATCTATACTGTATAATGCGCTGTAGAAATAAAGGCGAGTTGAGCTGTCTTGATCTAAAAAAGGAAAAAAAGGGATGCAATTTGTCATTGTGGCAATACCCAGTGCCCTTAAAGGTTCACTTACCTAACCCTAGGATTCTTGTAGTACATGATATCCATATTATACATTAAGGAAGTAATATTCACCCTATAGTGCTATAGCTTAGGTACAAAGGTGATGTCGTCCTGCTGACAAGCAATTTCTTCACTGTGCTTCTGTAAGAACTTCCGAATGTAAAAAATGTCTATTGGATATCCTTGCTCCATTGACCCCATTCATGCACTGGTGTAAGAACGACATCTTGTGGTGAAAAATTCCAATACAGCTTGCTAAATATTAACAGCCATTCAGTGGTTCCCAACCCTGGTCCTGGAGGCACCCCAACACTGCACATTTTGCATGTCTCCTTTCTCTGACACACCTGATTCAGGTCATCAGCTCATTAGTAGAGACTCCAAGACCTGAAACTGGTGTGTCAGAGAAAGGAGACATGCAAAATGTGCAGTGTTGGGGTGCCTCCAGGACCAGGGTTGGGAACCACTGATCTTGATTCTGAAACGTGTACAATTCAGCTACTGACCCACCTTTCTATTCATTTACTGAAGACTAATCACCACTCATCCGAGGGGCTTCGACAGACTACCTGGTGCAACCACTTAGCCTATACAGTATGAATAGCAATATGTACATTTAATTTTCCTATTTAATTTAATTTATTTATTTTACAAGCTTATATTTTTAGTCACACCCAGTTGTCCTTATACGAACAACTGACTGCAATATGTAGCTACACGGAATATTTGTAGACATTTTTACACACGTTTTAACTGTTGCTTATTTGCTATGCCCACCTTTAATAAGGTACCTAAATAGATAATAATTCGTCTCACAAAGACCCATCGAGTCTTCTCAATAAGTTTTCCAGGTGACATTCAGTCTGCCATATCTGAGCACGCGCAAGGAAAGTTTGCGTTAACACGTAAAACTGAATTTACCAAGGAGGGCATTTTAGGTCAATATACTGAAGTGTTGTAGGGAGCAAGGATCCTATATCGAAAACTGGCTTTTTGAAAAAGTAGGCATGGTTTCTCTCGCGAAAGGTTGCATGCAGGAGTTTGTTTTGAAAAGTCAAAGAGTCGGTGATTTCTTTCTCTCCGCGGTCGCTTGCAATGTGCTTCTCTCATTGAGATAGAAAGATCGGGTTGGAGTTGGATTGGAGTTACAGAACGCTTTGAACGAAATCTGTCAGTCCATTCCACCTACATGATATAGTCCGGTTTTAGGACTATGCGAAGCTTTATGTAAATAGAAATATGCTAACAGAAATCCATCTTTCTGGATATGAATTACTTATTGAATTATGTGAATAAAAAAACATTTTGTTCACTGCTACCTTTTAAGACAGGGGTGTCCAAACTCGGTCCTGGAGGGCCGGTGTCCTGAAGAGTTTAGCTCCAACCCCAATTAAACACACCTGAACCAGCTAATCAAGCACTTTCTAGGCATACTAGAAACTTAACGGCAGGTGTGTTGAGGCAAGTTGGAGCTAAACTCTGCAGGACACCAGCCCTCCAGGACCGAGTTTGGGCACCCCTGCTTTAAGAGCTGTACATAAGTAAACATTAAAAGTAGGGAATAGGCCTATGTGTTTATCCCTTTAACTGATGTTCCGCTAACTATATGACTGTACTCAAAACAGCTGTCATATGTGTTGTTTCACATTATTAAGGAGTTCAGGACAAAACTGTCATTCAGGGGCACATTTCCATTCTAGTCGGTCTTTATTCCCATGTAAAACTGCAGCTGTATTCACAAGTCGAAGTTAAAGTATCAAGTTTTTAATAAAGGCTAAAACGAATAAGCCCTTAATGATCGGTCTATGATTTAGACATGAAAAGTTACATAAATCAGGCAAACCACTAAAAGCTTGTGGTTTGAGGGTGACTGTGGGGTTGGTTATACAGAGTGTAACAAAATATGAAACTTGTATGTGAATCAGAGTGGGAGAAAATAAAATACAGAAGAGGGCGAAAAGAACATCTGGAAAAGAAGGACATCCAGGAGTTGTTTGCGACCCATTTTATTGATAGAAGAACAAATGTTTAAATGTCTTGGTCCCACAGGCCTACAGATTTGGGACACCACTTTATTCCACACAACCCCCCCCCCCCCCCCC